>NC_059347.1:2220000-2551250 GCF_019703515.2 Myxocyprinus asiaticus
CTCTCGAACTGTTGTCCCCGGCCGCCTTTATCCCTCGCGCACCCCATCAGGCTGATTGGGGACCGGGTGTGTCTCATTCCAGCCCGGCCCCGCCCTCCTCGGCTCTACACTGTCCAATAAGTGAAAGGATAGTATTTGGGGTAAAAAGCCCCCCTGTTGCAGGGGTTAAAGGCCCCTATTAAACACACTGCTTTATTAAAGTGTTCCGAAGAATGTTCAAAGTGGGCTCATATCCAATCATAATAGAGATTAGTTTGTTTAGAGAATTCTTGAGATGTAATAAAATGTCAAATGTGTTCGAAATTAACAGGAAATGGTTGACTTTTTTCTGAATTGGTTATTTTGAATAAGCATCATCTTAATGTGTTAAGAATAAAGCATCTTGCTGTCTCAAAATTATTTGCATTAGTTGACAAATTGTGCCCTACAACTATTGGCCCGGTATCTACGCAATATCACTATAAACCCCCTAGGGGCCTTTTACCCCAAGTGAGGGGTAAAAGTCTCCCTCACCACCTTTTTTAAAAACTGAATTTTAATCAAAACAGCCTTCCGTTATTATTTATTTTCACACAAATTATGTTGCTCTATCAACATTTAATAAAAATAAATAAACTGTTTTGGCCTTGAAACATTTTGTGACCATGAAAAAATCTATATTTCCTTAAGGGGTGCCTTTAGCACCGTTGTACCCTATAGACTAGTGGTTGACCGATATATCACAGTTGCCGATAAATCCGCTGATATTCTGACTTTTTTCAGCATCGTTCGATACATTTTCTGTTTTTTACATTTTAAAACTCTGTAGGCATATACAACCCAAGAAAAAATTAAAACAAATGCTCCTCTTGGATTTTAAATAGGCTTTTTCCAAAACTAGTTAAGGTACATTGGTATGGAAGCCCTGGAGTGCCAATTAAAAAAGAATGAAGAAATAAATGGGCAATCTATTAATTTGAAAATAATAACCAAATAAATATACCAGTTTATAAGTGGACAAGTAAATAGAAACATTTAAATGTTAATTTAATTCATGCTTAAACATGTAATTATATTTAGCAATAAAATTGTCCAATTAGAAATGATATATTTAATTCATATTTAAAGTGCAATTAAATGTAACAATAAAATAGACACATTTAAATGTGTTAATTTAATTCATGTTTTAAAATGTAATTATATTTAGCAATGCAATTGTCCATTAATAAATTATGTATTTAATTAAATTGCAATTAAATGTAACAATAAAATAGATGCATTTATTTATTTAATTAATGTTAAAAAATGTTATTATATTTAGCAATAAAATTGTCCATTAATAAATCATGTATTTAATTGGCAAATGGATGAAGAAAAGCATTTGCCACTGCTTTTTTTAAATGCAATTTAAAAGGTGCATTTAAAAATGTGTGCAATTTAATTGTTACATTTAATGGAATTTTAAACACATGATTTATAAATGCACAATTTTATTGTTAAATATAAATACATTTTAAAACATGAATTACATCAATTTAAATGTCTATTTATTTGTCCATTTATAAATGTATTTATTTATTCACATTTTTATTTTCAAATTAATAGATTGATTGATTTATTTGTTTAATTGGCACTCCTGAACTTCCATACATTGGAAGCACTTTATAATAAGGTTACTTTTGTTAACATTAATAAATGCATTAGGTATCACAAACTAACAATGAACAATTATATTTTTTTAAAGGTTTATTAATCTTAGTTAATGCTCATTTTTAAAAATATAATTGTTCATTGAGTCACACTTTATTTAACAGTGTTCATACTGTGTATTTACATAGGTAATTACTGTGTAATATCACTGAACTACATGTAATGTGTAACTATTTTAAGTTATTTTAAGTATTCTTGTCCTTACATATTGTTATTGTTATTACTATAGTAATTATTAATAGTTACATGTGTAACATGGACACTGCAAAATAAAGTGTTACCTCTTGTGAGTTCAAGTTAGTTCATAATTTATTAACTAATGTTAGCACATAACTCATAATCAAAAAATGCATTAGTATATGATGTAATTCACATTAACAAAGATTAATAAGTAGTGTAAAATTATTGTTCATGTTAACTGATGTCGTTAACTAATGTTAACAAATGTAACCTTATTTTAAAGTGTTACCGGTAATTTGTTTATGACTTGCAAACATTTATTGCAGTAACATTACAGTAAATTCTCCTGAAATAGAGCAAAAGTAGCGAGGGAACTTTTCTTTATCACATACTGTTATTTGTGGCCCAAATCGTCATGTTGACATTGGGTTTACACACAGTTCAGGATTTAAAGAAGCTCTTTTATCAGCCATTGTAAGATGTTGGCAACAGTTGCCATGGAGACTCAATCATTAAGCTCTAACTGACAAAAACAGCCCAGTGTGGTAGTGTCTGTGCAGAAATGGGCTTCTGTTTAGTCGATCAGCAGCGTCTGCTGGGAATACACAGGGTAAAATATCTGGAGAGAATCACACTGACTGATACTCACAACTGACCACAGAGTTCTCATCTGTACAGAAACACATACTGTATTTCCAACTTCTACTCTCTGTTTATTCACATTTTACTCATTTGAATGGTTTCACTGTGCCACAGATAAACTTAAGGATGCTAAGATTGTCTTTGTTGTGGGTAAGTTCATGCTGTTATTATTTGAATATGACTTATGATTTCACTGTTTTGGTCATGGGCAATATTGCTTTATTTAAGTGCACGTATATCGGATATTTGTATATTTAAAAAAAGCTAAAATGTGATTAAAAATGATGAATACAGCTTGGTGAATTCAGATTAAAGCAGTATTATATGTCTGTGGTGCCAGGCGGCCCCGGCTCCGGCAAGGGCACTCAGTGTGAGAAGATCGTGGCGAAGTATGGCTACACTCACCTGTCATCAGGTGACCTGCTCCGTGCGGAGGTCGCGTCCGGGTCAGACAGGGGCAAACAGCTGCAGGCCATCATGCAGAAGGGTGAACTCGTACCTCTGGTCAGTACAAAACAACCTTCACTTCGCTTCTGTATTCTGTGTAGCACCTTGGGATTCAGTAGCAACAGACATTGAAAATAAGAGTTTTGTAGAAAATGGAGAAAAGTCAGCTCTGACAAAACTTTTTACAAAGTTTGTAAAACTACGTTAAATTACATTTACAGTAATGTACTTACAGTGGAAGTCTATGGGGCTAGCTTGACATTGCACTGGAATAAACGTCAAAATACACATTGTTTCACAGTATAACCACAATAGGAATGAAGCAAGTATTCTACAATGTAAAGAGTTGCACACTTCACATTAAAATATTATGCACAGGAAAATGAGGCTAGTATGAAAAAAAAATTACTTACTAATCTTGTCTTGACATGACCATTTAAAGCAGGTAATTCTATATGAAAACTGTATTATTTGAACTGTAAATGGTCTAAATTGTGTTTAGCAGCCTTTCTAGGTGGATCAAATTCTAGTTATGTGTTTACTGACATAGTTTCTGTGGATGCAGTTTGCTCCATGTGGGTGATTCTCACGAAACCTGTCAAGTAAATGTCCTATTTTACTCCAAAGTCAAAAGAAACAAAATAGAAATTATTTTTTTAATATTGAAAATGAAGCCTATTTGTAGTGCCGTTAAGATTGTTTACATTGTGCCAATTTGTTTTCCCCATGAAAATTTAGCACATTTTACCCCACAATTCTCATTACCCCAATCTGAATAATAATAATAATAATAATAATTGTAATATATATATTCATCATAACAGTACTTTCTTGGTACTGCCTTTCAGTTTCATTGATTTTAATAAAAAATAATAATAATTGTATAACAGCATGTAATACAGTAAAAAAAAAAAAAAAAAAAAAAAAAAAAGACTGGTTGTGTGCTGGTCCAGAAAATAATGTAAAAATGCAAAAATCTTAATGGTCCTAATTTTCTTTACGTAATATACTATATACAGTATATACTCAGGGTTGGGAGGGTTACTTTTGAAATGTTTTCCACTACAGATTACAGAATACATGCTGTAAAATGTAATTTGTAACATATTCCGTTAGATTACTCAAGGTCAGTAACGTATTCTAAATACTTTGGATTACTTCTTCAGCACTGGTAGATTTTTTCACTTGTTTTGACTATAAAAACTCTGCCAGTACAGTAAGACAAAATACACATGTTAAAAATACATTCTCTGAAAAACTGAAATATCTTATGCAGTGTTGTTTCTAAAACAAGATAAATCAAATTGATCTTGTTTTAAGGATTTGTAGATACAAAAATACAAAAATTATTATCAAGAATAAGATTTTTGCCCTAACTTACTAGATCTTACTAGAAAAAAATAAATTATGATCCAACATGAATTTTCTTGATAAAAAAAATATGATCGTGCCTGGTAACATGTGCATGTAAAATTGCTAGAAATAGCATTTTATCTTAGCATAAAGCTGACAGTTTACACAAGGTTTATTTCTATTTCTTCTGCTCCAAACTTACTTCAAACTTACTTCTCTGTCTGCTTGTATGAATGTAACACATCATAAGAAAGTGTTTCACCGCTGTTCAAATGCACTTTGGATCGCATCATTTATATGTATAAATGTTTTCCATCTGAAAGGACTAAATATTAAATGAAACAAATGACAATAAAATGCAAAGTAATCTCTTCAGTAATCAAAATACTTTTTGAATGTAACTGTATGCTAATTACCAGTGATTTAAACTGTAACTGTAGTGGAATACAGTTACTTATATTTTGTAATTTAAATACGTATTCCCGTTACATGTATTCCATTACTCCTCAACCCTGGAAAAAAAAAAAAAAAAAAAAAAAAATATATATATATATATATATATATATATATATATATATATATATATATATATATATATATATATATACACACTATCGGTCAATAGTTTTTAAACACTTACTCATTCTTTATTATAATTTTTTTTTTTTCACATTTTAGAATAATAGTAAAATCATCAAAACTATGGAATAACATAAATGGAACTATAGGAATTATGTTGTGACTAAAGAAAATCCAAAATAAATCAAAACTGTGTTATATTTTAGCATCTTCAAAGTAGTCACCTTTTGACATGTACTCTTGACATTTTCTCAACCAACTTCTTGAGGTATCACCCTGGGATGCTTTTTAAACAGTATTGAAGGAGTTCCCATCTATGTTAGGCACTCATTGGCTGCTTTTCTTTATTATTTGGTCCAAGTCATCAATTTCAAAAAATTTTTTTATTTTTTTATTTTTTTTTTTAATAAAATTGTAGTTTTGTAATGAAATAAATTAATATGGTGGCACAATTATATTTTTGTCTACAAAACTAATTTCAAACATTTAAGCATACGCCTTCAGATCAAAAGATTTTTAAGATCATGAGAAACATTTCAGTCGTGTTTCAAAACTTTTGACCAGTAGTGTGTATATATATTCTTGACAGCTTTCGCGTGAATCACCCATATGGATCAAACTGCATCCACAGGAATTATGTCAGTAAACTAGAAGTTAATCCACCTAGAAAAGCTAATAAGAACAATTTAGACCATTTACAGTTCAAATAATATTTTTTTTTGTTTTTTTTTGTTTTTTTCACATATAGAAGAATTGACACAATACAATATGAGCTTCACATTTCTGCTTTTAAACCTTCAGGTACACTTGCCCAATAGACTTCCATTGTTAGAGCATTCCTGAAAAATTACTTGTTTTAACCTGCTGATCCGTCAGAATGTATCCCTTTGGTAATTAAAAAGGGTTGGTTCACCTAAAAATTTAAATTCTCTCATCATTTACTCACCCTCATGCCATCTCAGATGTGTATGAATTTCTTTCTTCTGCAGAACACAAACAAATATTTTTAGAAGAATATTTCAGCTCTGTAGTTCCATACAATGCAAGTGAATTGTGTTCAGAACTTTGAAGCTCCAAAAATCACATAAAGGAAACATAGAAGTAATCCATAAGACTCCAGTGGTTTAATCCATGTCTTCAGAAGTGATATGATAGATGTGGGTGAGAAACAGATAAACATTTAAGTCCTTTTTTACTATAAATCTCCACTTTCACTTTCACATCTGAAAGTGGAGATTTAGATAATACTTTTATGTTCCATTTATGTGCTTTTTGGAGCTTTAAAGTTCTGGTCACCATTCACTTGCATTGTATGGACCTACAGAGCTGAAATATTCTTCTAAAAATCTTCATTTGTGTTCTTCAGAAGAAAGAAAGTCATACACAGCTGGGATGGCATGAGGATGAGTAATTGATGAGAGAATTTTCATTTTTGGGTCAACTATCCCTTTAACAGTATGTTTCAGATGATGTAAGTACCAGTTAACTCCCATTGAACCTGAAGAATTCCTTTAAAATGTGCTGAGAAAATTCACAAGGACACATTGAGGATCAAACCAGTTTCATCAGTGTTGTGGAGAGTTTGTTCTAATAGTATTGTTGTCTGTTCAGGACACAGTTCTTGATATGATCAAAGACGCTATGATTGCCAAAGCTGATGTCTCTAAGGGTTACCTCATCGACGGATACCCACGTGAAGTCAAACAGGGCGAGGAGTTTGAGAAGAAGGTAGAAGAACAAAGTACCTACAGTAAATCACAGAGAGTTTGAGTAAACTTTCCGAAATTCAAGATCCACTAAAGGCCGTATGACATGTCCCTGTGTGTTAGATTGGAGCTCCAGCTCTGTTGCTATACATTGATGCTAAATCTGAAACGATGGTGAAGAGACTCATGAAGCGTGGTGAGACCAGCGGCCGCGCTGATGACAACGAGGAGACCATTAAGAAACGTCTGGATCTGTATTATAAAGCCACCGAGCCCGTCATCGCTTTCTACGAACAGCGTGGCATCGTTAGAAAGGTCAGTGAGCAAATACAGCCTGTTATCATAATGTTAGTTTGAACAGTTCTTTCTTTTAATTGAATTCTTTCTTCTGTTGTAGATAAACTCTGAACTGCCAGTGGATGAGGTATTTGCAATTGTTGAAAAAGCGATTGATGAACTTAAGTAAAAAAACATGTGACAACACAGTCTTGTTTTGGTCTTTCCTTCACTTTCAGTCACATACAGTATATACTCATTGAACCTGTTTAGAAGCAACAATCTCATCATCACACTGAACGCTATATGTCCTTTTATTACGCTGGCTTTGACAAAGCCAACACACTCTTATTGTACAGACTTGATCAAAATCCTAACTCACATGTGTACACTTCAAAGTGAATGGGGTGTACAGTGGTGCTCAGTTTACCATACAATTCCCCCCAAATGATGGAAAGATTCATGAGTTTGGTTTCTGTATTGTTCTGCAACAGATTTTCATTCTGTCGCCTCTAAAGTTTATATGAATCACCTTTATAAACACTACTGCACTCTATTGGACAAAGTGTTCATAGAAATCCTGCCAAGATTATAATGATGAGACCCAGGGTGTCCAAAATGTTCTTGTACCTTGATTCACAATACTGAGTGCTTTCAGGAACACTTTACCATTTTAATAATAAATCTTTTCCTGCTACTGTACAAAAACACTTCATATTTTCACCACATCTGGTTGCCACAGACTCAAACCGTATGCAACCATTGTGAAAGCACAGGATCCAACTGTTTACCTCCAGACCTCGAAACTCTAGACACCAGAATGGAGACACGAGCCAACGGCTGCTGAAATCATTGCAGGTTCCTTCACACTTCACACACACACACACACACACACACTTCCTGTGAGCTAGAAAACACTTCTCCACAGGTATCCGGGTTTTCCTCTGAGGAGCGTTCGTTTGCTGTGAGGAGGAAGAGGGAAACAGGAGGATGTGTCTGTTTGAACAAACGTCTGTATGCGTTTTCAGAACAACACGCGGCTTATGTGTGGAATGTCATATCCTCACAATGGTTACCTGAGACGCAATGGAAAAATAGAGGAACCCAGAGAATCTCAAACATTCAGGGAGGAAGTTGTGTTGATTAGTTCATGAGTGTGTATGTGTGGAGGGTTCAGGTGTACTCGAATGCAGCTTGTTAAGAAGTAATGCTGCTAAACAGCAGATTAATGGCCAATGATAGGCAAAGAAACAGAGCTATCAAAATACACTCACATTAGTTGATCTTTTCTTCACCACTGTGAATACAAATGTCTTCTGTGCATCTTATAATATCGCTTTCAGTAAACCTTAAAAAGGAATTGTTGAGAGAAGGTGAAAACAAATTAAAGCAACATGATACATTGATATTTTCCAGTGCTCTCAACAATGGTCGCCAGTGACACTATTTTGTGTATCTGTTTTGATTTTGTTTACTAAATACAAAATGTCTAATTCAGCCAATGAATCCTGGTTAAGGCAACTAAAGCTAAAAATTATTTGGGTAACACTTTGCATGAATGTTTCCTTTGTTAAGTGTTTATGAATAGGAACATTAATGACTAATAATTCATTTACAGATGCATTACATATAATTGAAATTTGGTTAAAACAACACAAATAAAAGGGCGAATGTCATGCAATACGTGCCAAATAGTGAGCCATTTTAACTCACATGTTATAAATGCTTAATAACACCTAATCAACATTAGTTACATATATGTAAACTGGACACATATGAAGCATTTATTAACACATTGCCAATATTAGTAACCTATTTACATAAAGTTGAGTATGGTTTAATGGTCATCAGGCTTTATTATATGATATCTGCTGTGAATGAGCATGAAGAGCTGAAAAGTGTTTTTGCAGAGGGCTTTAGGTAACTAGAACTAATTAAGTTGGGACAGCACTCGGAGTAACACCATTCTTTTGACATCAACGTGACAATGAAAGTGACGACACAAGTGAGTCAAGACATTACAGTCATGAATAGAAACACACACTTAATTCCTCCTTTCATCTCACTATAATATTCTTTTTTGCTACATTGTGACAAATCATAAATTAGAGTTTTTATGTTTTTGATTAACAAAATTTATTTCATTTATTACATGGAATTAAAAATGTTTACTATTTGCCAAGAATTGCTTGAAAGTCACCCTTTTTTTCATGTTTTTATAACTGCATATCAAAGATTTATAATGCATTTGTAAATTAATTATTAGTAACTAATAAGCTGCTTTATAAAACCCTTTACAAAGGCAACAGAAATGTAAAGTGCTACCCAAATTTTGTATTCAGCAAATAATTCATATGCGATGTAGAAAGTGTTGATTTGGCATCCTTTTTACTCTTACACTGTTTTCCTGAAGTTAACTTTGCAGTCTTGGCATCTGATGAAGAGAACACCTCACAAAGCAAAGATTTCAAATACAGTATTTGAGACACACACTGACCTCAACATTCAATACACAAACCTCAATAATGGTAACAATCAACAAACATAAGTAAAAAGATGAGCTCTGATGTTTTTATATAGTATTCAAAGTAATTCACATTTCTTTGCAAATGTGATTCAAAATCCCTGTAAGCTTGATCAAATGTAATTGCTTGTTTCACAGTGTGGTTTTTGTGTGTGTATGTATACACAAGTAGTGAATTCCTTGAGAACATCCTCAGAGGGTCATGAGGAAATCTAGGAGCTCCGCACCAACACTTTCCCTTTGTTCAATGTGTTGTTTGCTGATGCCGTGGAAACAAGCGGCGACATGCTGAACCCACATTGAGACAGACACAAGACTGTTTCCTGTCATTGATGTGTGTGTGTACACTACGTGCAGAACACTGCTTCATGCTGTTTGTCCATGCACATCACAAGCTGCTTTATAGACTACTAAATCAAATCTTTTAACAACATTATTGATTGTTACTTCTAAATGCTTGGTGACTGTATGACCCCTCCTTACATATCCCATATACAAAAAGGCTTTACATTTCCCTTCAAAAGTTTTATGAAAATGAAATATGATGGTAAAAAAAGGTCTAACAGATCAAAATCAAAGTTGAGTTAAAGTAAAACAACAATACAAAAACACATATAATATTTTTACACTTTTTACATAATTTGGCAAAGTTACAGCTTGATTGGAAATGATGGACAATTTTCGGCTCACAGGTGATATTTCCCTTGATTTTCTTGTTTTGTCTCATAGTTCATTTTCAAAATTTTACAAGACAAAAACAGTAAAATCTATAAATAAAAGGTATTTGAAAATTACCAAAAATAAAGGATGAAGGCCTGGTAAGAAGTTTGTAATTGAGCTTTAATAAGATCCTCATATAGCAAAAAGAAAGAAAAAAATTAAATCTGTTCATTTTGATGGGGAAAAAAAAACTCTACTCGACACACATAATATAATGAATCAATTACAATAAATAAGTAGAAATAAAATGTATATACACTTTTTATTTCTACTTATTTATTGTAATTTATTTATTCTAGACCCAGACTTTTAATAATAAACTATGAAAATTCTTTACAAAAATACAAATAATTTTAGATTTATTTTAGATAGATCAACAGACAGACAGACAGACAGACAGATAGATAGATAGTAGATAGATAGATAGATAGATAGATAGTTAGATAGATAGAAAAGAAAGACTGATGATAGATAGAAAAGAAAGACTGATGATAGATAGATAGATAGATAGACAGACAGATAGATAGATAGATAGATAGATAGATAGATAGATAGATAGATAGATAGAAAAGACTGATGATAGATAGATAGATAGATAGATAGATAGATAGATAGATAGATAGATAGAAAAGAAAGACTGATGATAGATAGATAGATAGATAGATAGATAGATAGATAGATAGATAGATAGATAGATAGATAGATAGATAGATAGAAAAGAAAGACTGATGATAGATAGAAAAGAAAGACTGATGATAGATAGATAGATAGATAGATAGATAGATAGATAGATAGATAGATAGAAAAGACTGATGATAGATAGATAGATAGATAGATAGATAGATAGATAGAAAAGAAAGACTGATGATAGATAGATAGATAGATAGATAGATAGATAGATAGATAGAAAAGACTGATGATAGATAGATAGATAGATAGATAGATAGATAGATAGATAGATAGAAAAGAAAGACTGATGATAGATAGATAGATAGATAGATAGATAGATAGATAGATAGATAGATAGATAGATAGAAAGAAAAGACTGATGATAGATAGATAGATAGATAGATAGATAGATAGATAGATAGAAAAGAAAGACTGATGATAGACAGACAGACAGACAGACAGATAGATAGATAGATAGATAGATAGATAGATAGATAGATAGATAGATAGATAGAAAAGAAAGACTGATGATAGATAGAAAAGAAAGACTTATGATAGACAGACAGACAGACAGACAGACATATAGATAGACAGACAGACAGACAGACAGACAGACAGACAGATAGATAGATAGATAGATAGATAGATAGATACAATGTTCTTATTAGTTGTACAGTTATTTATCTCATAGACTGTACAATAAATAAATGTTTAGCCACGTGCATTTTTACTGTTTTTTTCCACATTCATTTCACTGATCAATGAAAAGATCAAAGCTCTCAAAGAGAAAATGACTTGTGTTGACATGAAATGTGCTGCTAAACCTGAAGGGGGCGCTGTCACAAGTGACTCATACTGTAGGCCTTTAGTAATGATGAGTAATGTGTATGTGCTCTCCTCTTCTTCATCATCTTCATCAGTAAATGAATTAGTTTCAAACTTCAGATAATGAATCCCACCCACTGACTCCACACATGTGAATCCATATGTCATTATAGCTCACACCGAGCATATAATGCCCAAAAGTGTCGTGTAGGTATAGATCTCTCATTAGGTCTCTGGCTTCAATACTGTGCAGCTGTGAATTAAATTAATGCACAGTTCTCCAGATCTTCTTTTATTATTATTATTATTATTATTATTATTATTATTACATGTATTTAGATTTTTGTTTTGTGATATGTTTCTAGATCGATTTATTATTATGTATTCTATTTTAAACGTCTTCTAGTGTTATTCAATTTGAATTATGCAGAGTACCCTGTGCAGTACTGCAGGGCATGTGATAAATAAACATGAGCTGTGGGAGGGTCATATGTTAATGAGAGGCGGTCAGTGCGGATCAACTGGACAAAGTTTCGTTCAACTGACCACTAAATGTCTCACTGACCGCTGGATTACTGGACTACTGCTCAACTTCACATGTTTTAAGTGTTCCGCGCGAGCGAGGTAAAACTCTTTCAAACATTTCTTTGATTTGTCTCTGATCATAAAGGTGCTCATTTTCAGGATCAGCGGTCAGTAATATTCTCTATATTAGTGCTTATTAATTTCATATTATCTGTACATTCTGTTTTTTTTTTTTTTTCTCGCTGTAAATAAAGGGTTTTGTAACTGTTATCAACTTTAAACTGAATGCATTTAAGTTCGGTCGTGCAGTTTTGAATAAATCTCAGAAATATTCGAGACTCTTGTTTTTAGTGGTTAGATGGGGAAACAGCTGTCCTGTGTTTTTCGCCGTTTGGATGTGGGACAGACCGGTTCATGTTCATTTTATTCCCGGTGCGCGATATAATCAATATGAAGAACATGATGGGAACACTTTACAATAAAGTTTCATATGTTACCATTACTTAACAACATTAGTTAACATAAACTAACAATGCACAATACTTATTAAACTTTTTTTTAATCTTAGATCATGTTAATTACCTCAAAAGTTGTATTAGTTAACATTAGTTAATGCACTATGAACTAACAATGAACAATTGTATTTTTATTATCTAACATTAACAAAGATTAATAAATGCTGTAAAATATATATTGTTCGTTGTTTGTTCATGATACATTAACTAATGTTAACCACATGTTTTGAATTCACTATCTATCTGTCTGTCTGTCTGTCTGTCTGTCTGTCATCAGTCTTTCTTTTCTTTCTATCTATCTGTCTATCTGGCTGTCTGTCTGTCTGTCTGTCTATCTATATGTCTGTCTGTCTGTCTGTCATCAGTCTTTTCTATCTATCTATCTATCTATCTATCTATCTATCTATCTATCTATCTATCTGTCTATATGTCTGTCTGTCTGTCTGTCTATCTATATGTCTGTCTGTCTGTCTGTCTGTCTGTCACCAGTCTTTTCTATCTATCTATCTATCTATCTGTCTATCTGGCTGTCTGTCTGTCTTTCTGTCTATCTATATGTCTGTCTGTCTGTCTGTCATCAGTCTTTCTTTTCTAACTATCTATCTATCTATCTATCTATCTATCTATCTATCTATCTATCTATCTATCTATCTATCTGTCTGTCTGTCTGTCTGTCTGTCTGTCTATATGTCTGTCTGTCTGTCTGTCTGTCTATATGTCTGTCTGTCTGTCTGTCTGTCATCAGTCTTTCTTTTCTATCTATCTATCTATCTATCTATCTATCTATCTATCTATCTATCTGTCTGTCTGTCTGTCATCAGTCTTTCTTTTCTATCTATCTATCTATCTATCTATCTATCTATCTATCTATCTGTCTGTCTGTCTGTCTGTCTGTCAGTATATTTATTATATACATGTGTAGATGTACTGTAGCATTATATTGTTTTACAGAGAGTACAGAATGATCTATTTGTACTGTCATGAATCTAATGCTGATTTCTCTTACAGGAAGTGTTGCGTGGAATATTGTGGTCACTCCCCTGAAACATCAAACACTATTAATACTGTGTTGAGCTGAATTCATCATTAGAGACATTGACACCAAACATGAAGATCATCGGGACACTGTTGGCTTTACTGATGTGCCTTAGAGCTTCAGCTGCAGGTAAGAACTCATTCAGAGAACATGCATATGATTATCTGATGCAGGCCAACACATGGACGTGTAGTACTGGCACACAAATAAAATAATGTCCATTTTTGAAACACGTTTTTCTGTTTCCACAGTGTAGTGCAAATGTGCATATGCAATCTGAGTAATGTATTAGGAGCCCATTCAGGTTTTCCTATATCAGCAAATATATTCATATATATATATATATATATATATATATATATATATATATATATATATATATATATATATATATATATATATATATGTATGTTATGAATGGTGTTGTCTTTTAGTGGCCGTCTATATATTCGCCATTATATAAAGCTTTTAACAGAAGGACAGGTGAAATGAGTAGAGTGTTTGGATTGGGCCGAGTGTGCTGCTGGTGTCCTTAAAGCTGAATTATAAATGTTGCAAGTGTTGTATTTTGGTGCAGGTGTCACTGTTGAATTGATGCCTGAGAATGAACACAGGAGATGATCTGGAGAATAATCAGACTGGCTGAATAACTGCATTTGTAATTGAAGTGTTACACAAGTGGAATGACATGACACTTTTGAAAGAATGACATTGAATCTGATATCTGTGCAATAATCTGATTTATTCAGACTGCATTCTTAAAATGATCTACATGATGAAAATGACAATTGCATGGGCCATATTTTGACAGAAACACTTCTAAGATTCAGGATTGTATGCACAAGATGTAATTTATCTGCTATAAGTTTAACTTTGATTACAGTGAAGTAGACCCTGCTCAACAGTTTCTCAAACTCTTAATAGGTAGATGACACACACACACACACACACACTATATATATATATATATATATATATATATATATATATATATATATATATATATATATATATATATATATATATATATAATGAATGAATATATATATATATATATATATATATATAATTCCTGTTGTTCTGTTTTTAAATGAATTTAAATGCAACAAAAATCCATAGTCCCTCAATTAATATGACCTCATTTATAACCTCATTCAAAACGTTCGGTGTGCTTAACACATTATTTTAGATTATTTTGGTATTCTGTATTTGTTTTTATCTAGAAATACTGGTAAAAACAAACATTTTCGTATAGAAGAATGATCTCATAATGAATAATTTATTGAATATTTTGGACAAGGAATATTATGAAATATAGTAATATTGCATAATATTATATAGCCTCCCTCCAAAAGAAAAACTGAATTTTTGAATTTTGCTCTTTAATATACAAAAAATTAACCAACCCAGATTCATGACAGGTTAAGATGTTGAAATTGTAACATGTTGTATGAATTTGCTTTTGGACTTTTAGACCAACCAATCATAAACTTCCCTCGTCTCGTCCCAAACCCTGATGTTTTCTTTTTCCAAATTTGGACCGTACAAAAACATACGACTTTTACTCCCATTGAGAAAATTAAACGAACCGACAAACAATGTTAGAATGATTGTTCTTAAGTTTAACCCCTTACCCAACCCCAAACCATGATTTTAACAGGAAAATAACTTTTGTGTACAACAGATAAAAAAAAAAAAAAAAAAAAAAAAAGAATAAAAAAAAATATCAGGGTTTGGAATGGTTTTGGAGGTAAATAATGTTACAAGTTGTTAAAAGTACTTTTAGATGAATTATAGCATAGTCACACTGCAGGACACTCCTGAAACGGCTTGCAATGTCATGTCAAATACCCCAATAACATTTATTTTAGACTGTCTGTCTGTGTTCAGAGTGGTAGACAGAGGCCATTAGCAGATTCAGGGCAGATAGTCAGAATGTGCTACTGCAGCTGTTAGCGACTATATTCTGCACAAACCCAGTGGATTTGACATCCTCAGGAAGCGGGCACCAAGAGCTTGTTATGTAAGCACTAGATACCACAGCAGAGACACCACCATTACATGAGCAAAGACTTTATGAGAGAGACAGAGAGAGAGAGAGACAGACAATTCCTCAGTGAAATAAAACTCAAGGATTGTAAGAGGAAAAAAATTCCCACGTTAAATATGGCGTGTAGCGTTTAAATGAGGCACTTCCGTGCGCTGCAGGGTCGCCGGCCGCTCCCGCCAGTCTGGGTGGCATTGAGACCCGGTGACGCGACCGCATGGAGACCGATTTCTATCTCACAATTAACAATCTGTTTTTTTCCTCTTCTGACTCCATTCTTTTTTTTCCCTCATTCTTGCTGCTGTTAGATGTGCTCGTTTAGTCCTATTTCTGTTTCAGATTCACTTGATAAGAAAGCTTAGCTTCGCAGTCCGTTTACCAGATATTTTAAGTTGTAATTCAGTCTTTATGGGTGTTCAGTTAGCACTTTTCTTTTTTTGTGCAAAGTTGAGAGGCGGTAAATTGGTGTTTCAGTTCGTGTGGAAGTCCTCCGATGTGATGTGTGAACAAGATCTTGTTGAATGCAGACAAAACAACAAAGAAACTGTGAAACCCACACATTTCTCACTCTGTGTAGTTTATTAAAGGGTTGTGTAAAGTGTTATTCAAATGAAACATTATACACTCTTGTCTTCAATTATTTTCTCATGACATTAAAATTAGTTCAATAGATCTGCTGTAGTCTTATTTTATAGTCTTATATATACATTGAGAGAAGCAACAGCACAATCTTTTCTCAACTCCTCAGAATCCTTTACATCTTATTTTTAAAATTACAGTAATAGTTAATCCAAAATGAAAATTATGTTACTATTTACTCCACCCGTTCCAAACCTTATGCTGTTTTTCTTCTGTGGAACATAAAAGGAGAATTACTGAAGAACCTCCTTTCCAGACAATGCTAATTCATAGTGACTACTACTAAAGGACAAAAAAAAAAAAAAAAAAAAAAAACGATAAAAGTAGGACATTTAACTTGTGCGCCATATTCCAAGTATTCTGAAATCATACAATGGCTTTGCGTGAGGAACAGAGTGAAATTTCAGTCAATATTTGCTGGAATATTGTAATATAACTCAAATAATATATGTAATGTGCAGTTCTTGATGCAGATTAATATTGTTTTTGGCAGATGTGGTCACTACATCTTTGTATGGAAAAGAAGTGTATGTTTTTAACATTTCACGTTTTGTATGATCCTTTTTTGGTAACACTCTACATTAATGTTCCCTTTGTTAAGGGATTATGAAGGGGTTCATTAATGACTAATACATCATTTACAAGTGCATTACAAATAATTGTTATGCAGTAATAAAAATATGAATAGTGAACCATTTTAACTTAAATGTTATATATGCTTAATAAATACACTTATTCATACTTATATTAATCAAAAACATAAAATGTGCTAATTTATGATTTGTCACAATGCAGCAAAAATAAACCTATAGTGAGAATGCATTAAATTCCTGTATTGTCTTGACTCACATGTGTTGTCACTTTCCTTGTCATGTTGATGTTAAAAGCATATATATATATATATATATATATATATATATATATATATATATATATATATATATATATATATATATATATATATATATATACACTGATCAGCCACAACATTAAAGCCACCTGCCTAATATTGTGTAGGTCCCCCTTGTGCCGCCAAAACAGCGCCAACCCACAACTCAGAATAGCATTCAGAGATGATATTCTTCTCACCACAATTGTACAGTGCGGTTATCTGAGTTACTGTAGACTTTGTCAGTTTGAACCAGTCTGGACATTCTCTGTTGACCTCTCTCATCAACAAGACATTTCCATCAACAGAACTGCTGCTCACTGGATGTTTTTTGTTTTTGCCACCTTTCGGAGTAAATTCTAGAGACTGTTGTGTGTGAAAATCCCAGAAATACTCAAACCAGCCCGTCTGGCACCAACAATCATGCCACAGTCAAAATCACTGAGATCACATTTTTTCCCCATTCTGATGGTTGATGTGAACATTAACTGAAGCTCCTGACCCATATTTGCATGATTTTATGCCACATGATTAGCTGATTAGATAATTGCATGGATGATTGTTGGAGCCAGATTTCTGTAACTGTTGATCTCCTGGGATTTTCACACACAACAGTCTCTAAAATTTACTCCGAAAGGTGACAAAAACAAAAAAACATCCAGTGAGCAGCAGTTCTGTGAATGGAAATATCTTGTTGATGAGAGAGGTCAACAGAGAATGACCAGACTGGTTCGAACTAACAAAGTCTACGGTAACTCAGATAACCGCTCTGTACAATTGTGGTGAGAAGAATATCATCTCTGAATGCTATTCTGACATGCGGGTTGGTACTATTTTGGCGGCACGAGGTGGACCTACACAATATTAGGCAGGTGGTTTTAATGTTGTGGCTGATCGGTGTATATTAAAATAATGTCAGTGATGCTGAGCGGAATGGGTTCTCACATGTCACATGACAAATCATGACGGAGAAAGTTTAAGAAATGTGAGAGCTACAGCTAAGGGGAAGATTATCAGTGAACAAAGACTTAAACCGGTGGTGATCTGGGGGTGCTTCAGCAAGGCTGGAATCGGGCAGATTCATCTTTGTGAAGGACTCATGAATCAAGCCATGTGCAAGGTTATCCTGGAAGAAAACTTGCTTCCTTCTGCTCTGACAATGTTTCCAAACTCTGAGGATTGGTTTTTCCAGCAGCATAATGCTCCATGCCACACAGACAGGTCAATCAAGGTGTGGATGGAGGACCACCGGATTAAGACCCTGTCATGGCCAGCCCGATCTCCAGACCTGAACCCCATTGAAAACCTCTGGAATGTGATCAAGAGGAAGATGGATGGACACAAGCCATCAAACAAAGCCGAGCTGCTTGAATTTTTGCACCAGGAGTGGCATAAAGTCACCCAACATCAATGTGAAAGACTTGAGCATGCTGAGCTGCATGAAAGCTGTGATTGGAAATCAGAGTTATTCCACCAAATATTGATTTCTGAACTCTTCCTAAGTTAAATCATTAGTATTGTGTTGTTTAAAAATCAATATGAACTTGTTTTCTTTGCATTAATCGAGGTCTGAAAACACTGCATCTTTTTTGTTATTTTGACCAGTTGTCATTTTCTGCAAAGAAATGCTCTAAATTGGAATTTGGGAGAAATGTTGTCAGTACTTTATAGAATAAAACAAAAATGTACATTCTACTCAAACCATACTTAAATCCAGAGAAACTGATAATTTTACAGTGGTCTCTTAATTTCTTTCCAGAGCTGTACTGTATATAAATTAAAGGGTGTGTAAATGATTACAGAATTTAAAGTTTTGGGTACATTTTTCCTTAAAGTCTCTTTTAACAAACTGAAACTCATTTTCTCTTATCACTATTGTAAAATTTTTAAGTGCTACAAATAAACTCTGGATTAGAAGACAGAATCTGTCGTACCCCTCCCAGTGTCTCTGTCTCTTTCTGTCTCGACTCCCTCTGGACATGTCCTGTCTCTGAAGCGTCTGCTCATTTCTTTCATGCTGACCGGTCGTGGCGTGACTCGTGAATGGCTCATTAGCGTCAGGCAGAGATAAACTATAACTCGCTGAAACGCACCGCCGCTGTGTTGCTAATGACCACCGTCACTGATAAGACCTGCTATTATGAGCATCATGTCATAGTCTGTCTGTACTGATCTAACAGTTCAACTGGGGCAAAAACTTATGACCTTCAAGGAATGGGACTTATTCACAGTAGCGGCATCTTTAATTTCAATGGGAATGACAACAGGGCTGTGAGGGATAGACTTACTGTCTCTTCAATGGGTTGTACTGTTGTTTAAAGTGTTTTGGATCATTCTGCAGACGAAAGATTGAAAAAAAAAAATCTTTCCAAGAAATTTCAGTAGACAAAAGAAAAAAAAAAAACTCCAGAAAACATGAGTTATGAACATTTGATGTGTTCTAGAAGCTGTAAGTCTACAGCTATATACAGTGCATGCCATTGAAGAGACTGTACCCCTCACAGCCTGGTTTTCATTCATGTCAGAAATCAAATATGGCGCTACTGTGAATAAGGTTAAGAGTTCATTCAAGAGTTCATGTTGTTCTTTCTTCCATGGAAGACATAAGGATAATGATCGATAATGAAAATCAACAACAAATTTCAATGATTAGTTGGATAAGTGCACCATGCACGGAGAAGCTCCGTCAATGACATCACTTTTTTGACAATATTTTTTATACACAATGTATAGCATATGTTTATATATTTTTAAATAAATTTAATAAAACACAGGATATACTGTCAAATTAGTTTTTGATTATTTCTTCGATTAACCAAGTAAACATACATTTTTGAAATCTTTTTTTTCCTTCGATTAATCAAAGAAATACTCAAAGATTAATCGATAATCAAAATAATCGTTAGTTGCAGCCTTAGTTAACTTTGCTCTTTTACTATTACACTTAATAGGAACTGGGATGTAAAGCTCTCAAAAAATACAAAAGGCACAATGAAATCATCATAAAACTATTATTAAAATAGTCCATATGATGTAATCTCTAATTGTTTTGTTAGTGATTTGCATGCATTGACATTATTTGTATTGGTGTGCCAGTACCAAACATTAAGGTATGTATCATTTTATTACTCGCTGAAAATCTTGCTCACTGCCATAGCTCACAAATCTTAATGTGAGACAGAAATCACATTTCTTCTTATTTAAATTTGGTCACAATTGGTTACATGGCATGTGAATCCTGGTGGAAAAATAAAAATGACCAGCCTAAGCTGGTTTGCTGGTCTTAACTGGTGTTCCAGCCTGGTAATGGGAGATCAGCTAGACCAGCCTATACCAGCAAACAATTTTGGAGAGCTAATGCCATTCAGACTCACTGACGTTGAATCATATGTGTTGTCTCTTGCGTGCCAACTCTGAATATGCATATTTGGACAGAGTTTTCATTTTTTGGGCAAAATATTCTGTTAAATGATCTTAAAATGAGACTCAGATCAGCTAAATTTAATAATAAAACATTCATAATATTGTTGCCCGAGAGCTGAACCCAGAAACGAGAGCTTGTTTATAACATGCTGCATGTTGTTGAAGTTTCACCTTATGAAGCAGCAAAGCATGCACTAAACATCACTTGTCATATTCAGCATTTTTCATAGTCACCGCTGTCTTAGTATTTACTGCCAAGATTGCTGGCAGTAGTGCTACTGACAGTGATGCAACCAATATTCCCATCCATGAATCTGAGTTAGGTCAGAATCATTAGCACCCTCTCTAGGAGCACTGGAAGCAGATATGTGCAGAATCTGTTGATGCTTTTGAAAGCATATGTAGTGTGAAGCCACATCAGATTTGAGTGATTAGACACTCCTCCTGCATGCTGGGACCAGGACACTTCCATCTGCTTAGAGGAACGGGCAAACAGTCTCTGCTAAATGAGTATGTCCTCTCCGAGATGCCAGGCTAATAAAGCCAAAGAAGATAGATTGGTTTCTGTGAGTTGCATGAGACAATTCTCATTATTTGACTGTGTCCATAGTTTGCATGTGATGTGTGATTTTAGCAAATCATTTTGTGTTTATAGCCTTTAAAAACATTGGAATAAATGTTATAAAAAGGTGTTTGTGATGGTTTGCATGTGTATCCTCATACAAATTCTGGGTTTTGTACGTTATTAACCATTTTGCCAAGAAGCTGAAACAAAGAGCTTGGAAAGAACTTGCAAAGTTGCTTTTAAAATGAAAATGCAAGTATTTAAATAGCAATTAGAGAGAGCTGATGAAGCTTTTATTTTTTAACAGTGGAAGAAAGGATATGGTGAACTGGTTTGAATTCAGCCACAGTCACTGCTGTTATACTGCTATGGTGCTGAAACCTCAGAATATCACTAACTTGACAAGAAAAGTTTATCAAGTGGCTTGACGAAATCTTTCCTGAAAGTTTAAACAGTTTGAAAGTTAATTTAAAGTTGGAAGGTTATGTAAGCCCCAGTAGATTGAATACTAAGGCAGTTTGAATAAAGATTTCAAGTTTGAATGGAGGTTGGCCTTGATAGTCGTTGAAAGGCAGTTGCTGGGGGTTATTAGGTTGATGGTAGGTTGTCTCGGGTTGTTGTTAGGGTATTGCTAGGAGGTTTCTGTGCAGTTACTACGGAGTTGCTAAGGTGTTCTGGGTGGTTACTAGACAGTTACTAATAGAAATATAGAAAGATATTAATAGTTTGAAAGGTCTAGGAAGAGTTAAAGTCAAAAGCTTTCAATGCTATGAGGATTTTTGGGAATGTCCGTTACAAAAAAACGTTAAGGCCAGAAACAGACTTTCCTCAAGTACTCATAAGGAGATGCGAGCACATGACCAACGCATTGCCAACGCAAGTTCTGAATGAACATGCTTAATGTTTGTTCTTGCATTACTTTGGTGGTAACAAACCTCAGTACTCAAGGGGGCAAAAGAGTTACCTTAAAAAAGTTTGTGCCATTGAACTGGATGTGATATTATTCAGGTAAATAAATAGTCAAGTCAGATTTATTTGTATAGCGCTTTTCACAACAGGCATTATTTCAAAGCAGCTGTACATGAAATTATGCTATAACAGAAAATGAATTAATATAATGCCAATATTAGTTATTTATGTTTAGAACTATTAGTGGTTAAAATGAGTAAACTAAATTTTGTGGGTCAGTGATTAAACAATATGATTTTATATGAACTATATCGAACATAATTCTCAAGTATATCTAAGAGAATGTCATGATTTATTGACTTCAAACTGTTACTCTACCATTACAGTATTTGGTTTGAAAGATAGGCTTGAAAACGAAAAGAAGGACAGTTCACATAAATCGCTATAGCACCCGTTGCGGCAACATTGAGAATTCAATGTGTACTTGTGCTGTATCATGAATTGTGGTCTGATACATTTTTGAACACAACAACACATAAATTTGAGCTTGCAGAGCTAGAAGCATTTGTGTTCACATACTTGCATAGAATATGTTTCAGCCTTAAATTTGATTAAAAAAAAAAAAAAGACATAGCACACTACATCCAAAAAGGTCTGTTTCAAGTTTGGTGAATGTAGCTTGACAGCTCTTAGAGGAATTAGAGTAATACAGTTTGGTCTAGGGTTAGAGCTTCAGAATCTGTGTCATCGTGAAAGGTTTCAGGGTGAAATCACCTGTCAGAAGTTTTGCAAATGCCTACACATGCCTGCAGTGCTTTGAGAAAAACCTGTAACTGTAGAGATTGTTGGAAGGCAGTCAGAGACATGTGTGTATACAGTTGGGGGTTAAGAACAGGGCAGCATGTTCAAAATATGCCCCACAATCAGTTTGTTGCTCTGTTTATTTACAACACGATGGGATGGTCGACAGACAGCTCCCAAAGGTTTAAACAAACCTACACAAAGACACGGCGTCTCCACAAGTCCTGCTCGAGCCGTCTGGTTAAACTCATTCCTCAACGAGCTGGCATGTGAACCGCTGACACAGCAAATCCCTCCAGTGACTCCAAAATGCTGCATAACTCTGATGATAACGAGATGAATCTTGGGGGATTTCTGATGGGGCGGCGGTGGGGCAGCCGCAGGAGTCTGAGGCCAAGGGACAGCATGGGGCTCTGTGCTCCACTGATAAGAGTTTGTTTGTCTTCCGGTGGATGGTTCAGCCTCAGTCTGCAGCCGAGGAAACGCTGGGACAATAGGTGTGCGGAGTAGCCCGTGACCTCCCTCTCTCGAGCTTTCTTTTTCTCCCCCTCCCCAGCATACTGTTTCTCTGCTCTCTTCCGTCCTCGCCTGCAAAACACTTTCATCAGCCTCCCCAGTTGTCTGACTGTTTCAGAAGAATGAGTAAAATAAATGTAAGTCTCGCCGATAGTTCCTGTGACATTACCTTCATATAATGAACGTTAGCCGATACTGAGTCCAGTTTAGATCAGGATGAGTGTAAAGATAAGGATCAGTGGGTGCAACAATTATTTTCTTAGTTACACATGCTGTTAAATTTGCTCCAGACCTTGTTACAGAGTGGACAAATTCCAAACTGCATTTTTTCGCCCTTGCGCAAGGGCACTGTGGGAAGGGGACACCACTTGAAGGATCGTTCCAAACAAAAGTGAACAACTAAATCCCTTCACGAACGGCCATTCCACAAGGTCATTAGCGAAGGGTACATATATTCACTTCAGCGTACCAACTTCAAGAGCTCTGCCCTTCGTTTGGAATTGGTGATGCTCGCTTGTGATTGGAATTTGCCCTGTGTTTATTTTCAGAAAAATAAAATGTTCCACATGATGAGTTATGTTAACTGACACCTGCCAAAATAAATAATTACATGCTGTTGCTTCCCCTCATGTTCTGCTAATACTGTATGTACTGCGGAAGCCAATCAAGAGGGCAAAATACGGGCTTCCTGAAATCTATTTGTGCAGCTAAAATGTAAGTGAAGGTGATTTGTTTTCCACACAATCTGCTGAAATTAAATGTTTTTCTACAGACCCTCAGTATACAGACCCACTAGCCCTGATCCAACCCTGACCCCGACCCTAATCCAACCCTGCCTAATTTTTTACTTTAAAACTTGCCCCTTTCTCTCCACCTGACCCTGAACCAACTCCGAGCTTCCAAAAATTTTCCAATCAAAACTCACAACCCCAATCACCAATTCAGAATCACCAATTATGTTTCAGGAAAAGCACACATGCTGCCAGTGCTGGTTCTAATCAGTTATTAGGGCCCTCAGTATTAAACACCTAACCTAATCTAACCCTAACCTAAACCAACCCTAACCATGACGTAACCTAAAACAACCCTAACCAATCCAATACACAATCACACAAAATGTGGCTTTATCCATATGATTTTAATTTCACAGATAATCATTCCACTTTTTTGCCCTTTTTATTTTCAAGACAGGAAATATTTTATCCGTTTACTGGTAAGGGAGTTATTCATGTAAAGGAAACTGACTCCTGCAGGCAGTCATGGAGGTTAAGGAAGACTCTGACGCCTTTGACCTCTGACGAGACTCACAACAGGAAGTGACTGTTTCTAGGATGTGGATCTTTGCTGGCAGTTCAAGGAGATTTCTTGGTCACGTTACATTTATCTGAAATGTTATTGGAGTTTCAGTTAAAGAATGACTCAATATTCATGATTGCTGACTACAATATACTCACCCTTTGAAATTTACCATCTTTTATTTATATGACCTTTAAAAAAGGAAGTGATTATGTGAGAAAACGTTTCAACTTGACCCATACTGTAAGCTCAGACATAATCAGCTCATAAGGCCAGAAGCCTATTTTATGTACGCACGCAAGATTTTCTTGTCCAGTGCTTTGCAAGTGTGTGGTTCCATTGTGCATTCTTAACGTATCAACATGTCAACAGTTTAACCAACTTGATCTAAAAGATTCTCTTTAAACTGTTGCTCCACCATGACAGTAGTTGATGTGACAGAGAAAACTGACCACAGAACAGGACAATACTGACTAGTGCCCACTATAACGGCCCTTGCATCAACACTGAGAATGCAATGCATACTTGTGTTGCTTTATGAATTGTGTTCTGACACACTTCAGAATACATCACCATTTGAAATACAACCTAAACAACTAGAAGCATTTGCATTCACATTCTTGCGTAGAGAATGTTTTGGACCTAACATTTCACATCTGTCATTTTTTTTTTAGGTAGGATGAAATCAAGCATTCCCAGAAATATCTTCAGATGATCATATTATTTACCAGCATTGTGTATTTGGGCCGACGATTTCAAATCAACAGATTTTGATTTTGGATTTCACATTTGACATCAAGTGACAAGCCAACTCAGTACCAAAATTGTTTATCTTACAAAATTAAACAAATGTATTCTGGTTTAAACATTGAAATGTATTAATATTACAGTTTTCGAGGATCACGTCCCACAAACTATAATATCTCTCTTGCTGCCTACTAAAAAGGCTAGCTTCTACTAGGGTTGCCAACTGTACCGTATTAGCTGGGACGCACTGTGTTTTGGCAGAAAACACGTATTGTCCTGTATTTTGGTGAAACGTCACCTGAAGCACTCAAAATGCTCAGGAGTATTCACATGGCAAAAAAGTTGTCAACCCTAGCTTCTGCCAATTGACAAATTAATTTGTGACAAAATAATGAAGAATCTGATTGGACACACACAGACTTTGGCATCAACAATAGAAGATGTGGGGGTGCATTTCCTCCTTCCTTTAAAGAGCCTATTTTTATTTTCTAACTATATTTTTTTTATTTTCTCCTTTTTTTCTCCCCAGTTTGGAATGCCCAATTCCCAATGCACTCTATGCCCTCGTGGTGGCGTAGTGACTCGCCTCAATCCGGGTGGCGGAGGATGAATCTCAGTTGCCTCCATGTCTGAGACCGTCAACCCGTGCATCTTATCAAGTGGCTTGTTGAGCGCGTTATCCACCGCGGCATACACGCACAACTCACCACGCGCCCCACCTAGAGCGAACCACATTATAGCGACCACAAGGTGGTTACCCCATGTGACTGTACCCTCCCTAGCAACCGGGCCAATTTGGTTGCTTACGAGACCTGGCTGGAGTCACTCAGCATGCCCTGGGATTCTAACTCTCGAACTCCAGGGGTGGTAGTCAGCGTCTTTATTCGTTGAGCTACCTAGGCTCGGTTATTTTCTAACTATTATTGATTTTATTGTTAGTTGCATTTTGTTATTTGCATGTAGCATTGTTTTGTCCTTGCTGTCTGTGACCCTATTATAACAGACCTGCCACCCATCAGTTGAGCAGCACTGTTCTAGATTATTTGAGTAAATGAATAATGTTTTAGCTATTACTAGGGTAGTGTGCCTTTCACGGATACTTTAAGCCTTAAGACAGTTGCAAAAGTTACTTTGATTTCTATGAATACATTTTCCAAAAATTTTAAACTGAATAACTGCTTGAGCAATGCCTGACCTGCTCTCAGCTCATAAAGATAGAAATGAAATTCATCTGTTGGTGCCCTACTGCTGTGTATGCTTGTGTTTTTTTTTTTTTTTCCAGTGTTAAACAATTTCTCTGTGACTCACTCTCATATTCACCCCGTTGGTGAGAGTGGAGACACACTTTCACATGTACCGAGAAAATAACAAATGAGCCGCCGTAAAGCCTGAGGGATGGATTTGGGGGGGAATAGGCCCCTAAATCGTTTCCTTGGCTTTCCACTTCAGACTAGCGCTCAAAAGCAATCTGAGCCTTAAAAAGAGCCTTTCTTTGCATGGGAAAAAGCCATCGCCACTTCTGATGAAAATAGATAACGCCTCTGCCCTCCCGAGCCGTTTATAGCTCATTTACCACAGAATCGCTTAGTGAAAGCTTTGGCATTTCCGGGTCAGCGCAGCCACCAGTTGTGTTCCTGTGTGTCTGTCTGATATGTCACTCCCCTGTGAGAGATTTTCATTCTGTCCAGTCCAGTGTCAAGTTACTGCACATTATGATTAATATCAGGACCGATTGTGTCTTTGACAGGCGATTAAAACATTGTAATGAAGATCACAAGTCACCTCTCATGAAGAGAACACAGCAAGAAAATAAAACAACAGTATTTCTTAATCAGTATTTTTGGGCTTGTTTTCCAGTAAACCTATCCAGTAATAAAAAAGAAAAAAAAAAAACAGGGGGGGAGACCCAATTTTCACAATAATAGTCAACCAATATGGGTTTTTAAAAGACTTTTAAAGATTTTTCAATTGTTAAAGAAGATTCTTAAACTTTTATATTTGGTTGCAGTCTTCAATATTTGCTAACATTCTTGAAAACAACTTGACTCGTTAAGACAAAGCCTGTACCAGGAATGACGTCACCATTAACTTGACATTTGTACATGGCATTTCCTGTTGTCCTTGCAGATGTTATGGCTTCCTGTATGTCCCTCCCCCCTGACTCTGTCCTCTGTAAATCAGCAAAAAGCATGTAGTAGTGTAGTAGTATTTTGCTTGGTTTTATGCAGAAGTTGCCTTTTACAATGTGTGCAAACATATTAGGAACACAACACTGCTGATTGTGAAGTATAAGATAACGACACTTCGATGATGAGCAGATTTGAGCTTATATTTCATGTATATATTCAGAACTGGCTCTTTTTCAATACAGGAACTGAATGATTTTTCCGATGTTCAGTTCTGTTAACGGTTCTTGAATGTCTGCAGAAGGACTTCTAAGGGGCGCTCTAGTCCGGTTCGTGAACAAATTATTCTTTGAAGCTTTTTTTTTCTTCATTGAACTGGTTGAACCAAAATCAGACTAAATCGTTTGGAAAAATTCAAGTCTCAAGTCAACAATGCTCTATACTGTAAGTTATTCAATCATAAATCTCTCTCGGACGTGCCTTACACTCAGACTCGAAATGAGCTGAAATATGATCCTAGAACTAGTGATGTCTAATTTTGCCAAATCTTCTTTGCAATGTACCATACCAATTAGCTCATAAATCAACTGAATGCTCCGGTGGCAACAATTTTTGAGGTGGCAACTGGATGAACCGTTGACGTAAAAGAGCTGGTTAGTCGGTTTTTTGTGCACCACTCTGAAACTTCATTCAGAATAAATGTTAACTTTGCTAAGTGAGGGTGTAGATCACAGATAAAACGCGCAACTGTCCATGTTTGAAGCAGCAGCATTGAGCAGGGCTGGGTTTAGTTCCATTGGCTCAGGAAGTGACCTCTGACCCCTGTGTCTTATGCAAGAAGAACGTGTTTTTTTTCTGGAGATTATTTGTTGAGTTGCTGGCAGGATATTCCATAAAAAAAGCCACAAATAAAGAATATCATTAATTTCCATAACTCTCTCTGCCTTATTTTAATTTCTGTAGATTCCAGTGGAATCTGTGAACCGAGTTATGTACCTGGAAATGGCAATGATTGGATCGTCCTAAAGGGAATGACGACAGGCTGCTCGACAGACTTCATCACTCAGGACGGGTTGCAAGTTCACATCCTTAATCTGCTGTTCTCACCAGTACGTGAGTTCTTGAGAAAGTGTTGTTAGTATACTGTACATCACTGAGATAATTATTTACAAAATAAATGTTGCCATTATCCCATTGCATACCAACTACGGAAAAGAACAATTTAGATCAGTATGAATTCCAAGGTTGGTCAAGACTGATTTATCCTGGTTAGTGCTGGTTTAATGCTGGTCTAGCTGGTGTAACACCAGCACAGCAACATCCAAAACTTGACATATGCTGGTGAGTAGCTTTTGTCAGCAGTGTTAAACATGAAAGAGGAAGCATCTATCAAAAATCAAGACTTTATAAACTTTTGTCAGTTACGCCTTTTTATATGGCATCGCTCTTGATCTGTGTGATATTGTTGGTGATAAACAGGTTCAAATGTGCATTTATAGAGTTTAGGACGACAACATGAGCTATGAAACTTGAATGAACAATTAATTTCAAAGCCATCACAAACATAAAAATAACAAAAGGTAACATACTACAAATGTATTTTTTGGACATACTAACATGACAGTACCATGTTTTCACACATGTACCATGGTTGTACCATGGTATTTCTTGAAGTACCTTGGAATATGTTAATACCATGGTAATACCATGTTTTTTTTTAACATCTACCATAGCAGATCATGTTTTTGGACATGTGGTATTCTTTAAAGTACCTTGGAATGCCATGTAAATACCATAGTAATACCAGGTTTTTAAACATCTACCATAGCATTATCATGTTTTTGCACATGTACCATGGTTGTACAATGGTATTTCTTGAAGTACCTTGGAATATGTAAATACCATGGTAATACCATGTTTTTTGGACATGTACCATGGTAGTACCATGGTATTCTTTAAAGTACCTTGAAATACCATGTAATTACCACAGTAATACTAGGTATTTTGGGCATATGCCATAGTTGTACCATGGTATTCTTTGAATTACCTTGGAATACCATGTAATTACCACTGTAATACTAGGTATTTTGGACATGTACCATAGTTGTACCATTGTATTCTTTGAAGTACCTTGTAATACCATGTTAATACCATGGTAACTCCATGTTTTTTAACATCTACCATAGCTGTATCATGTTTTTGCACATGTACCATGGTTGTACCATGGTAAACTTTAAATTACCTTGAAATACCATGTAATTACAACAGTAATACTAGGTATTTTGGGCATATACCATAGTTGTACCATGGTATTCTTTGAAGTACCTTGGACTACCATGTAAATACCATAGTAACACCATGTTTTTGGTCATGGACCATGTTAGTGCCATGGTATTATCTGAAGTACCTCAGAATACCATTTTAATACCATGGTAATACCATGTTTTTCAGACATGTTCCATTGTAGTACAATGGTATTTTCTGAATACCTTTGAATACCATGTAAATATCATGGGAATACCACATTTTTAGACATTTACTGTAGCAATATCGTTCATAATTTATAATATTTATATATATATATATACACACACACACACACACGCATTTATGTATATATTTATTATTATTTTTATTTTTTAAATACCTTGAAGTACCATGAAAATACCGTAGAACCAAAAATTTTTTAACCATCCATGTAAATCAAACTCCATTTAAAGGCTTCCTGAAATCCAAGAGTCTGAATGCACACATAATGTGTTTAGGCCGATTCGTCCAGCACAATGAATACCAGATGACCAGTTCTGCTCGTACTCCCATGACGCTAGGGGTAAACAGTTGAGACATCTCATCTGAGCAGGAACATCAGCACTGATGCACGCCACACATCACAGTAGACAGCAGCTCCCTACAGGCAACTCAAGTTACACCACATGAAGTTTAGAAAGACCAACACAGACCATAATTGAACATTACTTACAATGCAATGAACAATCTGCAGTTGAATGCTGTTTTATGTTGTCTTTGAGGCTGTTTACTCTTTAAATACACTCACGTCAGTTAGACGATTCATGCAGGTGAGAACACTAGAAGTATTAATAATCAGCACTTGACAACTTTGGAATAAATGACTTCACAGCATGAAAATTCTGCAAGTGTTAAAAAAAAAAAAAAAAAAAAGAACAAAGATAATAACAAGAATTTTGCTAATTATTATTTTTGTCTTGTTTTCAGTAAAAATATCAAAACATTCTTAAAAGAAGGTATATTTACTTGACAAGCAAATTGACACAGTATTAAGATATTAGGAGTAATTTAGCTTAATTTAGTGAGTTTTATGCTTAAAATAAGAAAATACATATTCTAAATGTTTTTTGTGTTTGTGTGTGATTTGAGCTATGCTATCCACATCATTTATACTGTAGCTCTATGCTCTCTATATCCCAGCAATTGACTCATTTGTGTTTATTTTTATTTCTCCTAAGGAATTTAAGACAAAAATCTTAAAAAAAAGTTGATACTTAAAACATACAGTAACTGAGATATCACATAAGTCTTCTGAACCATGCTAGAGCAACCTTTGAGCAAAAACAACAACAACAACAACAACAATCCAAAACACTAGACATTTGTGGTGCATGGGTGTGCTGTTCATAAATGACTTTCTTTTTTTGTTGTTTTTCTGATGAAAGCAGTGTTTGCTTGCAAGAAGCCTTTTTTCTAACATGCTTCTTTACAAATTGAAGGAAAATGATGTAGATCTCCAAACTAGCGACAGCTGAAACAGGCTGAAACTGTTGATGTGATTAGATAATGGAGGCCTTTATCAGCCTCCTCATTCTCTTCAGTTCCAAGTTTAGGCCAACTCCTAAGAGACAGATGCATTTTATCAAAACAAATACTGTCATCTGATTTAATATCCAGACCTTGTTTCATTGACGTCATCAGAAGAGAACAGCAAACAAAGAGTGAGTTTAAAGAGTTTGTGCAAAAATGAAAGTTCTGCCATCATTTATAGTACCCTCATTTTGTTTCAAACCTGTATGACTTTCTTACTTATGTGGAACACAAAAGGAGATGTTTTGCAGAATGTTCATGCTGCTCTTTTCCTATGCAATGAAAGCAAATGTTAACTTAAACTGTCAAGCCCCAAAAATGGAATAAACAACAACAAAAAGGCAAACAAACAAACAAACAAACAAACAAAAAACACCATAGCTGTATCGGTATCACTTTACATTAATGTTCCCTTTGTTAAGGGTTTATAAAGGGGTTCATTAATGACTAATAAGTCATTTAAAAAATGCATTATAAATCACTAATATGCAGTTATAACTACATTAATTAAAAGGGGGGCTTTTGTGCAATAATCGCCAAATAGTGAGCATTTTAAATTACATGTAATAAATGCTTAATAAATACACTTATTCATACTTACATTAATAAAAAGAATAAATAAAAATGCATATCACAACGCAGCAAAAAAGACTAAAGTGCGATTAAAAGGTGGGATTATGTGTGTTTCTATTCATGACTGTAATGTCTTGACTCACTTGTGTTGTCACTTTCATTGTCATGTTGATGTCAAACGAATGGTGTTACTCCGAGTGCTGTCCCAATTTACCTAGTCCTAGTTACCTAAAGTCCTCTGCAAAAACACTTTTCAGTTCTTCATGCTTATTCACAGCAGATATCATATAATAAAGCCTGATGACCATTAAACCATACTCAACTTTACGTACAGGTTTCTAATGTTGGCAACACCTTATTAAGGCCGTATATGTGTTCACTTTACATTAAGTTACATTTCCATAAGCTAGTAACATTGAATAAGTGTTAATAAGCATTTATAACATGTGAATTAAAATGGCTCATTATTTGGCAGGTATTGCATGATATTGTTATAACTGCATATCAGTGATTCATAATGCATTCGTAAATGACTTTGTCAGTTCAAACCAGTCTGGACATTCTCTGCTGACCTCTTTCATCAACAAGGCGTTTCCGTCCACAGAACTGCTGCTCACTGGATGTTTTTTTTTTGTTTTTGCCACCTTTCGGAGTAAATTCTAGAGACTGTTGTGTGTGAAAATCCCAGGAGATCAGCAGTTACAGAAATACTCAAACCAGCCCATCTGGCACCAACAATCATGCCACAGTCCAAATCACTAAGATCACATTTTTCCCCATTCTGATGGTTGATGTGAACATTAACTGAAGCTCCTGACCCGTATCTGCATGATTTTATGCACTGCACTGCTGCCACATGATTGGCTGATTAGATAATCGCATGGATGATTGTTGGTGCCAGATGGGCTGGTTTGAGTATTTCTGTAACTGTTGATCTCCTGGGATTTTCACACACACCAGTCTCTAGAATTTACTCCGAAAGGTGGCAAAAACAAAAAATATCCAGTGAGCGGCAGTTCTGTGGATGGAAATGTCTTGTTGATGAGAGAGGTCAACAGAGAATGGCCAGACTGGTTCGAACTGACAAAGTCTACGGTAACTCAGATAACCGCTCTGTACAATTGTGGTGAGAAGAATATCATCTCTGAATGCTATTCTGAGTTGTGGGTTGGTGCTGTTTTGCCGGCACGAGGTGGACCTACACAATATTAGGCAGGTGGTTTTAATGTTATGGCTGATCGGTGTATATTGAAATAATGTCCATGATGCTGAGCGGAATGGGTTCTCACGTGTCACATGACAAATCATGATGGAGAAAGTTTAAGAAATGTGAGAGCTATAGTTGAGGGGAAGATTATCAGTGAACAAAGACTTAAACTTTGGGGCAGTTTGATACACGTATGGTTTCAGAATATTAGAATATTGGAATATGAGGCACAAGTTGTATAGACTTATTTTATGGCTCTTTTTTTACCTTTTAGGAGTTTGTCAGTCCCTTCTCACTGTATACTTTCATTGAATGGAAAAGAGCAGCTTGGACATTCTGCTAAACATCTAAGAAAGACAATTAGATAGGGTTAGAACAACATAAAGGTGAGTAAATGTTGAGAAAATTTTCATTTTTGGGCTGAACTAACACTGTAATGGAAGCGGAAGCAACCACACACACAGACTGAGAGAGACAGAAAGAAAGATAGAGAGGGAGGTGTGGAAGTGAGTTGTGTCGGAGTGGGAGGAGCTTCCAGTCTTCATTGATGTCACTTGCTGGCAGCGTTCCTGGCACGTTGGCCGCAAGCCGAGTCTGGGACTCTGGAGCCGACCCGAGTTCAGCTGAGAGCCAAAGAATAACGGGAAGCTGTTATGCATCAGCAAAGCCCTGAAAAAAAGTGCTCTTGTGAAAAAAAAAATGCACAAAAGGAAAACAATTGTATCTTGAAAGAACAGGAACAAAAATAGCCAGGGCGAGTGGACCGCGGTGGACATTGTTTGACCCAAATGGAGTGAGGTGGCAGCGATGGATTATGGGATGTCTTGCGTTTCTGTAAACACCATTGAGGATTGGTGAAAATTATTAACGTGACCGGAAAGTTTCTTTCAACGTGCAGTTTCCATCTTAAATATAGAAGCCGACTCCCACGTCTGCGGCCCAGACGATAACACGAGACTCGGAAATCTAACTAAACCAAATTCCACTAAAAACCCACAATCTGTCAAACTCACAACAACACAGAATACGACCTAAATGAATATTATGTGTTCAATACAATTTGAGCTCAATCAACAGCATATTGTTTAAAACCACAAAAATGTATTTCGACTCGTCCCTCCTTTTCTTCAGAAAAGCACAAATCTGGGTTACAGTGAGGCACTTACAATGGGAGTCAATGGGGCCATACTGGTAAAGTACCATGTGAAGGTGGTACTTGCTCCAATGCTAGGAAAACTCCTTATTACGGGACGGGGGCATGATTAATGGCATTCATTTTTTTTAACTCGTTACTTTTTATATAATGAATCGCTCTAAATTAACACGTTAGCCTCTCTATTTTATCTACATACACAAACTCACAGAATCAAATGCACACAAGCACACACACCTGTTCAAACCTCTCTAATGACCTGTTGATGGCAGATGCCACAAATCCATGTGTGTGTGAGTCGAGCTCAGTGTAGAGTGTGAGTTGAACATGAAACACAGTTATGTTGACTGCGATGAGTCTTTATTAGCTCAGCGGTGGAACTCTGTGGTACGACGGGAGACCGAACCCTTGCTGAAACCCTGCGGGCAAGCGAGGTAGGCCGCCCGTTCACCAGCAGGCAGCGGTCGATCGACTTAATAAAGCCATGAAGAAACACAGTGTTCCTTTGTGCTCTGTGTCAGGCGGCTCTTTCAAACAGAGCACTGAAGCAAAAGACTTCAGAAAGACAGACACGATATGATCTGAATGCTTTAACTATACGTCCATCTTAATTATATTTTTAAACCAGAGTGATTTGATGCGTTAAAAGCCCATTAAAACCAGCATGACGCTTCTACAAGTACTGTAATTGCACTTGTCACAGACAAGAGTCTTTTTGCCAATAAGAAATGTTTTGTCCTGATATTTTTTGGTCTCTGTTCTTCCTGGCAACATAGCTTGAGTTTATTACAGTACTACACATCTGCAATAATTTCTTTTTAAAATATACCGTGAATATAAACTGTTACAGCAAGAGGTCATAATGCATTTAATGCATAATGCGTTTATGCAATACTGTACAATGTCAAAAAAAAAAAAAAAAAAAAAAAAGAAGAATAAAGGCATTAAAAAATTGCCATTATAACAATGTAGTTATAATTATGGAAGCACCATTGAAATGGATGTGGATTGTTTGTGAAGAGGAATTTTGAAATCAATGTACCATTGCTTTATTGGATTGTAGTCTAAGGCTATATGCATGAAATCGAATAGGCTACTAGGGTACTGCTTACTGCATACTGTGCAATATGCACTGACTATTTCATACTGTTTTTTAAGTTAGTACATAGTACTTAAGGCCACCTAATATAAAGTATGACCAAAATATTATTCGATTGACAGCCCTAGTTAACATATGAAGCTCATTTTTAAACATGTGTTTTAGTTTAGCATAAATTTCGGCTCCATACTGAAAACAATAAATACCTAAAAATGTGCTCCATGTGGTAACATCTTAATTGACTGGTTTAATTCATTCAAAGGTATTATTTAACATAACTGAATCATCCCTGAATACATTACGTTAGGTTACACCAACAAAAATGATTCTAAGTTCCGTCATGAAACTCTACATGGCAAAAGCTGATGGTTCCTTTTAACATGTAAACTTACATGCTCTCTCTTTGTCTAACATTTAAATTGCCTCAGTTGTTTGCAGGTAAGTCAATTTCACTGCAGCATGCTGTGAAGGTTTTCTCTCTGAAACCATCCTCCTCCCCAGCAACACCTGTCTAGATTCCCCATTCAAAGGGATGATTGTATGTATATCTAATTATGCAGCAGCAGCGTAAACAGATGTAGTCCGCCAAGACCAAACCTCCCAATTGTTACGTCCATTTAAACACCTTAAGAGTTGTTATGACTGAACTAATTTTAGATTAGGTAGAAATAACTTATAAGATAACAATTGCAAGTTACCACTTTTTGCAGTGCAAGGGTTTGCTGTGACTAGCTCCATTTTTTATGTTGCTCATGAAAAAACACATTACTGTGTATCATGCTTCACCGTAGAGATGCTTCTCAGTTCTCAGAGTGATGTTATCCAACATGCTGATGGTCTCCAGAGGTGTGTTGTTTCAGTCAGATTTATGAAGTGTGGGTGCAGTTGATGAACAAATTCCCATACTGGTGATCTGCTATTCACTCAAATTCCAATCTCACTCTTAAAATGAGTTTTGTTGCTGTAGATCTTTGGTGGTCTGTCTCTTACACTGGTTCTTGCTGATTGGACTCTCTGTCGCATATTTACAATTGCTCTACATTTTCTCACATTTCCCAATGATGGACTGCATCTTTCTTTTTCTTTTTTTAACATGATGTTTTCTTGGTAATGCATTTCAGTTATTCTGAAATCATGTTAAACATCTCAACTGAACACAGGTTGATCCCAATCTACTAATGGAGGTAATTTAAAGTAGGTGTGATAAAGTAAGAAGGTCTTTACATTATCATTCTTACATTTTCTATAAACTTTGTGGATTGGTTTGGCTTTGACATTATAGATTAATTTGTGTTCTCTAGGGAGCAGTTAGTCAGACCTCATTCCAGTGCTGTTCTGGTCTGATTATAAGAACTGTTGTGCAGGTGGGAATGCTTATATTAAGAGATTAGCATTAGATTCACTCTCAGACACCATCAGGATTAACTGCAGTCAGATTGTGAGGTCTGGTGTTTGGCTCGCTCCTTTGATTTAGTCCAGATGGCAGCACTTTCTCAAGATTGACAGTGTAGTTACTTTGAACTCCTGAGAACACAGTTAGCACATATACAGAACTCTATAACATCAGCAAACACGAGATGAAAAAATATGTTGTTACTCATATGCAGAAAAAAAACATTGATCAAGACAAAACATTACCTTTTTACATAAAACTTCACTCCATTATACACTAAAGGGCTACAAGCTTGGTTCTGAAAGTTTTGAATCAGTTGTGAGTACACTTGTGTCCAGACTTTGTGTCAGTCTCAAGAACTTCTGTTGAAACCACATCAACAGGTGAAGAACCATGTTATCATTTAACCAAATCTGCTTTTTTTACCGAAAAGATTGATTTTCTGTTCTGAAAAGCATTGGGTAGGTTTCCCTGCTTTTTGCCAATATGACACAGTTCATTTTTTTGCTACATTTCTGTAATTTTTCTGCAAGGAGAGAACATGGAATTTCTCAAACTTGTACATTTGGCATTGTCTTTAAGGTGAATAGGTCTATTTCAGTTTTGCGTTGTAGGAGTACTCTGATTATTTAAAGTGTTTCAATTGGATTGCTTGACAGCCACTGTTTGTTAGTTTTCATTTTAGTTTGTGAAATTTGAAGGTAATCCCAGGTGATCAGTCATTCAGATCAGATCGCTACATTTTACACTTCATGCCTTAATGGATTGCAGAAATATTAACATAAATAAAGTAGATGTTTGTTCAGAGAAAATGTCTATGGAAATTAAGGAACTCAAAGCTTTGCTCAACAGCTTATAATTCTTTGAAGTTCTTGTGAAGTAATTCATTTGAAACGTGAAGTTCTTGTGCAGTTTGTTTGTTTCTAAAGCTAACTCTTTGGGCTGAGTCTCAGTTTCACAGAGTCAGATGTAGACACGACAGCAAACCAGTCAGAGCTCTGACCGAACACACAGTTACTGTGTTTATTCTATCGTGAAACATTTATGGTCACTCTCCTCTCGTACTGTGAGAGATACGCTGGACTCGTGCCAATACATTGGTTGCAGGAGAAAGTAACAGAGAGGCAACACACTTCTGCAAGAGTTCTCAGAGAAGTTGAGGTGTTAGACTGAATTTTGTGTTTGTGTATTTACTCTCTTGAGTGCCGGCAGTGGTCAGTATGTCCTGAGATCTTCTGTGTTCACTTGCACTGCAAATGTTATTTGCTTGCAGCTCCTATCTACCCTCTTTAAATAGTTTATTTTTCCCAATAAATAATGCTCGCTCATTTTATCCTCACTCATGACTCATCCTCCCATCCAATCCGGTATGTGGAGATTCACCAAACCATCACAGGAGAGATAGACTGTGACAGCTATAGGTCATGGTGACATTCAATGAGTTTATGCCATGAACCTGAGGTAATTTGATCACTTTCCTCTTGTTTGACAGCAGCAAAAACAAATGCTCGAAAAGCTTGATGAAGTCGAGACATCCAGCTGCACTGCCACCTTTCTATCATCTACACACAGGGTTGCCAACTGTCCCATTTTAACCTGGACATCCCATGTATTGGCTGAAATGGCACGTCCCATACAGGACACCTAGTGTCCCGTTTATTAGAGCCGAGACACTTAAGGGGGATCCTGTTGTGCTCATTACCAAAATCCCTGTCTAAACTTTCACTGGACTGTAGACATATACATCACAGCTAGAGTTTAATCTTCATGTGCTCTTCGGGATTTGCACTGAGTGCGGTCTGTGCTGCGGGTTAGTGACGGTTCATTTCGATTGCTCAGTTAACACACTGTTGCACCAGAAAATGAGACACAAACATGCAGCGTTCATAGCATCAATTCCCTAATTTAGATATAAAATGTGATTAGTGTTGTTATTTGTTAAAGCTGAGAATCATGTTAATATTGTGTTGCACTTGTGTTGATGGCTCTGATTCTTGAGGATCAGTTCAGTTGTAAATGATAATCCATGTGTTGGTACCGGGGTAAAGCAGGAAGTATGAGTTAAGACTCTGGGTGAACAGAGCAGCTTCTATTTCATGCTACAGCGCGTCTGTATGTCTGCAAAACAACAACAGCGCTGCCAGACGAACACAAATGTTTATGCTGCTTGATTTCTGCACTTCCTGATCACAGGAAAAACTCCTGTGGGAATTTCTTTTTGTTTTGTGTGTGTGTGTGTGTGTGTGTGTGTGTGTGAGTCTGTTTCACTGCAGTTATATGCTGCTGTACGGATCAAACTCTAAACATAATGCAAATACTATCAGTGCTACAACAATCAGGGGAAATATGTTCCTGAGGTATTTTTTTCTCTGTTTCTGTAGCTTGACTGATCCAATGACAGATACATACAACTCTTGAATATAAGACATTATCTTGTCGTTTGTTTACTAATTCACAATCGCTCAATTCACTGACTCTCATAGAATAACTAGGTTTTATATTTTCTGTAGAAAATGTGAGTGGTGTTTGCTCAAAAAAAATCACTGCCACAATGCTAAGGTCTTCTGGGTTGTTTTTAGTGTTGGGGCTTCGTTCAGGAGCGGGTTTGGTTATTAGCAATAACTAATAATAATTAAAGATAACACTGTGTAACACATTTTTTTGTTTTGTTTTTTGTTCCTGGGTAGTAAGTGTTATTTCCTAATTGCTTATGCCTCAGAAGTATAAAAAATGGCTATTATTCCCCACAAACTTTGCTTTTGTGACCAGGACAGTGATATTTTGAAATTTACCTATTTCCAATGAGAAAATGGGCGAATTTGTGTCTTTTCGTTCACATAAAGTCAGAAAAAAAGAACATATGAATCCAAATTAACATGTATTTATAGTAAAGTAATACAAAAATTACTACAAAAGATTTATAAGTGAGTAGTTTTTCGAGATTACGATTATACTGTAAATCACTGTCACGAATCAGCCCCCAAATGTAACCTCCCATCACATCCTCGTTATACTGTCCTTGGTAGCGGTATTCAAAGTCCAGTATATCCTGCTGGAAGCACTCGCCTTGCTCCTCCGAGTACGTTCACATATTCTCCTTGAATTTATCAAGATGAGCATCAAGGATGTGGACAGAAGAGAAACCCATACTACCCCAACCAAAAATACCTCAACGACTTGATTAGAGATCTTGGTCTCACCAAGTCCAATGCCGAGCTTTTGACGTCTAGACTCAAGCAGTGGAACTTGTTGGATGAAAGTAAGCAAGTCGCAGATCAGAGGAAGCGTCACCAACCTTTTTCCAGGTTCATCACCCGTCAAGATGGGCTCTGCTTCTGCCACAATGTGACCAGTCTGTTCAAGGCAATCGGAATCACCTGTAACCAGAATGAGTGGCGCCTCTTTATTGACAGCTCATCCTGGAGCCTCAAAGCCGTGCTGCTCCATAATGGTAACAAGTACCCGTCTCTTCCCCTGCCTCACTCTGTGCACCTCAGAGAGGATTACAACATCATCAAGACCTTGCTGGATGCCTTGAAGTATGATGAGTATGGCTGGGAGGTCATAGGAGACTTCAAAATGGTGGCATTCCTGATGGGTCTCCAAGGCGGCTTTACCAAGTTTCCCTGCTATCTTTGCCTTTGGGACAGCAGAGACACCAAGGTGCACTACTACAGGCAGGACTGGCCACAGTGGACCGAGTTCCATGTGGGGAGGAACAACGTCAAGTGGGAGCCACTGGTGGACCCCCAGAAGGTGCTGATGCCACCACTGTACATCAAATTGGGCCTTATGAAACAATTTGTCAGAGCTCTAGATAAGGAGTTGGCAGCCTTCAAGTACCTTCAAGACTTCTTCCCTAAGCTGTCTGAGGCAAAGGTCAAAGCCAGTGTCTTCGTTGGACCACAGATAAAGAAGATCCTGGAGTGCAATGAATTCCCCAAGAAGCTCACTAGTAAGGAGAAAGCGGCTTGGAACAGCTTTGTCGCAGTGGTTCGGGGCTTCCCGGACAATCACAAGGCCGAAAAATACGTGGAGCTGGTTCAGACTCTGGTGAAGAACTACGGCACAATTGGCTGTAGGATGTCCCTCAAAGTCCATATCCTTGATGCTCATCTTGATAAATTCAAGGAGAACATGGGAGCATACTCGGAGGAGCAAGGCAAGCGCTTCTATCAGGATATACTGGACTTTGAACGCCGTTACCAAGGACATAATGAGGACATGACGGGAGACTACATTTGGGGGCTGATTCGTGAAAGTGATTTACAGTATAATCGTAAATCTCGAAAAACTACTCACTTATAAATCTTTTGTAGTCATTTTTGTATTACTTTACTATAAATACATGTTAATTCGGATTCATATGTTGTTGTTTTTTCTGACTTTATGTGAACAAAAAACACAAATTCGCCCGATTTCTAATTGGAAATAAGTACATTTCAAAATATCTCTGTCCTGGTCACAAAAGCAAAGTTTGTGGGGAATAATAGCCATTTTCTATACTTTTGAGGCATAAGCAATTAGGAAATAACACTTAGGGTGTGTTCACACTTGGCAGGTTTGGTTCGATTAAAACGAACTCTGGTGCGATTGCTCTGTTAGTGCGGTTCATTTGAACAAGTGTGAACGCTGTCACCTGAACCTTGGTGCGCACCAAACAAGCAGACCGAGACTGCCTGAATAGTGGGTCTTGGTCCGCTTCCAAACGAACTCTGGTGCGGTTTGATTGATATATGAACACAACATGGACCAAAGACATCTAAACGGACCAAAAACAGGAAGAAATTTGCCTAATACTGACCTCAAGCATACCTGGTTCTTCTCATCATAGGAGCTATGTTGCTCATTGCAGTTCGGTACAGGCGTTGGAACTGCCGTCAGCCATCCTCGCAGCATATCTTCGTTTGTGTGTGCAATGGAGGAATTCCTGGTGCTGTTTTGACTCCTTCACACATTTTATTAGCTCTTCGTTTGTTCTCAGCTGGTAAAAATACCACCATATATACATATATAAATATAACGAAGCTCGGGTGATGACGGGAGTCTGTTTCCTCGCTCTGTTGGTGGGCAGTACGGCGGGTGATTCTCTGCGTGTTGGCGGAGGAATCAGCAAAGTCGACTTGGTTGAAGATGGAAGTGAGAAATCTTCATCATCCAGTGAGGTGGAGATTGTATAGCCAAAGTTCAGGTATGTACGTTACTTCCTTGGGCAGCGAGGCTACACCTGGGAGCAGCAGGGCTGCAACTAGACGTGGCAAATACTGTCTCTGGAAGCAAGGCATAGGAGGAATCTCCAGGGTTTTATACTCTCGATGACATCATGGTTGAGGGACACGTTCTGTTGTGCGTTTTATCCAGTAGGAGTGGAGAGTTCGATCCTTCAGAATTTCACACCAATGTGCAAAGTGAGCAAGGCTTGATTGGATATGTGGTCTGTTTGGACTCCCTTTGTTTTATTTTGGCGCCGTTTTTGTGTTATCAGGCTTTGAGTGTTCCTACAGGCCTCAGTCAGGCTTTATGACTGTGTGTAGGCCTGCCTTTGTCTCCTATCTGAGCACATGAGGCCCAACATTAGCATGTTGCTATGCATTTGCAATGGTATTCTGAGTGGTTGTTTATGGCCCAAAAGTTAAAAGAGTCCTGCAACTTCAAGTCTCTATGATTTGATATATCATGATATAGTCTATGATATTCTAGTCTCTAGATTTGACTCAAGTCCCTACTTCAATGGAAGTTTTATTGTACCCTACAGCAGAACATATTATACATTATATATTATATTATATATTATCTGTGACATGCACAGAACAGGGGCAGCAGGGGTGCAAGCCAGAAAAAGGGAAGAAATTTTAACAATTAAAAAAAATAAATAGTTAAAACAAAATCAAAATCTTGTAATAATCTCAAAATAACATTAGTAATCTGTTTTTATGAGATTTCTTTGTAAATCGTGGGCGTGTTAATGAAAATTAAGCGGAGTTACCTTTAAGATTGCGCGCAATAGCAGATCGGGGCAGATACCAATCACAAGTGATTCTCCCTATGCCCTATACTCACTCCGAACTGCAGAGCCCTTGAACTGGGTACTCTGAAAGAAACATGGCATTACTCTATGTATGTACCCTTCGCTAACAGTCTTGTGGAAGGGCCCCTTGAGAAAAGATTAATTTTCTCACTTTCATTTTGAATGAGCTTTTTAGTGGCATTTCCTCCCAGCAGTGGCAGTGCCCTTCAAGGGAGCAAAAAATGCAGTTTGGAGCATCAAAGAGCCATTACTGCAGACGAGTAACAGGTCAGATAAAAAGTCCACTCCGTTGTGTTGTAAGTTCCTCAACAGGATAATACTTGATTGCTACCGCATTTCTGACATCACACACCTGCAGTGTAGACAGATTTATTAATTATAATGGGAGCGGTCGCGTCGCTTTCAGTAATAGACATTCAATTAGTCTTTTATAGAATACTGCCATTAACAGAAGGAGCTGTCTGGTTCAGCCAAAGCCAATTTTTTTATTTTTATTTTTTTTAAACTAATAAGCCATTAGACTAATCACTTTCAGAAAGATACCATGGTATTACCATTTTTTAGACATGTAGTCTACCAAGATAACCATTCAAAATCACGGTACCATCTTGACAACCTCATTGTACCATGGTTCCACCATATTATTGCTGTAAGGTCCTGGATATTTATAAATATTAATGACAGAATACTGTAAAATAACCAGTGGCGATTTCTCAGGGCCAGCAAAGCCTTCTCTGCTGGCCTAACATGCCAAATAAATAAATGTTTTTCATCCTTTCATTCTCAATCACCTTTTTGCCTTTGTATTTTTAACCGATTTCCACTCTTAATCTACAAACAAATAGAGAAAAACGAAAAGTTGATCAAGTCAAAATGTATTCCTTGATGCTTACATGCAAAGTGTGACAACTGTTTTACAAATCGCATGCACGTGAGTCTGAGCTCCACCCCCTCAGCCCTTCAGAATTTCCACAGAATCCCTCAAAAGTGCAAATGAATGAGCAATTAAAGTCAGATTGTCAGATTCATCAGCCAATAAGATTGATTTATTTGTTCTTGGTGGGTGTGATCTTTAGGATATGTCCTGGTCGAGGCCTTCTAGCTGGCCTTGAGTGACGCAATCACGCTTTAAGTGATGTACGTAATTCAAGAGCGAAAAGCGCGAGATCTTGCTGATGAGTTGGCTGTCATCACTGCTGGTATTGCCACTGAGAAAGAGATCCTTATGGATTTAAAAACACGAGATGCTCTGCATGACCGAGTGATTGCTTAATTTATTAAACAGGAAAAGAGGACTGATTTTCACTTCAAGTAAATTGGTAAGTGCTTTTTGCATTGTTATACCAACGTCAGGAGTTTTCTAAGTGCAAATTAGGCTGCTTGAGCATTCAGTGTCGGATCAAGTTTTGAAAAGTAGTGCTGCGTTCCATTCAACTCGGAAAGTCGGACTTTACAACTTCCTACTAGGGAAAGTGCAATGGAATGCATCTGTAAGTCAGAATTACAACTTGTAGGCTCGTGCAAAAATTCTCAACTCCGATTTCGCCGAGATGCAGGGGCATGATGTCACACAAACATGTTGACACTCAGGGAGGTATACAAAGTAAGTGATAAACATTCACTTTATTAAGAAATAACTGATAAATGAGTTTGTTTCCACATTACATGATATTAAAGCTTGTTTAACAAATGCCTGCAGAAACAGGTGTATAAAACATTATAAGCTCTTTTGATAATTGTACACCTGAAGCACAAATGCTAGCGCTGCAGCACTGTTTATCAGTTGGGTTGCTAGGAGACATCTCTAATGAGAGTCAAACCCCTGCTATGCTAACGGGAGCATTGCGGTTATGAATATCGGGGAATGGAATGCATTTATGTTCTGAGATATCAAGTAGGAATATCCCACATCCAACTTGAATGGAACGCAGCATAAACGTGTACCCTAACAAAACAAAATTTATTGCAAGCAACATTTAAATCGTAAATATTATTAGATAGATTTTTCCAGGTATTATAGACCTCCTTGGTAGATTCATATGAAAAATTGATTTTTGAATGTCTGTTCGGGAGACGTTCATTTCACAAAACAGTCAAGCTACAGTTAAAATTAGGCTTGCTTGGACATTAAGTGTTGTTTCAAGTTCTGGCTTTCGTGCGTGGATGTGTTTTTAAAATGTCAGTTGGTATTATTAGTTATAGGGTGTCTTATTCATTGTGAAACTGTGTTTTCTTAATGGCATGAATCACACTGAAGGCCTAGACTTTCAATGCACAGCCCGCCACTGAATATAACAGTATATGAGTATTAAAAGAAATAAAGACAAAGTAATATAAGAAGTGCCAGTTATGATGACTGGATGAAGTGATGGAGCAGAGATGAGAGAAAGTGAAAAGAGTGATGAGACAAGAAAGACTTTAGAGCCCTATAACAAAAAAAAGACACTATGCCATTACCAGGGTAATACCATGGTACTGAATGATTATTATATTCACTGATGATACCGTCATGATAATCTAAGTTACTTTAAAAAATACCATGGTTTTACTATGACATACTGTATAGATTTAAATCAACAAAACCTGCCTCCCTACCCTAAGCCTTAAACCTAAACCTAACCTAAAGCAGCAGAAAAAGCAAATGTGAGATGAAAAACACAACCACATCATCTTGTGGTGCTTCTATGACACTTTGGGTTCACGTGTGGACTCGTGTGCTCTTCAGGACTCGTACCCCGCTCCTTTACATCACAAGTGAAACGCTCTATCAGTTGAGCTATTGTGCAGTTTGATCACACTCAAGCAAGCATGTAAATGTAGTTGATTATGTAATGCAAATGTTAAAAAGTATTCCTTACAAGTCATGTGCTATAGTGAAAGTGTTTCAATGCCAGAAGATAGCATTGTATGAGGAACAGAGTGAACAGTTACTGTTTGTGAACAGATAATCTTCCATTTTACTTGTGACCTGTGTAAGAGGGAATAAAAGTGATTGTTGTTGTAGAGTTTGTTTATATCACTATATAATAATAATAATAATAATAAACTTTTATTTTGTATAGCGCCTTTAAAAGTGGCTTCTCAAACACTTGATTTGAGAGCAATAGTAATGGGGATGCTTGATTTTGCAAACATCACTAACAAGCATCTGTGATTTTATAATGGATGTATTTATATGGTCCCACACACTGTAAATACTGAACTTCCTATTTTGTCTTTTTTTATAGGAAAATTTAATGGCATTCTCCCTCAACGTAACTGCAGCAAACCCCTCCATTCTGATCATCACCTCCACCAGCGCACAAACCATCCAAATCGTGCTTTATGATAATCCAGCAGTGAGCCTCTATGTAAGTACTGGATCCAAACCAGATTTAGTTTTTTGCAGTATTGAAGCAACAGCATGTTCTGGCAACAGAAAGACACTTACAACAACGTCTTTATATTTAACAGTGGAACAAATTGTCTATCGCGTGGGAACTGTTGCCAGCTGCATGACAATAAAACCAGCTACTGCTGTGCAATTTCAGACCTGTTTGAGAGGCAATTAACCTTGTTTGTTTAGCCCGTGATCCCTATGAGAATTTGCAAACAGACTTAGCTAGTGTAGAATATGGATATGCCAGAGCACTCGAAATCAACAAAAAGCCCAGTATGTAACAAGCAGTGCAGTGTTCGAGAATTTGTTTGCAATGTTTTTTGTTTTTTTTTCAATTAAACCTTGTTAACCTTTATTAGATTGCTGTAAGAACAATGCACGCTTGAATTAAAGTGTAAATAGAGAGGGAATAAACATTTATTTCCTTGCGAGGAGGAAAATGTAGACCCACCCCATTTGCGACTGAATTCAGAGCCAAAATATTAAAGATGCGGTGTGTTCTGATGGGATAATTTGACGGCCTGGGGGAGACGTGCAGCATGTTGAGTGTGGCGAAACAGCATCTGCTGTTCATCTGGAATGGTCTTGTCTGAGCACTCTTATCTTAGAGAGACGGTCAGATTGAGTAAAGAAACACTCTTGGCAATTTCTAACAACACTCAGAACAGCAATCTGTTCACTCAAGAGCATGTGATTAACCTTCCCAAAAGACAAACTCCATCTCAAACGATGCATGAGAAGGGTTCAAAATAAGTTATTTTACCAATGGCGAAAATAAGCACCAGCAGTAAATATATTTCTTATCTGAATTTTTTTTTTCATGACGTTTGGGCGGGACATATCAAAAGGGCCAAAAGGGTTTAGTTACGTCACAGCCATGCAGAAACAGGATTTGCAACTTGCTAGGTTTAATTCTACATATTGCATAAGGTGTGTTTCAGCAGTGTTTTCAAATTAATAAAAAAAAAAAAATGTATTAAAGAAGTTTAGATGACAAGATAGCCAGAGTGCATATTTTTAACTGCTATTAAATAGACGCTCGCTAACCAAAGTCATGTTTGCCTGAAGAAGTAACCACAGCAACAGTGAGCTTTTGCATTGTTTTGCATGTTAGTTCTCATGGCACATTGAAACTTAAGTACTGCCATAAATGATCACTATATTTTAGATGGACATATCACACAAAATCTCTTAAGTGAAACCAGCTGTCAATAAATAAATGAATAAATAAATAAAAATCACGAAGATGCTTTGTGATTTTGATCGTCATAGTTTCGTTTTGGTGGCTTAATATGTAAGAAATCTTCCACATGGATTTCTGCAGGAAAAACTTTAGGCATCCTAGATTTACTTACAATAGTAAAAACTGAAATAAAAGCAGGGTTGGGAGGGTTACTTTTGAAATGTATTCCACTACAGATTTCAGAATACATGCTGTAAAATGTCATTTGTAACGTATTCCGTTAGATTACTCAAGGTAAGTAACGTATTCTAAATACTTTGGATTACTTCTTCAGCACTGGTAGATTTTTTCACTTGTTTTGACTATAAAAACTCTGCCAGTACAGTAAGACAAAATACACGTTAAAAATACATTCTCTGAAAAACCTAAATATCTTATGCAATGTTGTTTCTAAAACAAGATCAATCTAATTGATCTTGTTTTAAGGATTTGTACATATTTTTACAGGAAAACAATACAAAAATTATTATCAAGAATAAGATTTTTGCCCTAATATCAAAGGTCTTACTAGAAAAAAATAAATTATGATCCAACATGAATTTTCTTGATAAAAAAATATGATCGTGTCTGGTAACGTGCATGTAAAATGGCTAGAAATAGCATTTTAGCTTAGTGTAAAGCTGACAATTTACACAAGGATTATTTCTATTTCTTCTGCTCCAAACTTACTTCAAACTTACTTCTCTGTCTGCTTGTATGAATGTAATACATCATAAGAAAGTGTTTCACCGCTGTTCAAATGCACTTTGGATCGCATCATTTATATGTATAAATGTTTTCCATCTGAAAGGACTAAATATTAAATGAAACAAATGACAAGAAAATGCAAAGTAATCTCTTCAGTAATCAAAATACTTTTTGAATGTAACTGTATTCTAATTACCAGTGATTTAAATTGTAACTGTAGTGGAATACAGTTACTTATATTTTGTATTTTAAATACGTAATTCTGTTACATGTATTCCATTACTCCTCAACCCTGAATATAAGACACGTAAGTTGCGACAATAACTGTTAATTTAGTAGATAATCTAAGTAGAGCATTTGTTGGTCATTTATTTGAATCATTCAGGTCACTTCTTTCAAATTAAACATTAGAGGTAGACCAATATATTGGTTTTACCGATTAATCGGTGCCGATTGTTGCAGATAGTTTTTTTTAATTCCAATTCAATAAACCTTATCTAGGAATATATATATGTCAATGTCAATCGATTCAAATTTTTAATCAAATTAATTACATGGTATGCCAATTAATGAATTGAATGAATCACAATTAATCGCATACAGTATATAAATATTTGCTAAGAAAGCAAATGTATGTAGATAATTAAGATAAGGTTCCATTTGTTAACAATAGTTAATAACATAAGTTAACATGAACTAACAATGAACAATACTTTTACAGCTTTTATTAATCTTAGTTAATGTTAATTTCAACATATACTAATACATTTTTAAAATCAAAAGTTGTGTGTTAACATTAGATAATACACTATGAACTAACATAAACTAACAATCAACAATTGTATTTTTATTAACTAGTATTAACAAGATTAAGAAATGCTGGAAACAATATATTGTTAATTGATTGTTCATGATACCTAATGCATTAACTAATGTTAACAAATGGAACCTTATTGTAAAATGTTACCAAAAAGACAATTCAAAAAGTGTCTTTAGTATGCAATATATTGTTTATTTCCATATTATTGAACTCATGTCATCTGCCTTTCATTGACCTACAGTCTGTGGACGCATCAATGTACACCTGCGTCAGACGCTTTTGGAGCGTCTCGTTTGCGTTGTGTCATAAACATACAGTTACCTATCTGTCACTCACTCGATGTTGTGTCGATGTAGTGACACTAGGGGTTGCTCTTGGGAGCCCCAGACACCTCAGATTTTTGAGAAAAGGCCAATGGGATTTGGCGAGTGGAATTTGCATGCCACTCCCCCGGACATATGGGTATAAAAGGAGCTGGCTTGCAACCACTCATTACGATTTTTTCTTCAGAGCCGAGCAGTTGTGTTCAGCTAGCTGAATCCCTCTGCCGTTCCATTCATCTCTGAGAAAGCTTTTGGATTTACGGTGCTTTACAGCGGTTTCTCCCCCTCGTGCACTGTTAAGTGCAGAGAATGCCCCTGGGCGCTTCAACAGCCTAAAAGAATATATATTCTTGCAAATAAAAGAGTATATTTTCTCTAAAAGAGTGGCACTGACGGAGAGTGTCTTTTTAAAGATTCCTGGTTGTGGTCGTTACCGCTTCGCTTCCGACGGCCACGATCGCTGTCTCATGTGCTTGGGCGCTGCCCATGTGGAGACAGCGTTCATGGACGGGTCATGTCTTCACTGCAAGAACATGACCATTGCAATGTTGTGGTCACGGCTTTCCTTCATCAGAGGGAAAGCCACCCCAGTGGCTCCCCACCTCGGTCCTTCTACCTACGGGATTGAGGCCGCGTCGGTTAGCACTGGGTGCGATTTGGGGACCCCAATGGGAGCCGCTCCACTGGGTAATCCCCCCCAAGGACCTCCCATTCCCCAGTACGCTTGTTTACCCTGGTCGAGTTCTGGGATGAGACCGCCAGCTCGTCTCAGGGTGAGTTCGCAATCTCATTCGGCACTCGCGAAGTGGATGAGCTCTCGATCGCAGCATCGGAGAGCGGGCTGGTCCAGTCTGACGCCGAGGACTCGACTGGGCTCCCACCACTCCCTCCACTCCCCCCTGAACCCTCATGGCTTGACGATTGGTTCCTGGGCTTGGAGCACCGCTCACGGCCGTGCCCCGCCCCTGTCCCTTTCTTCCTGGAGGTGCATGAGGAGCTCACGAGGTCGTGGCGGGCACCTTTCACTACCTGGACCCGGTCTCTGAGCTCCTCACTACCCTCGATGGTGGGGCTGCCAGGAGGTACTCGGCGATTCCCCAGGTGGATAAGGCAGTTATGGTGCACCTGTGCCCACAAAACGCCGACACCTGGTGGAACCGCCCGAGACTCCCGTCCAGGGCTTGTAGGTTTACATCGTCTCTGGTACTAAAGCCTACGGTGCCACTGGACAGGCCGCCTCCACCCTGCACGCCATGGCTCTCCTGCAGGTGCACCAAGCCAAGGCACTAAGAGAACTGCACGAGGGTAGTTCTGACCCGGGATTGATGCAGGAGCTGTGCTCGGCGACTGATCTCGCCCTCCGGGTGACGAAGGTCACGGCACGGATTCTCGGGCAGGCGATGTCCACCCTGGTGGTCCAGGAGCACCACCTATGGCTCAACTTGATCGAGATGAGGGAGGGTGACAAGGTACATTCCTTGACGCCCCCGTCTCCCAGGTTGGCCTATTCGGCGACACCGTCGAGGACTTTGCCTAGCAGTTGGACTCAGTCTCCGTGATGGCGCGCCTCACGAGCAAGCGCACGCAGTTGGTGCTGAACTGCCTAAAGTCGTTCAGTCAGAGAACAGCGGTCCCACTGAAGCAATTTCAGAGGCTCCTGGGGCATATGGCGTCCTCGGCAGTGGTCACACTGCTCGGGTTGATGCATATGAGACCGCTTCAGCACTGGCTTCAGACTCGAGTCCCGAGATGGGCATGGCGCCGCGGCACACATCGCGTGGTCATCACACCGATCTATTTCCATTCTTCTTTGGGGAGAAAAGAAGAAGAGAAGGGGCCACGGCTGGGACGGCCTGTCCCCATTTTGGGCAGTCAACTTGTCCCCGAGGTGCGGGGGACCGTACGATGCTCGTAGGGGCGTTGGGGGAGGTTACGTGACGTCCAGGTGCACTGGCTACGAGGCATGCAATGGTTTTCCCATCTAGCACCGCCAGTCCACATAACACAGTTCAGCTAGTTGTGGCGTTTCGTATAGGGACCCCTAGTGTCACTACATCGACACAAAGTTGAGTGAGTGACAGACAGGGAACGTCCTGGTTATTTCCGTAACCTCCATTTCCTGAAGGAGGGAACGAGACGTTGTGTCCCTCCTGCCACAACACTGAACTACCCGCTGAAATGGCCGGGACCCTGTCTCGGCTCCTCAGCACAAAACCTGAATGAGTGGTTGAGAGCCAGCTCCTTTTATACCCATATGTCTGGGGGAGTGACATGCAAATTCCACTCGCCAATTCCCATTGGCCGTTTCTCAAAGATCAGAGGTGTCTGGGGCTCCCAAGAGCAACCCCTAGTGTCACTACATCGACAACACAACGTCTCGTTCCCTCCATCAGGGAACGGAGGTTACGAAAGTAACCAGGACGTTTTTAGGTCACTGTGTCAAGTTAAACAGTTTGAAGCTTAGAAAAACATGCCTTGACATCCCTGCGTTTGTATTTGCGCTCCATCAAGCTGTGTTTGAACGTAAGAACATATTCTCATACTGTGTTGTCTGCTGTCGGTGAGTGTGGTTTGTTCTCTGTGTAAGTGCATTGCCCAAACAGCTGAAGTTTCACTTACTGCCCCCTGGAGAAAATAGGTGGTCCTTCAAGCTTGAATTGCTCAGATAGAAGGATTAATTGTGTGTTTTTTTTTTTTTTTTACACGTTATTTTTTATATAATTAATCGCACAAAATTAAAGCGTTAAATAGACAGCCATATATATATATATATATATATATACACACTACCGGTCAAAAGTTTTGAAACACTTGACCGAAATGTTTCTTATGAAAAAATATAATTGTGCCACCATATTAATTTATTTCATTATAAATCTAAAATGTAATAAAGAAAAAATGGACCAAATAATAAAGAAAAGCAGCCAATAAGTGCCCAACATAGATGGGAACTCCTTCAATACTGTTTAAAAAGCATCCCAGGGTGATACCTCAAGAATATGGTTGAGAAAATGTCAAGAGTACATGTCTGCAAATTCTAGGCAAAGGGTGAGTACATTGAAGATGCTAAAATATAACACAGTTTTGATTTATTTTGGATTTTGTTTAGTCACAACATAATTCCCATAGTTCCATTTATGTTATTCCATAGTTTTAATGACTTTACTATTATTCTAAAATGTGAAAAAAATTATAATAAAGAATGAGTAAGTGTTTCAAAACATTTGACCGGTAGTGTATATATAAAAACTCTTCATCTGATGAATATATAGGCTATAAAAAGCTTCATTTGATAAATACTTACATATAGAGAACTGTGACGGAGCCAAGACTCTGGTGTATTTCGGGCTTGTTAATAGTTAAAAGTCCTGCGTTATACATCAAATCATATTTTTTTCTGGTTATTTCTGGGATTTTGGTTGCACAATAAACTGCTTTTGGGATTTTATTCATATTGTAATTCATTTTCCCTCAATGTCTGTGCCCTTTGTAGTAAGGAAAGACTATGAAAGTTTTTTTTTTATTTTTTATAAATCGATAAAAAAATAAAGTGCATTAATAAATTGTCTGCTTTTTCCACCACCTTAGTTTTTTGTATCGACATAAAACACTATTAAACATCATGTTTTTCATGTGAGTCATGTGAGTGTCAGACTTGAGATTCTTGAGATTTAATTCATGCATTACAGTTGCAGTTGTTGCAGTTCCTAATGAAGTTATCAGCCAAATGGTTTGAATCTTTTTTTTTTTTTTTGCACACCAGGAACCAATTTAGCGTAATTTAGCCCTTGACATGTATTCATTTTGGACCCTGGCACCAGGTTTCAATATCATTTCAAATGCAGTGCAGTGATCAACGGATGTTCATGTCATACATCTAACAGAAAATACAGAATTGTTCAATATTTCTTCTTCTTGAGTTAGTAATAGACCAGTGATTCCAGTAATGGATTATTCGGAGTGCTTTAACAGTATGCACAACAGTTTCACAATGTGATAAATCTGTAGGTTTAGGGGTAGAGTTAGGGTTAGCTTTAGGGGTTGGTGTAGAGTTTCTGTCGGACTTTAAATAAACACAATAAACACAGTGTTTAAATGATACAACCAGGAAGTGGTTCTCAATCCTGGGCCTGCAGGACCCCAGCACTGCACTGCACAAAAAAGTTGACTAGCTGGTTCAGGTGTGTTTGATTAGAGTTGGAGATAAACTTTGCAGGAAGGTAGGTCTCCGGGAACATGATTGAGCACCCTTGGGCGTAGATGTACCTAATAAAGTGGCCACTAAGTGTACACCTTCATTTCATCATTGCTCTTAAAGGAGGTGATAATGGTCTGGACTGAGAGTAGAGGCAGTGGGGTGAGCCACATTTGGCTGCTCTTACAGGGTGAATCAGACACTGGGAAGGAATCTTCTGATTATCTGGTTGTTGTTGGTCAAACAGCTTCCTGAGGTTTTGATGTGCCACATCACCCATCTTAGACAAATGGCCATCAGTTTACATTTCCTTTGACTCCCCCTGTCGCTCCATTGTGTTTTTTTATTAGTTCTTGTCTACAAAGCTTCCTGTCTCTGTGTTTCCATCCATCTAATCCCACTACACATCAAACTAATTAACCAGAGGTCTTCCTTCCACAAAGACTACTGGCTGCTCTTGAGGTCTGTTGACCAGTTCTCTTCTTGGTATAGAATCTCAGAGGAGGTTCTCTGTATGTTGCAGTATTTAAAAATTTTCATGCAATCAATCTAGTCCTAATTAGATGTAGACTGATATTTCTGTTTTACCGATTAATCAGTGCCGATAGTTGCATTTTGGAACTATCGGTTATCGGGGAAAATTTTTTTTCATAGTGTCTCCAACTGCATATCTTGTGAAGAATAATAAAAATATCAAAATACTCATCCCTTGAGTGTTTTGGGCTTGTTTATATTTAAAAATCCCTCATTATGCACCAAATCTTTATTATTATTATTTTTTTTTTTTTGGTTATTATTGGGATTTTGGTTGCACAATAAACTGCATCTGGGATTTTATTCATTTTGGACTCTTGTATCATCTATGTTGTGCTACGATATATATATATATATACTATAAATCGATTTTTAAAACTATTGGCTGATTAATCGGTTACTGGCCATTTCCAATACCTTAGTTATCGGTATCGGCAAAATCCACTATCGGTCGACCTCTAGTTATAATGATGGGATAATTTTAAACAGCAGGAGCAACCTCAAATGTAGGGCCTTCACAGAATTTGTTTACTTATAATAGTGCAAGTTCTGGCCATAAATCATACTTCATAAATATTTCACAGATATTGTTGCTTTGATGTCATATACAGTGGGGTCCAAAAGTGTAAGACCGCTCAAAAGTTAATCTTCCAAAGAAGAATTGAATTGAAGATTGAAGCATCATGTGTGCTTCAAAAGAAGCAAGGAAATTGGACCATCTGTACATACGAATGAGTCAAAATGCTCAATGTCACTAGTTTGCTTCTTTGATTGGTGACATAGAAATAGTGCAGCATTTTAAATATTTCTTCCGACAGGAAGCAGATGAAAGACAATGTGGTTGTGTAATCCCGCTGATAGACATTTTACTATAATAAACATTCCTTTCATACGCTCGTCTGGGTAGATTAAACAGACAGACGGGGTTGGTTTCCACACTGTTTGCGAATGAGGTGACTCGCTTGAACTTGAGTCTCATTGATTGTATCCTAAAAGGAAACTCTTTCCATCCATATTTCAGGTTACAAATGGAACTTCAGTAAATTTTCTCCCAAGAGGTCCTGTACAGACACAGGTTGCCCCGTCCACAAAGGGAGATGCTGAACTTCTGCAATGGGCAACAGATGAGTTTAGAGGAGTCACATCCTTTACCACTGTGCGAGACCCCAAAACCATCACTTTCACAGGCATGAAGGGTACGATCATTCTCTAAATACAAATGTCAGCAGCTTGGTTTTCACCTTTTTTTTGCATTGGTATATTTGACTCCTAATGTACATTATCACATACAGTATATAAAGTACTTCAAAATTGTACTTGAAGTGTGAAACACTGGCATATTTCTAGGTTCACATCTACCCTCCAGTTGTGAGCTGAAGTCGGAGCTGGCAGCAGAAAAAGACTTGATTGAGCTGGACGTGGATACATCATCTAACGATCTGAAATCATGTTATGTGGAGGATTCTGGAGAAGAAGTGCACATTATCAATATTCCAGATGATATCAGAATAAGGTATTTAACATGTAACATCAGGCACCATATATTACCGGTTATTTGATAGCACATGTGGGATTGATTTTTTTATGACTATTTACATTATAGATTTCTTCATTACACTGTAAATAAAATGTTTGTTCGAAACCAAAAATACATTTAGCGAGATTTATGCTTATAACAAGTGAAAAAAACTGCCAATTGAACAAGACAAAATACATTTGGGATGATTTCTTAAAACAAGTACTCAGATTTTAAAGAGGAGAAAGTCATTTTGAGCAGTTTTGACTTTAATGTAAGACATTTGCTGAAATTGTAAGCAAGCTGTTCCAGAAGTTAGCATGCTATATTTTGTACTGCTTACTTAAACAAAAGAATATGAATGTTGGACTACATTTAAGGTTAAAGGGATAGTTCATCCAAAAATGAAAATTCAGTCATTGTTTACTCACCCTGTGTTGTTATAACCCAATATGACGTTCTCTCTCTTTTTTAACACCAATTGTGGGAGAAAATGTGAACAAAATGTTGCTCAGTGATATCATAAAATGGCAGTTCATGGTGACCACCTCTTTAAGATTCAAAAAGGATGCAAAAGTATAATTCAGAAGCCTAATAAATGACTGTATGCGACTCATGTCTTGTTCTGAAAGCATACGATAAGGTTTGGTGAGAAACAATCCAAAATCAAATTAATTATATAGTGAAAGTGTTGACCGACTGTTGCTCTCCTGTGCGTGTTCATGAGACTGCACGAGAGCAACAGAATACACAGCCCTGCTCGCAAGATTTCATTTTACTGTGGTTTACTGCTTATTACTTATTATTCAAGTTTGCAGTTATGATGATTCAATAAAGCAGGCAGGTAAGGTACCTGCAATTTGAACAATATTCTGTATTTCATGGATGGTTTCAGATGGCAAATGTAATTTAAATGTTTTAATTTATTTATTATTTTATTTTTATATTAAATAATTTGAATAATAATAATAATAATGATAACAATAACAATACTACTACTACTACTACTAATTATTATAATAATATTTGTTATTGTTATTATTATTATTATTATTATTATTATTATTATTATTATTATTAGTAGTAGTAGTAGTAGTAGTAGTATTAATAAATAATAATATTAACAACAATAATAATGGTTTAATAATAATAACTTTAATAATTGTATTTTTACATTAAATACATTTTTATTTATTATTGTATTTTAAATGTTTTTTATTTACTTATTTTTTATTATTATTATTTCACTTATGTTTTTTCTAACCTCTAAGGTAAGTGGCATACACCTCACAAAAAATAAATAAATAAATAAAATACATTTTTTACAGAGTATTTTTGTTGTATTTTCCGGTAAAAATAACTAAACATCCTTAGCACAAGAAAAAAAAAAATACTTGAGAAGCATAAATTACATTAGATTTTAAGTCTTACTTTCAGGAAAAAATAAATAAACTTGAAACAAGAAAAAAAAAATGTCTTTATTGGCAAGTAGTTTTTTTTTACTTGTTATAAGCATAAACGTTTCCAAATTTTCATAGATATCACTGAACATGAGACAACATATCTGATGTAATTTTGCTTATCAACTAATTTCATCAAATAATAATTTTAAAGAAGGTTTTGAAATTTACTGGAAAACAAATACTTGCTAAAAAATTATTTTTTTGCTACACACCATGCTTTACCCTGCAGTTTGTTCACCTTCTGCCTATGGTTAATGTATATTTTATTATATAAAATATATTTTCTTTCAGGCACGTGTCTGTGCATTTGCCACCAGACTCTAAAGTGCTCTTGAGAGGTCCACCACACACTCAGTGGACAATCCATGCAAATTATGACATCAAATTACTGGTGAGAATTACTGTAGAATAATGTTTGATCTAAATTGATTATGAATACTGAAATACTGAAATTCTTTCTGTCTTTCTTTCTTACAGTCTAATAATCATGTATTCTTTAATAACCTGACGATGAATCGGACGACTGCGATCTCAGATGATGCTGCAGACATCATGCAGAAGGTCTTTTCATACTTCAACAGCAGATCAGTCACCAGTTACTCTGAGATCCGTCTGAACATCTCTGCAGTCCATCTGAGGATTGGAAGTAACATGAGCCATGCAGGTGATGTTCTTCTCTTGCACTGCACAGTTTCCTCACAGGACACTTTTAAGGCCGAAACATACCTCATGCAAGTACGCAAACTCAGACATGAGGGCTTGGCCAGCGCATGGCCAATGCATGGTCCTGTTGTACTGTACATACATTACGTGCGCTCTTGAGTTGCTCTGCTGGTTACAATCCTCAGACCACGAGAGGGCAATAGATTTTTTAGGCGTGACTTCGAAACCGGTGCTACGTCCAAAACCAGGAAATTGTTCCTTCGGAGGCTGTATACGGAGGCAGAATGAAAATAAGATGCTTTTCAAACTGTTCGGAGACCAGTTTCCTTAAGAGTTCCATTCATTCAAAACAACAGTCAGTTAAGCCATTAACTGATTAGGCAGCAAGTCAGCTGCCTACGTTTTCGGATGCAGCCCAGATGTGGTAGATGAGTCGATAGTTGAGGAGTGGGGAGAGACATGGAGAAAAAACAAGTTTGTTTGAATGCACTGGGGACAAAAAGTCGTATATATTTTTCGAAAAAATTTCAAATTGTTGCCCGAGTCCGCCATGATAGTTGTTGATTGAAAGAAGAAAATCCGCTCTAGCGCCCCTTGCGGCAACGCTGAGAATGCAGCATGAACTTGGTTATGACAACTTGCGTTGTGTTATGAATTGAGCACACATTTCACAACGCAACGACGCGTGAAATCGAGCTTGTGTAGCAAGGTGCGTCTGCATTCACGTACTTGCATATAGGATGTTTGAGCCTTTAAGGTCTCTCTGTCGAGTGCTTCTTAACATGCATGAAAAGATAGGCTTGCTGTAAGTTTATAAGTTGCAGCAGGTCTTTCATATTTATAAATAGTGCCGCTGCAGCAACTCTGATATGCACCTTCAACCGCTCACAGCAGAACAATCCTTCATATCACATTATTGAGTTTACTTTTCCCATTCTTTATGCCTTAAGCTGAACATCATTGCTTTTCAATTATGGAAAGGTGTTGCAGTATCCTTTGAAGACACAATAATACAGTTTTTAAAAGAGGTTTACATTTCTTTAAAGTAGTTTAAGTACGCTCAACTATTAACATTCTGTTTTCATTTGCTCACCCTCAAGTAGTTTTAATTTAGAATTACTTTCCCTCGTGGAACACGAAGACATTTATAAGAATGTCTAAACTGCTCTTTATCATAACAGACACTGCTGCTGTTGAGGTTTGAAAATAACACCATAAAAACACCATAAAAATGGCCCATATGTCATACGATAGCTTTGTGTGAGGAACAGACACAAATTCAAGTTTTTATTCACGGAAACATCTTCGCCTCCACTATAGCGCTCAAATCTCATTCGATTCAAATATGATGAGCTAAGGTGCATTGTTCTAGGTATGATGTCAAAGATGAGACACTCATCATTGACGTCAAACATGGCATCACTTGTCTTTTAAAACCATTTGCAAATTCAATGGGATTTAAGAACTTCAGCGATGGGGAAGATTTTTTTAGTAAAGAACGACTTCAGTTAGTAGATTCAAGGAGTACTTTTTATGGTGCTTTTTGGTCATTATTGGTGCTTTAGACATTATTAAAAATTAAAAATCTCGTTTATTGTTCCATAGAAGAAAGAAAGGCATACTCTGCTTGGGGCGGTGAGTAAATGATGACAGAAATTTTCATTTTTGGGTAAACCAGTCCCTGTAAATACTCTTTTTTTTTCTTTCTATCTCTTTCTGCATTTCTCTTTAGATCCATCAATAGTATCAGAAATTGAGGACACCACCTCAGCTCCCAGTTCTTCATCGGTTCCTATTCAGATGCAGCTGTTCTTGTCTCCAGACTATAAATCACCTCTGGATCCCAGCAGCAAAGTTTACAGTGACAAGATGGTCTATGCAGAGGTAGATGTCTTTTTATAATGTCAAGTTTCACCAACAGACATAATTTAGTTTAGTAAATGACCATTTTCTGCACTCTCCCTGACTCATACAGTTTAACAGACTGTTTTCGCTACTGTACCCTTAAGACTTCTACATGTAAATTACCTCTGTTATAATTGGCTAACCTCTGGATACAAATATATTGCATGATAGATGTTGATATGTACATGCGGATGATCGAATGTTAATGAGCTCATGGTTGTGATGTCATAACCATGAAGATTTCTGAACAAGATTTTTTGCAGCTTGGTCTTTGCAACACAGTCTCATGGAGAAATCTTACGGATTAGTGTGAGTTGGCTATATCAAACGAGTTGGGTTATGAACCTACAGATGTTTGTTTGGACATTTTCAAGAAATCGGAATTTCATTAACCTATGTATCAGCAACAACATAATAAAACAAAATTAAATCCAGACGACTAGTAGCCTGAGACAAGAGTTTGAAATGAACGAGTTGGACTCATACAAGCTAGGAGGTTCTTAAGTTACTAGACCGGTTATTGAACCAAAGAACCTATTCGAAATGAACAAATCAAACCTACACGCTGAAGCAGATGTCAGCGTTTTCGGTCGTGTAAGACTGAGTATGAATAAAAAAAGAACCAAAAACCGTTGAAAGAGCCAATACCAGAATGAGCATGCATGTACTGAGGACTTGAACAAGCCTGGGACTAAATGTGCGTTTATTCAAAAACAAACAAAACAGTGGAAATATTTGAGGCGGAACAACCTGGCCCGCCCTCTCATCATCATTGCCATCCTTCAGCCAAGCTCACAACGGGTGTGGGCAGGAGAGAGAAGAGGCGCATAGTTAATAAGCCTCGTTTGGGCAGCAGGAGGGAACAAGGCACACCTGATGTGTGTTTAGCCTCGTCATCGCTGCCAAATAAATACAGAGGGTGCCTCTTCTTGGGGAGCTGGCTTCTGTTCTCCATGTGTGCACACACTGGCATCCTTGCTTGTCCAGGAGGAGAGCGGGGAGGGTACTGGCCGAATAAGATGTGTGTCGGACCCACACCCTCGGCCACCCGATGCGAATTAGATGCGACACCAGGGATTGTGAGCACACCTAGGAAGACCTCTCACGCCACGGACCACGGAGGGGAGTGCATTTGGCCATCAGAACCCGCCCATGTCTTGGACCATTCCTGTTGACATTACCCCTTCCTTCCCTCACAAAGCCGCATCACATCGCGAGGATACCAGATTCCCCTTTATTTTGAACTTTCCCTCATGGACACATTATTTTCCCCATTTTTTATATTTTATGTTTATTAGTATTTCCAATAAACACCTCTCCGATGCTTGATGCCACACCCACTGTATCTGTCTCTTGCTTACCCTGCCACAACGCTTATGACTAGTTATATTAAAAACCGGTTTGCAGAAATGAATCGGACTTCCCATCACTCATGCCAAAAAACACTTTATGTTCTTTTCCAAAGTTGGAGTGCCTGTAACTCCTGAAATATTCAAGATATCTTTATATCCTTTTAGATTCTGATTCAAAACAAACTTTTCTTTTTGCTTGTTTATTGTTAAGGCTCTACATGGTTAAACCCCAAATGTATGGGGCTCTTAATGTGGCTCCATCCGTAAATTGTTCAATTTGACCCATTTTCAATGGTTAATAACCAAATGTGTGGCACATGGTATGAAGCTGTTTTTTCTTGTCCAACAAAACAAAGCTCTAAAGAGCAATTATGTCTAGAAATGTACCTTTATGTATTCACAAAAAAACAATTGTCCAAAAATACATTATTACAAACAGTAGCAGTTCTAGCTTGTATGGCGCCCTGGGCGAAACCCGCTTCAATACGCCCCATAAAGTTGTTGACTGGGGGATTGTATGGTGCCTCGTGAACCCCCCCCCACCCCCCCGCAAGATGCCGCCCTGGGCAACTGCCCATGTTGCCCATGCCTAAATCTGCCACTGATTACAAAGAATATCTGACACGTGGCTCTTCAGTTCTACCTATCTTTGTGTAAAAATAAAATAATGCTGCTGCCACATTTCTACGTTTTTTCTTTACCTGTAGTTTTGCTCCAAAATCATTGGCGGAAATTATCATTATGACCACCCTTAACAAAATAATGGGATACGTTTTGATTTATGTTTACCTTCCTTCAGAAAAATTTTAACAAAATAAAAAATTTGGTAAAAATTTGGTTGGTTTGACATGGAATAACTCACTTTCCTTTCTCTTTAACCAGATCTCTTATCAAACGTATGGAGGGATTTACTTCAGCATTAAAGTGATCAGCTGTCGAGTGCGCTCTATGGCACTGGAGAGGAACATGCCTTTTAAAGTGGAGACATGTGTCAAAAAAGACTGTCCCAAGAGACTTAGTTTCTCCTTTGAGCTGCTTCAAGAACTTCCATCCACCTCGTGGGAACTGGAGTGTGCAGTTCAGCTCTGTTACGATGGGATCGGGGTTTGTGCAGATCTGTTCTCCACACTGTCAATAAAATGTCTGTAGAAATCCATGTATTACTTTATTTGCAAAATCATCTTGTGTTGTTCTCTTTTGTGTTTTCAGTTTTGTCAGAAAGAAACAAGTGTCAAGAGGAACTTGCAGGTCATCAAGTCTTATATACCAAGCACAAGTGAGTACAACTACAAGAGCTACATACAATATTACTCTACTGCAATAATATGCAAGCACAGCAAAAAATGGAAAGCAGATTGCAGATTGCTCAATTTGGTTGCATATCATAACTAAAGGTCAACCAGTAGGGGATACTGTATGTCTACAGAGCAGGGTGGCTGATGGCCGAAATTATGTCGATATACACCGATCAGTCACAACATTAAAACCACCTGCCTAATATTGTGTAGGTTCCCCGCGTGTCGCCAAAACAGCACTAACCAGCATCTCATAATAGCATTCAGAGATGATATTCTTCTCACCACAATTGTACAGAGTGGTTATCTGAGTTACCGTAGACTTTGTCAGTTTGAACCAGTCTGGCCATTCTCTGTTGACCTCTCTCATCAACAAGATATTTCCGTTCCACAGAACTGCTGCTCACTGGATGTTTTTGGCACCATTCTGAGTAAATTCTAGAAACTGTTGTGTGTGAAAATCCCAGGAGATCAGCAATTACAGAAATACTTAACCAGCCTGTCTGGCACCAACAAACAGCCAGACAGAGTCTACGGTAACTCAGATAACCGCTCTGTACAATTGTGGTGAGAAGAAAAGCATCTCTGAATGCTATTCTGAGATGCGGGTTGCCGCTGTTTTGGCGGCATGAGGGGGACCTACACAATATTAGGCAGTTGGTTTTAATGTTGTGGCTGATGTATGTATAATACAGAGTTAATGGTAGAAAATTAAATGTACATGTCATTTAAATTAGTTGTGTCACATTTAAGTGTTTTGTTGTCAGAAAAATGGACCAGATTCATTGTTGCATATTCCTTGTGGAACTTTTGTCATGTTAGTCAGCTTGCTGAAGATAATGTAATTTTGGTCAAAACATGCTGTTTTCTCTGTGTAATAAATGTACATAATGCATTAAAGGGTTACTGATATACATACATTTGTATGACCGAAACTTGAATGTTGGAAGGAAACTTTATGACAGTCAGCAACACAAGACCTTTAACCCTGTTATGTTCGATAACCTTGAGTTCTAATTTGGAAACATATAGGAAATAAAATCTCCATTCATTAAAGTTGGCAACAATAGGAAGACACAATATTGTCCCAAATTCAAACAACACCCATCTCGTCTCAGCAAAAATTTGTGCTATTCCGGTGGAGCTAGAGCTGGTGTCGCCCCACCTTCAGTTGACGGTATCAGTTGTTATGTAGATGAGGTCAGGATATGAGGAAGAGTGGGACGGGAGGCTGTTTATAGGAAGGACTGCTCGCTGACCTTGTGGCTGCAATCAGAAATAATGAGCCAGTGGGGGATTTATTGTGTCCGAGGTCTGGTATGTGCAGCCCTCCAAACATCGGCCTGGGTCGCTATTGTCAGGCGCACACAAAGAAGGGAAGGTGTTGTTCTTAATAGGGGAAGATGGTCCCCGGGCAGATGAGTCAGGAACAGAGTGTGCATTCCTCGTGCCATCCAGAGCTGAACACCATTATATTCCGCTCTCGACGTGCTCAGCTCAGTCTCGGTCCACACGTTATTATTTCCTGCACTCCTGTTGATTCATAGATGATGGGATAATAGACGACAGTTTGACAGTTAGGTGCAATATTTGATGTAGAGACTGGAAAATTTTGGGGGAATTCACAGAGAATAAATTGTGCTTGCTGATAGCGTTGTTTATTAGCACCCAATTCTCTAAAGTAAATAGGTTAACAGTGCAAACATGCCAAAAATTACAGTCTCACTCCACCACTGCGATCCAGAAAACACTGAAAGTGCACTCGACTACCCTGCTTGTCTGGATATACAGGGTAATGTTAACTTCAAAAAAAAATTTCTTTGTTTTTCATGTTAGTTCATATTGTATTAACTAATGTTAACATATACAATTTTTTATATTAAAAATGCATTAGTGTATGTAGAAATTAACATTAACTAAAATTAATAAGTGCTGTGAAAATATTGTTCATTGTTAGTTCATGTTAACTAATGTTGTTAACGAATGTTAACGAATACAACCGTATTGTAAAGTGTTACCAAAACGTGATAGACAGATAACTACGTAGTGACATAAGTTTAATTAAAATATTTTTATATTTTTATTAAATACTTTTATGATCATTTTATGGTCATTTTGTGGTTTATTTTATAGTCATTTTTTGAAGACTGCATTTCAACTGTTAATTGGCCAAGCAGGTGAAGTTATTGATATTAATCAGAATATTATTAACAGAAAACTGGTGTTGAGCAATCTTAATTTATGTCACACCTTAGCCCTAGACTGGGGTCATAACAATTGACAGCATATATATATATATATATATATATATATATATACATATACACACACACACACACACACACACACTACCGTTCAAAAGTTTAGGGTCACTTACTCATTTTTTATTATTTATTAATATATAATAAAATAAAATAAAATATAATATAATATATAATTATATATTAATAGTAATGTCATCACAACTATGGAATAATAGAAATGGAAATATGGAAATTATGTTGGGACTATAAAAATCCAAAATAAATCAAAACTGTGTTATATTACAGCATCTTCAAAGTGGCCACCCTTTGCTTACATTTTGCAGAAATGTACTCTTGGCATTTTCTCAACCAACTTCTTGAGGTATCAAACTGGGATGCTTTTTAAACAGTATTGAAGGAGTTCCCATCTATAGGCTGGGCACTAAGTGGCTTCTTTTCTTAATTATTCGGTCCAAGTCATCCATTTAAGTGATGATTAAACGATTACAGATGTTTTTTATTAATTTGAATATTTTAAAGTTTAGTTTCAGTTAAAGTGATATAATCCTTTGAAATGAGTTAAATAGGGCACCAAAAATCACACAGAACAGAATGAAATCGTTTCAAATTAGGTGTCATCTGCATTAAATAAATGGGATGTCATTGAACATTTAACTAATCTTATTGATTATAAATACAATAAAATCTTGGATTCAATAAGGATTCATGAACATTTGTTTGTAACTAAAGTTGTTCATTCGTAAAATGATTTACGTTGTAGATGCTGTCAAAACGTCAATATTATACGTTTAAGTGTCTATGCAAACAAAAGTACTGGTAATCTAAAGTAAAAGGTTGCAGATTCAATCCCCACAGCCATCACCATTGTGTCCTTGAGCAAGGCACTTAACTCCAGGTTGCTCCAGGGGGATTGTCCCTGTAACAAGTGCACTCTAAGTCGCTTTGGATAAAAGTGTCTGCCAAATGCATAAATTTACATTTATGCATTTGGCAGATGCTTTTATCCAAAGCAACTTACAGTGCCCTGATTACAGGGACAGTCCCCCTGGAGCTAAGTGCCTTGCTCAAGAACACAATGGTGGTGGCTGTGGGGATTGAACCAACAACCTCCCACGTATCAATTCAGTGCTTTAGTCCACTACACCACCACCACTCCAATAGGAATAATGTGTAGTACATAAATGTAAATGTAAGTACATGTACGTGTGATACAATCACATTTTACATAAGAATACATACCTACACTCATAAGATCAAAGTTGTATTTATGGCCACTTATGAAGGTCCTCACCACCATTTGATCAAGAATTGATTAGTAACTAATTTGATTATTTCACTTCCACCTATGAAAGCATGTTTTGTTGTCCAGAAAACACACTGGTTTGGTCAGCAATGGGACACAGTCACTTCACAAACTCTGGTGTACACACACAAAAAAGGAAAAACAAAAACTGGAGTGGTGGTGGAGTAGTGGGCTAAAGCACATAACTGGTAATCAGAAGGTTGCTGGTTCAATCCCCACAGCCACCACCATTGTGTCCTTGACGCTAGCAAGACACTTAACTCCAGGTTGCTCCAGGGCGATTGTCCCTGTAATAAGTGCACTGTAAGTCACTTTGGATAAAAGTGTCTGTCAAATGCATAAATGTAAATGTAAAAACTCTTTAGTTGAACTTGATGGTGTAGTGTAGTTGTAATTTCCACTTAAATACTTCAAGTAGAGGGAACATAACTGAATCAAGTAAACCTAACAACATTTAACATGTCAAAATAACTCAAATGAAACATTTAGTGATATGCTAGCTAGTGACAGGAAATGTTAGCATGCTAAACACATGCTGGTGGGGAGCACTACTGAGTAAGACTTGGTCACGTTAATTTAAGTTACCTTGGTTACATTATTTTATGAGTAATATGAACATGGGAGGATTGAGTAAAACTGACGATGGTGAAAGTTCATTTCTTTTAGTGTAGAAAACAGCTAGAAGAATCAGTCAGAACTTTCTGTTTTTGAGGGCGCAGACAGGATGTGACTGCTCGAGTCTGTCCTTCCTGTTTGAGAGACCAAAAGTCATCCCTTTCTGACCACCTGTTTGGCTGTTTCCTGCCTGTGTTTGCTCAGCGCAGACTTTCTGATCAAACACACAAATAAAGGTGATATTTGGCGGAAGCCCTTCGGCTGACTTGGGGAGTAAAATAAATAAAACTGGACATAAATAAGACCTGTCTGTGGCACCAAAACAAACAAAATTCTTGAAGCCCCTGGGAACCGTCATTGGAGCAGTCGAGGTGTTTCTGGTAAACACGCTCGCCCTCTTTGCTTTGGTGTTAACATCAAACAACTTGAAGTCTCGCCATCAAAGAAAGTAGGGACACATACAGCCTCTCTAATCCTGATTGAAATAAAATAGCTGCTTCCTGTTATTGTGATTGCGGAGGAAGATCAGAAAGTCAGAAGCGTGTGTGGGAAGTGTCATATATGATGAGTGGGACGTGGAGGTCAGACACTGGAGGTGTGAACAGAGAGGATGCAGCGAGCAGATGAGGGGATGTTGAGTGGAAACCACACGATTCAGTCCAACCTGGAGACTAATGATGAGTCTATAACACACTGGCTGCAGCATGCCTGAATGTCTGACCACATGCACGGTGTTTGACATGTGCAACCAGTGCAGTTGTCTTTGAGTAAATGGATAAGACATGGAGTCTTGAAATCATCCAGTGTTAGGGAGTAACTAAGTTAAGGCGAAGTATACTTTAGTTTTTACGTCCGATGCAAATTTCAAACACACGGCAGTATGCGCAGCCTAGTGTTTCTAAACACGTGGACAGTCTGTGCCTTTACACGTCATCGGCGCAAACATCTGCCATTAACGTTATACTTTGAAAGACTGAGTGCTTGACAGTGCACGAAATGGAAATTGCATGTGCAAAAAATTATTATAACCAAGCTTTTATTGTAACAAAGCTGCTAACTTAGCAAAGTGTTTGAAGTGTGACTGTAGCTCAACTGTTTTCAAGATTTTGTAGCTTTTCCAGTAATCCACTTTTTCCAACGAGTAACAATGTAATGTGACATAATCCTGCTTCACTATTTTTTGTAATTTTGCAATGCATGTGCAGCTTTACTACCAAGCAAAACGTAGGTTATGTATTTATTTATTTTGGATGGTGGGACTTAGTAATCAATAAAATACATAAAAAAAAAAAAATGACTGCTATTGATCTAAATTTTTTGTTTGTTGCAGATCAGTGTTTTGATTTTGGACTCTCGGCTGTTCTGGGAATCGCATTTGGAGGATTCATGATCGGAGTTCTGCTCACCGGAGCTCTATGGTTCATTAAAATACGCACAGGTAAGTCACAGTCACAAAGAGCGAGTTATCTTTAGTGGAGCTTATCATATAAATACTCTAGCGTGAGAAGATACTGTATTTGGTAGAGTTTTCTCTGCTCTTTTAGCTTATGAGGGAAGAGTTGGAGAGAGCAGCTGTAACAAGCCGCGAGATGATTTGCCACTAGAAATAAGATGAAACAGTTAAGTAACAGTGACACATTGATTCCGGCTGCTGCAGTGTTATATATTCAGACAGACGCCAATTTTTTATTTGATCTGTTTATTCCAGTGCTTCTCAAACTGACAAAGTACAACCTAGTCACAACAATGGTAACTCTATTTGTTTTCTGTTTTTTTTTTTTTTTTTTGAATTGAGAAAAGTTTTGTCTGTTTGAGCGCAAGCTTGAAGACTGTGTGAGTGACAAAATGCCATATTTTTATATAGCCTATACATGGTGAAGGGGCCTTTTACAGATCTGTGGAAGGACTCTACCAGAAAATGTACACGTACACCACAATAATAACATTTAGAAAGTTCTAAACACATTTTGGAATTTGCTCTTAAAATTTCTTTAGTTAGAAGTGCTTGGATTCATTACATCATCGATACTATGCTCAAAATAAAGTGCTGAATCCAGAGTCTCATTTAGAAGCAGGTGCTCTTCAAGTTTACCTTTAGGAAACTGCTGCCTGATCTCGTGAAAATTATGTGACTGCAGTGACATTTTTGCCAAAAAATAAATAAATAAATAAAAACATTTTTGTGTTGTTCCTTACACGTATCACAGCAGTTCTGAGGTGAAGTGTCCACTGTGTGGTGCTAAAAGCGAATTAAATGTTCTTCCAAACAGATGAGGTTTTTAAGGTTAATGCTCTGTCGAGTTTTAAATCAACGATAGTGTCAGAAAAAGCAAATATGAGATGAAAAACACAACCACGTCATTTTGTGGTGCTTCTGTGACACTTTGGGCTCATGTGTTGACTCTCTCTCTTCAGGACTCGTACCCCGCTCTTTTACATCAGAAAGGGTTAGATGTCATTGAGAGCATTGTGTGAGAAACAGGGTGAAAAGTAATTGATAATCTGCAGTTTTACTTGTGATGTGTGTGATATGGAAATAAAAGTCGTTGCTGTAGCGTCTGTAATGTTCATTTCACCAGGAAACCCTCCGTGATATGTACAACAAGCCACCTGAAACTCATTTTTCAAAAACGTATAATAACGTGATTTTATGAGACCAAGGGTGCGATTCCCAAAAGCATCGTTAGCCAACTATGATCATAAGTTCCATCGTTATCAACATAGCTCAACAATTTGGTGTTTCCTGAAACCATAGTTCCAACAAACATTCCCAAACAGCATCGCAAAGTTGTTTGGTTGGAAATACAGCTCTCCACCTGTGGTTAGAAGCATTCACTTACAAAAATCGAGAGTTCATTGCAAACTAGCCTCAAACTTACCGCAAATTTGCCACTGATAATTTTCACATGCAAATGAGCTGCAAACTTCTGGCAAACATTTGCGGTGAATCACAAGCTCATTTGCATGCGAAAATAATGAGTGGCAAGTTTGCGGCTAGTTTGCCTGAACTTGTTTGCCAGATATTTTGTAAGGGTAGTTCCTTGTTAGTTTGCTGTGTGGACATCAGTTGACTTTGCCGAGGCTTCTACGTCTTTTATTCCATATATACTGTATATCTTTCATTCTTTCAACAATTTGACCATGTTTACATGCATTAAAGAAAACTACTTATTCTGAGCTTTTGCAGAAAGCGGCATTCTGAAACATCACATAAACGTGAATGCAGCTGTTATAAAGACAAATGTACCTTTTCAGTGATGTAAACTCCCTTTGAGTTGTCCCTAGCAGGCTTCAGTGAACAACATCCAATAGAACATTTAGTCCAAAAGTGTGCACTTTAACAAAAATGTTTAAATATCCTCATATATAATAAATAATATTATTTATGCCCATGTTCCACTAAATTATGTGATATGATCCACTGACAAGCTGTAATTCTTTCATATGGTGATTTCCAAACCTCCAGGAAGCTAGAAGGCGCAAAAGTTCATTTCTCATTCTAAATATGGTCAAGAAAAAGAGGAAGTTATGACATCATGCATACCTCAGTGCCCACATGACAGGGACTTCCCCATCCCATACCATAGTAGGGTAAATTATGTATCAAGCATAAAACGAATCCATTGACTGCTGAGATTTATTGTAAATAAATAGACGATAACACAAATATATGGTTTGTGTATTATTTCCATGCAGTCTCTGGTATTTGTATATGATTATTGACAGTTCTGTAGCTGTAATTTCAGAAGAGCTATACACCAGCTATCATCTTCACCTGCCAATAATCTGCTTTCTGCCTCATTATATGATTGGAATCCACATGAGATCATTAAAACACACTGCTATAACAACTCAATTATGATTGAAAGTAAAACATATGCACAAGATAATGTTTATTTTATAATGTTTACTATTCTGTATTTAGGCGCTAATGCTAACAGCTAATGCAATTCACAGCCAGAATCACAAGACGTGGTCTTGGAAAATGATTCATGTAACTGAGAGTTTTAAAGTTATCATCCTCAAATTTGAAATAGAACATTATCAGACTTGTGGCTTAGCTCCATTATGTTTCTATGCATCAACAAGGTCAGTGTCATATATTATTTCATATACTGTAAATATTTATGAAAAAACGATTTGCTGATTACTTTACAATAAATTTGAGCTTTTCTAACTATTTTTTTTTTCATGACTTAGACCACAGTTATGCCTGTAATACAATGTGGGGATAAACTACAGCCATCATATTTTGAGTATGTCCTTTTAGGCTTGTGCTCAAAACAAGGGGGTGCTCGGAAACAGGCTAAGAGGAAGTGTGCTTTATCACAGTTTCTGTCAGAGAACACGGCTTTTATGTGTTTATGTTAACACATAAGTGCCGTTTAGACATTTTTGAAGAGTGCGCATGTTCGTATGTGCTCAAGCGCATCGGGGGAACCCCAAAGTCTAATGTAGAGGGAAACACCACTATTGCAGCTCAATGGATCTGTCGCATTACACAGTGCACGTTGCTTTCGTGTGTTCTGCAGCTTTCTTGCATTATTATTGCTAATTTACATGTACACCAGAGAGCTGTTTAATTAATATATGCAGAAGTTATTACTCCACCCCCTGCATAACATCATTAATGGCAGAGATACGAGCTGAGACGGTGGGGTTGTCAAGCTGGAACGACAGGTATTGCTGCGAATCATCTGTGTAGCAGTGGTAGGAGAAGCCCTAATGACAGATCTGAGTGATGTAGTGTAGATCGAGAAGAGGAGGGGTCCAAGCACTGATCCCTGAGGAACAACATTGGACACCTCTCCTCTCCAGGTGACTTTGCTTGGATGGTTTGAGTCATACCTTACAGGCAGATCCTTCACAGTTTATGTGATGCCCAGGTCAGAGAGAGTGGACAAGAGAATCTGGTGGTTCACTGTGTCGAAAGCAGCAGACAATTTAGACATATCATTGAACATAACCTAATTATTGTCTACTTCCATCTGTGCTATTTGTAAATGTTGGTCTATACTCATGCGTCAGACAGAAACTTTTGAAGCATCTTGCTTTGGGTTCATTACGTCTCACAAGTTTTCAGAACATCTAGTCAAAAGCACTGTGTTTTCAGGACGATGAGCCAAGTTTAAACTTAGTTTAAAATGTAAAAAAAAAAAAAAAAATGCATCTGGAGATCCCTGCAATCTGTTGTGCTCCATCGAGCTGTCTTTAGCCCGTACATGCATGCAGCAACTTCCAGCGATAAAACAACTAATTTTAATTCATTTACAATGAGAGCTGGCGACTTCAGGAACGACAACAACCTCTTGCGAATAGATGTGGCCGTGACAAGCGTCATGACAAAGTTGAAAAAAGTTTCTTTTTATGTAAATGACGAGTGACTTTCGGGAGCAACAACCAATAGGAGTGAAGAGGGTGTCAGTGGAGCTCACGTTATCCATCTCCTTTGACATAATGGAGTCGAGTGCAGACAAGACAGAAAAGTTTCTGTGAGCGATTTCACTGAAAAAAGCGCTTTTGTGGAAAACTGTGCTGCTTGCTCGTTGGTTTCATGAGGCATGTTACCTGTACAGTTGACTGCCCCCTACTGCATCAAGGTGGTACATCAAGGTGGCTTGAATAGCTCCGATATTAAGAACATTTCATATTACGGAATTTACTTATGGGTCAGGGGCACGATTAATTACATGAATTATTTTAACACATATCATTTATTTTAATCACAATAAATTTACACATTACATCAACAGCCCTTCTCTTTATATTTTCTTTTATATTCTTAGTCATTTTCCAGTGTTGTGTTGCGTACCACAGTTTGAGAACCACTGGTTAGTCCTGTTAAAAGTGAATACAAGTGATCATTTTTTTTTTTTTTTTTGTGCTTAACTATAATCATTTACAGTTTTAAAAAAGTCCAGAATATCTCATCAGTGCTCATGTGTTACAGGTCATGCAGCGTCTTTGAGATCAACCGCAGCCGACCTCTCAGGTATTAAAACTCTCTGTGTTCTTAAGTATAAAGTGATATAAATGCTGTTCCCTGAGGAAAACCTTTCCTGCACACTTCCTCGAGTATTTTCAACTCTCACAATATGATAGTTCGCTTGATAGTTGCCATGGAAACCTGTCCATGTTTGTTGGGTGTTTATTGTGCTCAGTCTCTCTTTCTATTTTGTCTAGTTCTCTCGATATCAGGATGCCCGTGTGGTCTGACCAAACGTCAGCCCGTGCCCACCCACCCATCACCCTCTGAGAACAGCAGTGCCAACGCCAGCATTGGCAGCACCCAGAGCACACCCACCAGCAGCATGGCGTAATGCCCATCTCTCTTTCTCGAACCCGTTTCACTCCAAATATCCCACACGAGAGAAATTGAGAGACATTCTTTGTACCTTGCACTTCTCCATTCAATCTTCAGTGACGGGAAGTCAGCAGGGACAATGAAAAAAAAAAGAAACCTTGGCTCCCAGTAACAGGAAAAACAAAGCATAACCCCCAGGAACTAACAGGAAATTCGTCGCATTCTTGTGCCTGCGCCTCTCTGATGTAGGCAAAATAAGTATAAAAAAAAAGAAAGACAAGCGGCGCGTCGACTCAGTGACGCATCAGTGCTTTCAAATGTAGCTAATTACAGCTCAAGGACACGTTACCCAGTCGTATTCACTGCTCCGGCGACCAAACTAATGTCAACAAACGCCTCAAACAAACACATTGGACTGAAACAAACAATGAATCAGAATATTGTACAAGATCTATAAATAGAATAGGAATGAAATTGAAAACATGTATTTTTCAGAATTCTTACTGTAAAAGTCTCACTTGGGACATTTTGGGAAAAGGCTACCTCTGAGTCTTGGTGATGTAGAATTGTTAAATATTTTTTGACTGAGTGGATCTAGAAAACTAGAAACCGTGGTCTCAACGATCAGTTTCCTACGGAGCCCCTTAGATGACAGGAAGGGAATTTATTTTATAACATAGTTTTGCGTTCCCTCACAATTATATTTTTTATTTGGTTTTCAAAACCATGGTTTCCACCAAAAAAACATGCCCTTATAAAAAGTAACCATGATTTCACTAGTAAACCTGCAGTAACCATGTAACCATTATATTTATTTTATTTTTTGGCCACAATTAACACAACTTAGCCATGCCTTTACTATAGTAAAACTATAGTAACTATAGTATGTATATATATATATATATGTATATATATATATATATATATATATATATTTTTTTTTTTTTTTTTTTTTTTGCAGGATGATTTTAATTTCTTTCAGCATACTTTTGGTTTTCTGGTATTTTTTATAGCTTTACTTCAAATATCATGGTTAAAATATGGTTACTGTAGTAAAAACCATAATATATTTTGTGGTTATATTTTTATTACAAATACCATAGTTGAATGAGGGATGGATAAAGCTATTTTGAGGGAATACAAAACTTTTTGTGTAAGAACGCAAAACTATTGCAAAGAAGTGCAAAAGTATTTAATAAATTCCCTCCCTGCCCTCAAAGGGGCTCCATAGTTTTCCTATTAACTTTTGTTCTTTACATCTCACAAAAATCACAAATAAATTGAAGCATATTAGGACCATTTTTCCATAGTGACTTTTTTAATGACAATTAAACAAATTAATGCAAGATAGAAAAATAAAAATATGTCAAATGTGTAGTATTTATACATCATGGTAATAGTTGTTGTAATGCCTTTCATTTATTTTGATTTGAAATAAATAAATACATTTATTACAGTAATTTTTGATGTGCAGTTAAAAATAGCTAAATTATGATCACTAAAAATAAAGGGGATTGCAAAAAAAAAAAAATGGGGTGCTTAATTATCATGAAAATAATGTCACTATACAATTAATAGTAGTTCTAAATTTAGGCTTAATTTTCTTTATGCACATAAAATATTACAAACACACACAGATTATATATATAGTACAGTACTGTGCAAATCTTTTAGGAACTTGTGAAAAATAGTTTTCATCTATCAATTAATGTCATACAAAGTACAGTAAACATTCCATTCCATTCTCCAGGTACACCTGGACAGTTTTCTTTGGTTGTTGGCAGATGGGATGTTCCAAGCTTCTTGGAGAACCTGCCACAGTTCTTCTATCTATTTAGGCTGTCTCAATTGCTTCTGCCTCGTCATGTAATCCCAGACTGATTCAATGATGTTCAGATCCGGGCTGTGCGGGGGTCATACCATCTGTTGCAGGACTCCTTGTTCTTCTTCTATTCAATTCTATTTGCAAAGGGAACGGTGAAATCTAAAATTGATCTTTCCTTCTGATACAAAAAAAAAGCAGAATATTTAAAATAACCATCTTATGACAAATGTTTTATTGTGTGAAACATATAATGCACCTTAGACTTTTGCACAGTACTGTACATATTCCATTTGATTTTGGGGTAAAATGTGACCTGGACATACTTTCATTGGATTCACCCAATGTCACAAGATGAAAAGCAATTATAGCATGGTGTTGCATTTGTAATATTGCTCTTTGTGTATTCTAATATATTCAGTTTTTATTAGGTGGTAAGTTTTAGTAAGCCTACAGTAATTGATTAGAGACAAGTAATTAATCTGCCCAATTATGTGAGTGTAATGTATGTGTGGACAGGGAAACCACAGTGAACATGTCTTTTACATTATGTATAAAAGATTTTTTACTATATTCTTATTTTCCCAATGTGCATTTTTTATTTTAATTTTTACCTCAAAAGAAACCTCATATTACAGTTTTCTGTTTAGTCGAAAGCAGGAATTTCCACAACAGAATACAACATTTGAATATTGGAAGTCATAGACAATTAAATGTTTTCAGAAAACAAGCATAATCAAGAGCAACTTTCTTATGATGTAGCTTATTTTACGACAGTTGATTTCATACGAATTTATTCATGTATTTGTAGATTATTTTTATTTTCTGTATGTGTGTGTGTTTGTGTGTGTGTATGTGTGTGTGTGTGTGTGTGTGTGCGCAGGTTTAAGTGGTTTACGAGGACTTTTTTTAGGTTACAAACTGGTAATTACAAGGGCATTATGCTATAAATGTGGTTTATGAAGACATTTCTAGTGTCCCCATAATTCAAATCACTTAAAAAACATACTAAATTATGTTTTATTGAAAATGTAAAAATGCAGAAAGTTTTTTGTGAGGGTTAGGTTTAGGGGTAGGGTTAGGGTTAGGGGATATAATCTATAATTCATTCAGTATAAAAATCATTATGTCTATGGAGAGTCCTCATAATGATAGCTGCACCAACATGTATGTTTGTGTGTATGTATGTTTGTGTGTGTGTGTGTGTGTGTGTGACAGAAGAACAAGAGACAAGACAAAGTTAGTTAAAAGAAATAGTTCAGACCAAAATAAATCATAATTCAAAAATGATTCAAATAATTCATAAATCCAATTGCTTTGGTGGCTGAACTATTCTTTAAACATGAGATGGATGTGAAAAAGAAAGAAAAATGCCACTTGAGCATTTGTGCAATATCTGTGGTATTCTTTTATAATGTCAATGTAATTTTTGTCTCTTTATGTAAATTGTTTTTAATACTGCACTCGTTATATCAACTCAACATTTGTATTGCATATTCTGTTTTCTCTGGAGTGTTACCTTTTAAAGCACTTACTGACTGTATGTTTATTATTTGAATTCATATTTGTTCAGTTCTTACCCTTTGAGCAAGTACTCTAATCAAATGTTTTATACTTTAAATTAAATCATGATCATTAATAATGCCTCCTAATGTTATTACACAGTTTATTTATTGCTTTTCCAGTGATGTTCTGGGAATATTCTGCACTTAGAGTTGCATAACGGCTCAAAAACAAAAGTTGTCGACTTTGCGTGTGATCACATCCAAAGTTCTGTCCAACTTCACTGTGATCTAATGCTGCTGCTTTGTCAAACAGCTCTTTATCTTTGAGGAGAATCATATCAAATTACAAAACATCGATTGAAATTACTCAGAAGATTATGTTTAGTTTAGTTGAATACACATTTTAAGACACATTAGTGTGAGGAAATATGTGTTTCTCATGTTTTTAGGTGCTATTTGAAAATAGGTGCTATTTAAGCGCTATTTGAAAGTGAAATATTATCTCAAAATTGTAAAAAAAAGAAAAAAGAAAAAAAAAAAAACAGCCATGACTGACATCACATTAGGATTTCCCTTTAAATAAGTCTCAATATTTCTTTGTGATTTGTGATATTTTTCATATTTTATGCTTATATCCAGCGTGATCTCGTGAGTTTTCATAGGTATTCTTGCATTAACTGTGTTTCTAGCACACTAACATTTGCATACGTTTACACAAACACCGTGTAACAATGCAGGCAATGACAGATGATGATGAAGTGTAGAACCCAAGTGCAGTTTAATATAAACGTGAAATCCATACGTGAACAAAACATGAACTTGACTAGACTTGACGAAACTTGACTTGACGTGGCTACATGGTATGACATGGTAACATGGTATGGCAGGATCACTGACTTGGCCATGGTAGGCATGGATGCTGACTCGTTGGCCGTGGCAGGCATGAGCGCTGGCTCATAGAGCGGAGGTGGGCCTGGTCTGTGGAGCAGAGGCGGGCCCGGACCGTGGAACAGAGGCGGGCCTGGACCGTGGAACAGAGGTGGGCCTGGACTGTGGAACAGAGGCGGGCCTGGACCGTGGAACAGAGGCAGGCCTGGACCTTGGAAAAGAGGCTTGCTTGTGACATGGCATGGAGCAGTCTGGGGCTTGGCTGAGACATGGCATGGAGCAGCCTGAAGCTTGGCTGTGACGTGGCATGCAGCAGACTGAGGTTTGGCTGTGACATAGCGTGAAGCAGACCGAGGTGTTATTGTGACAGGCTCAGGTGTTGCTGTGACATGGCATGGAGCAGGCTGAGGCATTGATGTGACATGGCATGGAGAAGGCTGAGGCGTTTCTGTGACATGGCATAGAGCAGGCTGAGGCATGGCTGTGACATGGCATGGAGCAGGCTGAGGCATGGCTGTGACATGGCATGGAGCAGACTCAGGCGTGGCTGTGACATGGCATGGAGAAGACTCAGACGTGGCTGTCACATGGCATGGAGCAGACTCAGGCATGGCTGTGACATGACATGGAGAAGAATCAGACGTGGCTGTGACATGGTATGGAGCAGACTCAGGCGTGGCTGTGACATGGCATGGAGAAGACTCAGACATGGCTGTGACATGGCATGGAGCAGGCGAGGCATGACAAGGCATGGAGCAGACTAAGGCATGGCTGTGACATGGCATGGAGCAGACTCAGGCGTGGCTATGACATGACATGGAGCAGACTCTGGCGTGGCTGTGACATGGCATGGAGCAGACTCTGGCGTGGCTGTGACATGGCATGGAGCAGGCCGATGCTTGGCTGTGACATGGCATGCAGCAGACTCAGGCATGGCTGTGACATGGCATGGAGCAGGCCGAGTTGTGGCTGTGACATGACATGGAGCAGACTCAGGATCTGGGGCAGAAGGTGGCATAAGCTCGGCGACCATGACGTGGGACCCTGGCTCGGCGACCATGACGTGGGACCCTGGCTCATCGACCATGATGTGGGACGCTGGCTCGGTGGCCGTGATGTGGGACACTGGCTTGGCGGCTGTGACGTGGGACTCTGGCTTGGTGGTCATGACGTGGGACTCTGGCTCATTATCTGCCTCCCCCACAGTGAACAGTGAACCACTTATCAGTAGGTCCAGGTCGATATACTGAGTCAGGCTGTAGGTACTCCAACCGTCAGGCATCAGGGAGGAGACTGGCTCATTCAGCCCAAAACAGAAACAGTCCTTGAGGGCAATCTCATTAAAGTCGAACCTGCAGGCCAGAGCGCAGAAGTCCTCTACATATTCCTCCAGGGGACGATTCCCCTGATGTAAACGAAGAAGCTGAACTGCTAGGTTAATTTTGCCATCAGGTATTCTGTAACGATGCTGGCAATTACAGGCAGATGATGATGATGAAGTGTAGAACCCAAGTGCAGTTTAATACAAACGTGAAATCCATATGTGAACAAAACATAAACATGAACTCGACTAGACTTGATGAAACTTGACTTGACATAACTTGACCTGACCAGACTTGACTTGACTACCACAAAAGTTACAACACACAATACCTGACACTGATACAATGGAAACATGAGACTTAAATACATGGACATGGGAAACATAAACTAATAAACAAACAGAACTCTAAACAAGATAACAAGACAATGAGCATAAACCAATGGCATGATAGAACCAAAAACAAGACTATGAACCAATGGGAAACAGACACAATGAACATGAGAGAAATAAGATGATCACATGACTTGACATGGAAACAGGGAATCACATGACATGACAGGGAAACAGGAAATAACATGACATGGAACTACTTTTCAAAATAAAAGACATTAACACAAAACATGAACAAAAACACATCTAGATGTGACACATTGAAACATACAATATTGATGTACTGACAGCATCTAAAATGTTAATAATTGTACGTATGGACAACTTAAAGACATATAAATGTCCATTAATCATTATACTGAATTCATGGAATTAGTCGGTTCCCTATCTGTCACTCACTCGACGTTGTGTTGATGTAGTGACACTAGGGGTAGCCCTTGGGAGCCCCAAACACCTCTGATCTTTCAGAAAAGGCCAATGGGATATGGCGAGTGGAATTTGCATGCCACTCCCCCGGACATACAGGTATAAAAGGAGCTGGTTCACAACCATTCATTCAGATTTTCTCTTCGGAGCCGAGCAGTTGTATTCAGTGAGCTGAATTACTCTGCCGATCCATTCACCTCGAAAGCTGTTGGATTTACAGCGCATTACAGCAGTTTCTCCCCCTCGTGCACCGGTGGAGTGCAGAGAACGCCCCTGGGCGCTTCAGCAGCTAAAAGAGTATATTCTTCTACTGAAAGAGTATATTTTCCCTTCTAAAAGAGTGGCACACATGGAGAGCATCTTTTTAAAGGTGCCTTTCCGTTTGTGTTTAATTCCTGGTTGCGGTCGTTACCTCTCCGCTTCCGACGGCCACGTTGTGCTTGGGCGCTGCCCACGTGGAGACAGCGTTCGTGGATGGGTCATGTCCTCACTGCGAGAACATGACCATGGCAACGTTGCAGTCATGGCTTTCTTTCGTCTGAGGGAAAGCCACCCCAGTGGCTCCCCGCCTCGGTCCTTCTACCTACGGGTATGAGGCTGTGTCGGTTAGTGCTGGGGGCGATTTGGGGATCCCATTGGGAGCTGCTCCACCGGGTAACCCCCCACGGACCTCCCATTCCCCAGCATGCTCATTCGCCCTGGTCGAGTTTGGGATGAGACCGCCGGCTCGTTCGCAGTCTCATTTGGGGCTCGCAAAGAGGATGAGCTATCGATCGCAGCATCGGAGAGCAGGCTCGTCCAGTCTGACGCTGAGGACTCAGCTGGGATCCCACCTTCGGGTGCGGTCACCCAGTCGCAGGCTGATGCAGAGCTGGCGGCCATGCTTGCCCAGGCGGCTGCGAGCATCGGGCTTGAGTGGAACCCTCCACTCCCCCCGAACCCTTGCGGCTTGACGATTGGTTCCTGGGCTCAGAGTGCTGCTCACGGCCGCCACCTGGCAGAACCGAGACTTCCTTCCAGGGCCTGTAGGTTTACGTCGTCTCTGGCAGCTAAGGCCTACGGTGCCGCTGGACAGGCAGCCTCCGCCCTGCATGCCATGGCTCTCCTGCAAGTGCACCAAGCCAAGGTGCTAAAAGAACTGCACGAGGGTTGTTCTGACACGGGATTAATGCAGGAGCTGCGTTCGGCGACCGATCTCGCCCTCCGGGCAACGGAGTTCATGGCGCGGACTCTCGGGCAGGTGATGTCCACCCTCGTGGTCCAGGAACGCTACCTTTGGCTCAACTTGGTCGAGATGAGGGAGGCTGACAAGGTATGGTTCCTGGACGCCCCCATCCAGAAACGCATTTTAGCAAGCGTTCGGCATCAAGTCCCGAGAATGAGCTAGGATTAGCCAGTCGTCAAGATAGTTGAGGATGCAGATGCCCACTTCCCTTAACGGGGTAAGGGCTGCCCCTGGACGGGGCCGCGAATGCATTGGCACATCAACTGCCTCGAATTGCTGGCAGTGCTGCTCGCCCTGCGGAGGCTTCGGCCATTGATCAAGGGCAAGCACGTGTTGGTCCGGATGGACAGCATGGTGACGGTAGCATACATCAACCGCCAAGGCGGCTTACGCTCCCGTCGCATGTCGCAACTCACCCGCTGTCTCCTCCTTTGGAGTCAGCAGTGACTCAAGTCGTTGCGAGCCACTCACATCCCGGGCCACCTCAACAGCACTGCGGATGCCCTGTCATGGCAGGTCACGCTCAGGGGAGAGTGGAAACTCCACCCCAGGTGGTCCAGCTGATTTGGAGTTGATTCGGTCAAGCACAGGTAGACCCGTTCACTTCATGGGAATCCTCCTGTGGCAGTGGGGGTGTGATCAAGCATCTCTCCGGAGAGAGAGAAAGCGTTAAGGGTGCTTACACCTGAGTTAAATTATGTCTAACACCTGTCTCTAATTTCAGTGAGCATGGGGAGAGCGGCATAAATAGAACCACACCGCAGGTAGACGAGAGAGAGCCTGGGCATCAGAGACCCGATTGTGGAGCGAAGAGTTTATTACAAAGTTGAGAGTTTGTTTTGTGAACAACGGAAAAGCCCTGAGTGTGTATCTGCCGCAAAAAGGAAAATAAATACACTTACCTGAACCAGGAAATCTGCTTCTCGCCTCCTCATTCCACTGAGCAGTGTTACACCTCCCACTGCCCACTCTGGTAAGCCCTGACTGAGGCTCCCCTCAGCACAGACGCACTGGCACACAGCTGGCCCCGGGGGCTATGCAAGTATGCGTTCCACCCAGTGAGCCTACTTGCACAGACCCTGTGCAAGGTCAGGGAGGACGAGGAGCAGGTCATCCTAGTAGCACCCTACTGGCCCACCCAGACTTGGTTCTCGGACCTCACACTCCTAGCAACAGCCCCCCCTGGCAAATTCCCCTGAGGAAGGACCTTCTTTCTCAGGGATGGGGCACCATCTGGCACCCACGACCAGACCTCTGGAATCTCCAGGTCTGGCCCTTGGACGGGACGCGGAAGACCTAAGTGGCCTACCACCCACGGTGGTAGACATGATCACTCAGGCTAGGGCTCCCTCTTCGAGGCGCCTGTATGCCTTGAAGTGGCATCTGTTCGCTAAGTGGTGTTCTTCCCGACACGAAGACCCCCAGAGATGTGCAGTCAGGTCAGTGCTTTCCTTCCTACAGGAGAGGCTGGAGGGGTGGCTGTCCCCCTCCACCTTGAAGGTGTTCGTGGCAGCTATAGTGGCACACCACGACGCAGTTGACAGTAAGTCTCTCAGGAAGCATGACCTGATCATCAGGTTCCTTAGAGGTGCGAGGAGGCTGAACCCTCCCAGACCGTGCCTCATTCCCTCATGGGATCTCTCCATGGTCCAACGGGGCCTGTGGGGAGCCCTGTTTGAGCCCCTGGAATCAGTTGAGCTAAAGGCACTCTCTTTGAAGACTGCTCTCCTGACTGCGCTCACGTCCATCAAGAGGGTAGGGGACCTGTAGGCATTCTCTGTCAGCGACACGTGCCTGGAGTTCGGTCTGGAATACTCTCACGTGGTCCTGAGACCCCGACCGGGCTATGTGCCCAAGGTTCCCACGACCCCCTTTTGGGATCAGGTGGTGAACCTGCAAGCGCTGCCCCAGGAGGAGGCAGACCCAGCCTTGGCGTTGCTGTGTCCAGTGCATGCTTTTCGCATCTATTTGGATCGCAAGCAGAGCTTTAGATGCTCTGAGCAGCTCTTTGTCTGCTTTGGAGGACAGTGGAAAGGGAGCACTGTCTCCAAACAGAGGATCACCCACTGGGTCATTGACGCCATCATATTGGCATATCACGCCCAGGACGTGCCGACCCCCTCTGGGCTATGAGCACACTCTACTAGGAGTGTGGTGGCCTCCTGGGCCCTGACCAATGGCGCCTCTTTAGCAGACATCTGTAGAGCAGCGAGCTGGGCAACACCCGATACCTTTGTAAGATTCTATAATCTCCGGGTTGAGCTGGTTTTGCCCAGTGTATTGTCAGGTACGAACAGGTAAGTGTGTGGGACAACTGGCCGGGTGTACCACTTGTGTACAGTGCCTTTCCCCTCCTGGAGGGGGAGACGTGTGCCTTTACCCCCCAGCTGTGTTCACGAGACCTTGGACCCTGGATGTCCTTCCTCCATAGCCCTGTGGCAGACGAGTTTGCGGATAAACTCGATGCCGGCCCAATTCGTGTGCTAGTAGGCCCTGTACTGGGGTAGGTGCTCCACATGCACTGGTTGCCTGTCTGTAATCCCGTGTGATGTATCTTCCATGAGATGGTTTCCCCGTTGGTAAACCCACATCTTTCTTGGGCAGATTCCCCTCTGCCACCAGTCGCCATGTTTGTAGAGCTCCGTCCACTCTGGGTAGGACCTACCACGGGGACTTCTCCACATGCGACACTGCCAACAAATCTCGGTAAGACCATGTGACATATTTCCACACATTACCTCCACTTCTGGCAGGGTGTTGTCTCCGCGGTGTCTTCCCCTTGGGAGTGACACCCCCCCCAACGCGGACACTTATGGTCCCAGTTGATCGATTTCCACTCTTTTTTGGGGAGAAGAAATAAGAGAAGAGGCCATGGCTGGGGTAGCCTGTCCCAATTTTTGGGCAGTCAACTTGTCCCCGAAGTACAGGGGACTGTACGACGCTTGTAGGAGCATTGGGGGAGGTTATGTGATGGCCAGGTGTGCTGGCTACGAGGCACGCAATGGTCTGCCCATCTCGCACCGCCAGTCCACGTAACACAGTTCAGCTAGTTGTGGCGTTTCGTATAGGGACCCCTAGTGTCACTACATCGACACAACGTCGAGTGAGTGACAGATAGGGAATGTCCTGGTTACTTTCATAACCTCCATTCCCTGATGGAGGGAACGAGGCATTGTGTCCCTCCTGCCAACACTGAACTACCTGCTGAAATGACCAGGACCTTGTCTCGGCTCCTTAGCACAAAACCTGAATGAGTGGTTGCTAGCCAGATACACACTGGATTTCATACCAGAGACGAGAGTGACAGATTTCTCTTTTCTCACAGAGATACAGATGGTGTGCTTGTTTGGGGTGTGGAGCAGAATGCATGTTTGGGGATGCAGACGAACAGAGTATCAGCCGATATCAGACACACGTTTCCTCTGAAATCACCCACAGATCAAGAGTTCATGGATTCTTTTGTGTGTTCCACTGTTTTGAGCTGAGGGAAGCACGACTTCACGTTCATACTTGAAAAACAAAAGAGATTGAATAAAAGAACTTTGAACGGGTCAAAAGTCTGCAGTGAGTCCACATTAAAAATTGGAGATTTAAAATCTAATTAAAAAAAATGTACAATAAAAGAACATTAAGATTTACTGTAAAATAAATTCTGCATTATTTCTAGGTCACTGATCAAATGTGACCAAACGTGTGACTTTGACCATGTTAACCTTCATTGAAGCACACATGTAGTAAAAAAAAAAGAAAAAAAAGAATAGAAAACAAGTTTTATTTAACTAGAAAATGTGAAACAGAAGCAGACTTTTGAATGCCACTGTATTTGTTGTGATTTCATATGACCACAATATCAAATCCTCTGACTGCAGTTTAGAAAGAACCTGATTTGGCCTTTTTCTGTAATTTATTGCATTTTCTTATCTTTATATCTTCAGTCTGTAGAGAAACAAATATAGCAAAGTTTCATTAACCTCTGTGGCATCTGTGATATTCATAATTAATTATTTATCATTAATTAACTTCATTCATATGCAGGAGACCGCAGAAGAAAATATGATGCTGCAGCAAATCCACAGCTCACGTTACACTGAGAATAAAGAAGCACTTATAATCTTTAGGCGAGAGCTTTAGTTAAGACAGCGAATATTAATCATGTAGCTCTTAATAAACTGAACACTTCGTAATGAGATGAGAAAAGCTGCTATAAACACTTATGAGACACTCTTTCTGCCCTCCTGTGGTGAATGAATATATTGCTCTTACTGTAATGTCACCTCAAGTCTAGATATTTCCTTCAAAGCTGGTTCACTGTATTATCAAAAGTCATTTTCATAATGAGTAGTACTATATAGCATTAAAAAATTCAAAGTCAGCATGTTTTTCTAATTGCATTCATATGTCTTTTTGAAACAAAGGTTCCCCATGACAGAAATGGTGCATTCAACATTTTAACAGAAGTCAATTTTTAAGAAATACCCCTATTAGGAAGCTTTTCAAGATGTTTAGTGTAGCAAGATCCACTTAAGAGTGTCACACTCTTTTGTTATTGTTTTTTATTTTATTATTATTATTTTTATTTATTTATTATTATTATTATTATTATTTAAAATGATATAATTTTTTTTATATATTAATGAGGCAAATAGACTACACTAAACATGCTATTTTAATAAATCATTGAAACATTTAATTAACAAGAATACAATAAAACGCATTATATTTAAATATATAGCTTAATTCTTGTAAAAGTGCACTGTAAAAAAATGCCATAAATTTAATGGGAAAAATGCTACAGTAAGGGGGGAAAAAAGCATATACTAAAAAAAAGATTATATATATATATATACAGTATATATTACCCTAATGGTAAAAATTTATATTATGTTTAACAAGAAAATACATGCACTTTTATGGTGAACTATTGTTAAAATTACAGTGAAAAGTCCCTGCGTGACCAATCACATTATCATATTTCATTATGTTTTATAGAAATCATTACATTTCTTGTTATTTTTATATCACTTATATTTCTATACAGTTTTCCATGTTATATTTTATGTTGTTTTGTTAATGTGTATTTCATTGTTTTAACAGACGCTGTTTTGTGTTTGTGTGTGTAACGTGTGTATTGGTCATTGCTCCTGGAAGGGCCACTCTTACCTAATCACACTCACTGTTTCAACCAAAAGTGACTGTTTCCATATACACAATCACATGTAAATGTACAGTGACAGCCAAGAGTTGGAATTTTACAGCTTCTCTGCTTTTGGATTATTCCTGGAAAAAGGAGACAAATTTCCCCCAGTCTGTCAAGCATATGTCATTGAACAGCAAACTGGGTCAAAGCTATAGAGATGATAATAACCTTCCCTTTAGGGAAAGAGTGTTTGTATGCATGTTTTGAGAGTGTTTGTGTGAGTTGTGTGCACACTGAAGTTGGTATTAATTGTGTATTATTGTACTCTCAGCCTGAAGTGGTGTATAATGATACTCTAGTATGTACGATCGCTGATGCCTACAAACAACCTTCATGCAGTTTGTTTTAACAGTTTTGCCGTAAGCAAATATAAATAGAGATGTGCTATGAAAGTGGGCGGATGCTGTGCTATATATCAACCTGCAAACTTTTAGACTAACTCAACTAAATGTTGTATATTTATGCTGGGGTTATACAATGCCTATGCAGTATGAACTCTGTATTTTATTTTGCTTTATCACACGGATAGTCAAGAGTATTGGGGAGAGAAAGAGGAAATGGAATCAAAGCCAGATTCAAACCTGTGTTACCCACATGAGCACCACAGCTCAACATTTCAGGAGCACATGTGCTAACCACGCACCATGGTTCCCATACTTCTTTTGATTTAGATAGGTAGGTAGGTGGATGGGTGAGTGGATAGGTAGGCTGCTGAATTTGGTCTGTTTGTACCGTAATTCGAATCACTGCCCTTAGTGGCCGAAGCTGGAAGCGTTGTTGAACGTATTGGCGTGTGTGAGCTGTAGTTTCCGGGTGAAATGTCCACAGAGTAGCGCCAAAACCGAGTTGTATTTTTAGTCAGAAATGATGTAATACAGTCAACAGGAATGCATATTTTATGAACTGTACCCCCAAACCCAAACCCTAAACCTAACATTGAATTAAGTAAAAATGTAATCTTAAAGGGAAAATGCAACCTTATAATTGCACATACCATTATGTGAACATGATTACTTCCTGGCTCCCACAGAAAAAGAACCCGTATCTCTGAGATTGCTTGCACAACACGCTACCAGTAGCGCCAGTGGAAAATGTATTAATGCTTGAATTGATGTGAAAATTTCTGATGGGGTATGGGGTTTGTCAGTAATTTGGGAGAATGGCATAGATCTCAAGGTACATACACTTTTGGAAGCAACATGTAGATTTCTTTTGGGATCATGTTGGTAGAAAAACAGTCAGTATCCTGTGACATTAGAATGTCTTGATGTTAAAACAAGTTGAGTCCCATCGTTTTGGACATATGGGCCAAACATTACAGGTAATCTGGCAAAGAAGGGGTTGCAGAAGAAGCCATGAAATGCCCTGGGCCTAGAGGAGGAACGAGGAGCATGATGACTTATTTCCCTGGTGATGTATGGTATGAAGCAGCAGGACCAGCCAGTTATTTTAATGTTGTCCACAAAAGAGCACTTGTCATCTAGGCTGACATAAAGCATTATAGCTCACATTAAAGCATAATTTATGTGAGCATCAACTGGAGTGAGATTGGATGAGTGAGGTCTCGGCTGGGAGAAGGTAGGGGGTTCAGTCTTGCCTTGATGTGATGGGTTGAAATTTTATTTGTCATGTCAGAGTGGCATGCAGAGACACTTGATGGGACTGCAGACAAAGAGACAGAGGGGGGGACTTAGAATTGAGTGTCATCAACATAGCAGTTATAATATAAACTATTCTGAGGTTTAGAGAACAGCAAGTGTCCAAGCACTGAATCCTGTGGTACACCTGTGGTTTGGAGACAGGGTTAGGAGACTAAGCTGTTCAGGATAATTTAATAAGACCTACTGTCCACATAGGAAAGCATCCAGATATGGCAATCTCTGCCATAATAGAGATCTAGGGAAACTAGTTCAGAATTAGTGAGTGACCAGGTGCTATGAAGGTCAATCGATAAGGTCCAGCCAGTTGTTGTACTTCTTGAAGAGCAGCTCAGTGATGGATAGTGGCACCATAGAAACTGGGAAGTGGTTTTATAGGTGTCGTTCGCGTGCATACTTCAGAGAGTGAGGACAGCTGTTTTGGGGACTCTTTTGAGAGTTTGTTACTAAAGGGGCTTCCACATGACTTCCGTCAATGTTGCTGAATACATTGAACTATGTAATGAAGCGTCATGGCTTAAGACACCACAGTTCATTGTTGTCCTCTGTTCGTGAAGGCAAAATTGAATCAGGTGCGCCACATTTCCTACATGGCTGCTATCCAGGTGCTTGTGTTTGCTTGGTTACCCAGGCTTACACTAACCTGTACAGATGGCTTACTTGCTGTCACACCTCTAACAACAGATCTTTATTTGGCCCAGTAAGCAAAACTGAAAAGAAAAAAGGATGAAAATCCAAATACTACATATCCTCCCTTCCCCAAAATTGGAAAAGTCAAGTATTGATGTACTATCTTCACCTCTGACACATGTAGACAGCTATGGAGTCTGTCTAATACACGATTGGTGCCAGTGGCTCATTTGATTGACTGCGATGGAGACAGATTTGAATGAACAGACCCAGATGGCATCTTTCAAAATAATTTTAAACTGGACACACAGCTTTTGACAGACAAAGATTTATTAATTGCAGTGCTCCATTAGTTTGAACAGAATGTCATTTCACTGTATGCTATAGAGCATGTTAAATTCTTAGTCTGCTCAGTGTTTCTTGTAAATTCCTTCTTAAGCCTCTGTTACGCTTGATGGAGGGCAAGAAAATGTCAATAGCTACTGCAAAATCATAAGAAAACCCATCCTACAGCAGATAAACTTGAGAGAGAATAAAACTCCTGGAACTAAAGTCATTGTTTTGTTTTGTTTTTCTATTGGTTCAGACTTGTTTTGGTTGTCTTACCGACTAAAACTTACAACACGTGTTTCAGGGTGGTCAAACTAGAATTTGCGTTACATTAATTTCAGTTCATATGTGAATGCTTAAGAGCTATAATGCAAGCAGACAGTGGCCCTGAAAAATATTAAGATTGATAATAACACAATATCAAAACACGTGTCATTCATTTGAAAGATAGCACAAGCACACTTTTCAAGAAAAAAAGTAGTTTCACAAATTATGTTTTAAACTAAATATACTGTTCAAAAGGAAAACAGAATGTATTGACACTAGAAGTGTCAGTGAAGTGTCCAAATACTTTTTTAAAGGCAGATGTATTATACATAGAATTTTTGTCTTTCACTGTGTACCAAAGTTCAAGTTTGGAGAACTTAAATTCATCTAGCAAAAGATGTTTGACCAATAATGGTACCAGACATCTTAGCTTGACTTCTTGGCTCAATAAAATAAATGGAATAGAATAGATTGTATGTTTTAACATTTAGAATTTATTTGTGGTGCTTGCTTGCAAGATTCCAAAAGTACTCTTGCTCTGACCTAGCCACACCCTAGGAACCATCCAAAGCACCCTAGCAACCGTATAGCAACATAACCCAGCCATTTCTCGGCACCAGAACATCATAGAGACATAGGGGTGGGGTCTTTTGGCTTGGGGTCATGTACTAAGAAACTTGTTGGGGATGTTGTGGTAATAAGTTTTGCCATGGTAAGGATCACTTGCAGAAGCCCTAGCATGTGACATCATATCCTGTTGCCCATAATTGTGGGGTCAAAAGTAATTTCACATGTGTGACCGCACCTTCAGTCACATAAGGCAGAACCCTATGGTGTTATAGTGTTTTGCATGTTTTTGCAATGAATGATAAGCAGGTTATGCACTGTTTACGGTGGATCTAAATGTTGATTTGGCACTGCAGTCCTGTTGAAGTGGCTTGTTTTATCTGTAAGAGTCTTCAGTCGCATCAACAAAACATTCAAATATTTCAGATTTATTCAGTGCAGTATTCTCTACTCAAACCAATACCAAGCAAAAACGTTCCATTCGATCAATAAGTCATTTTTCACAGTGAAGAGTCATTCTGCCCACTCATGTCTGATGTCTGTCTCTCTATCTGTCTCTTTAATGTGTATCAGAAATACTTCTGAAAAAAAGGAAGGACATGGATGCTAAATAAAATGAAAAATTACAGACAAAAAGCAACTCCCTTTCTATCAATTAAAGAGTAAAAAACATGTTTTAAAAGCCTTTATTAACATATGAATATACTTTGAGATTCTCAACAGCCATGTTTTGCATTTTATGAACTGAAGACAGTTAATGACAATATAGCCATGTTGACACAACAAAGTTTTGAGAGAGTCACTACATTTAAATGCTGAAATAAATGTGGGAAGACGCTGGTCTCTGTTCACATCATTTTATTTGGTGGTATGGTTGTGTAATAAACGTGAGTACTAATGTAAATACAAGCGTCAGCTACTACTGTAACTAGGTAACAACTTCTTTTACTGTGTTATTGAAGTGTTTGTCTCTTTGGTCTGCCGCCAGGCTCATGGATGTTTTGCAAAAGATGTGAAGAATGTGAGCTGCTCTCTGAAGGCAATTTATTTGAAGACAAGCAGGCATGACAACTGCATGATACAATAATAAATGTGAACTTATACATCATTAATAGTGGCTTACTTCTGCAATATTGGATGGACTGTGTTCACATCAGTAGCAAACTGTGTACATGAACCAAAAATCAAACCAAATTTTCAAGCAGATTTGGGTGCAGTTCAATGGTGAGTTCGGCGTTCACATCATCCAAACGAACCGAACTTTGAGGTTAAATGAACCAGTGTGCACACCAAAAGTGCTAGTGTGAAAGCACCTTATTCAGTAACCACCCACAATCCAACTTAAACAAGCGCTAAATGCAAACACACCTCCTTTTGTTTACACTTTACATGAATCATCCCTTTGTTAAGGGTTTATAACAGGGTTCAGTAATGACTAGTTTATAATTTGCAAATGCTTTATAAATCATGTACTGTATTTGCAGGTATAGCAAAATGCATTAAAAGAGAAACTTTCATCCCATACTTGACAAATAGTATGCATTTTAACTTACATGTTATAAATGCTTAATAAATACACTTATCCATACTTACATTACCGTAGTCTAAAACATAACTCATGACTTATGTTACAATGCACCAAAAATAGATTATTATAGTGAGATTGCTGTGTGCTGCCCCAACTTACCTAGTCCTAGTTAAGTCCTCTGCAAAAACACATTCACAGCAGATATTATAAAATAAAGCCAGATGAACATTAAACCATACTCAACTTTATGTACATAGTTTTCTAATGTTGGCAACTCCTTTATTAATGCTTCACAGGTGTCCACTTTACATTAAGATACATTTTCATAAGTTACTAATGTTGATTAAAGGAATATTCTGTGTTCAATACAAGTTAAGCTCAATCGACAGCATTTGTGGCATAATATTTATTACCACAAAAATTAATTTTGACTCATCCCTCCTTTTCCTTAAAAAAAAAAAAAAAACGAGTTACAGTGAGGCACTTGATACAATAGAAGTGAATAGGGTCAATTTTTGGAGGGTTTAAAGGCAGAAATGTGAACCTTATAATTTTATAAAAGCACACATTAATTCTTTCAAAACTCATGTATTATTTGAGCTGTAAAGTTTTTTAAATTGTAATTTTTACAGTCATTTTAGGGTTTTAGAGTTTGTTGACTACGTCATGGCAACGAAGGTAAATTGGCTATAACTTTACACAAAAAGGTTAGTAAGAGATGTAGTAAGTAAAGGTTAGTAACCGTTTTTGTGGTTATTATGCCACAAATGCTGTCGATTGAGCTTAACTTTTATTGAACCCGGAATATTCCTTTTAAGTGCTTTTAAGCAGCTCACTATTTAGTAGGAATTGTGCCTTATCACAAAAGTCAGTGCTATTTGCTTGACAAAATCAATGGCACGCTATTACCACCTATGGAGAACAGGTAGTAAACAAAATTTTATTTCAAAGGGATGTTTGTGTGTGTACATTTCCTTTTGATTATGGCAGCAGTAATGCATCAAATGAAGTTTAAATGATACATCCAGACATTGTAGTGACGCATTGTTTTTTAAAAAAAGCTTTCAGGTGTCCGAATCACAGTGGAGGAGTGATGCTGTACAGTACCAGTAAAGTACACCGATCAGCCACAATATTAAAACCACCTGCCTAATATTGTGTAGGTCCCCCTCGTGCCACCAAAACAGCACCAACCCGCATCTCAGAATAGCATTCAGAGATGATATTCTTCTCACCACAATTGTACAGAGCGGTTATCTGAGTTACCATAGACTTTGTCAGTTCAAACCAGTCTGGCCATTCTCTGTTGACCTCTCTCATCATCAAGACATTTCCATCCACAGAACTGCCCCTCACTGGATATTTTTTGTTTTTGGCACCATTCGGAGTAAGTTCTAGAGACTGTTGTGTGTGAAAATCCCATGAGATCAGCAGTTACAGAAATACTCAAACCAGCCCATCTGGCACCAAAAATCATGCCATGGTCCAAATCACTGAGATCACATTTTTTCCCCATTCTGATGGTTGATGTGAACATTAACTGAAGCTTCTGACCTGTATCTGCATGATTTTATGCACTGCACTGCTGCCACACGATTGGATGATTAGATAATCACATGAATATTAGGCAGGTGGTTTTAATGTGGCTGATCGGTGTATGACACATGGTAGTCTACATTATCCTTTACAACATAGCTCTCAGAACTGACCTGCAAGTGGGTACATTTTTGAGTGTGTTTGAGTCATTACCTGCTATGCCTTATTCCTTTAGTGAACTGGGAGCCAAAACAATCATGTTAAAAAAAAAAAAATGCTATCAGCTGCTGCAATACATTCTTCTGGATTCTAAGCACTTGGAGAGGACTTACAACCATTCTTAACTGCAGTGTGTACATATAGCTGAATAATTAGCTTATTAATGCCACTTCTGGGCCTGACAGCTCCCCCTCTTTCCCACATATTAATGGACAAAGATTATTTCAAATGCTTCTATCCATCCATCCCTTTTTCTCAATCAGCAAACCTTGTTACCGTGAGTGAAAAGCATGACTGATGCCCTACAACCACCCACTGCATTCGCTCCAAGCAGATATGGAAATAACAAGGCAAAACATAAATGTAAATTAGAGGGAGTTGCTTTAGGTAAACCTTGAGCTGTCTGCGCAGACAACTGCTTTCACTCCTGGAATGCTAAGCAGCCTCTGCTGCTCGTAAACAAACCTGCCTCTATTGAATTTCAATGGCTGTAATTAGAATGAATGAGAGGCGAGTTATATGCGGTAAACAGGAGTTTGTCTGGAGAAGACCGCAGCAGAAGGAGGCTTGGACATTGAGATAAAGACCCTGAAAGAAATCGCCACAGCTCCTGTGCACATGATAACGGCATGAGAAAGGATAACACCGCTATTTGATGAACTTTTACAGCCTTATAACTGCATCATAGCTTGGAGTTTGGATTTTCTCTGTTTGTTTGAGATACTGTTTGCAATCAATGTTACAAATGAATTAATTTGCACACATCAATGAATTTCACAGCAGCATGCTAAAATAATGAATTAAATAATGCAGAAGGACATATGTGCACACTATAAACGAAATAAATAAATAAATAATCTGCCAATATATTATAATTTCACTTGATGTGTGTTTTTTTTTTTTTCAGTGGTGACTGGTGCTTTTCAAATGTGGGGAAGCAGACAATGGTTTTTGGTGTCTGCAATGTGCTCCCAAAGCCGCTCAAACTGCTATTCAAACAGCAAAATTTCAAAACAAAAATAATTAACAAAGCTCAAAACAGATTTGTCTTCAAAATAGGCAAAATATCTGATTATGAAAGCTAAATTTAAATGTGTTTCATCAGATTGCAAATAACTGCACATTAGGGTTGCCAACTATCACATATTAGCTAGGATGTCCCATATTTTGGTTGAAATGAAGACAGCCTGATAGGGTGCTGTGGCATGGGGGGTGTGGTCATGTGTCGGTCTGCGGGAGAGGGAGAGCGGTAAGGCTCGTCACCTGGTTCATAATTATTTCTAACACCTGTCTCTCATTATAGTGATGGCGGAGGGAGACTTGAAAAGGCACGCCAGAGCATCAGAGAGAGAGAGAGAGAGAGTGACCAGAAAGCACGACAGCCCTGAACCGATAGAGTGGTTGATTTGCTAGAGTGCTTTCATTTATTTAGAAAGTTTTTGTTTGTTATCGACGGTTACCGTCGATTGTGTGTAAGAGAGAGAATAAAAGGACTGACCTTGAACCTGCTTCATTGTCTCCTGACTCCTCCATTGCCTGAAATAACAGAGATCTGTTACAGGTGCTTATTATCCCATGTTTTAGCAGTGACGTGCTCGAGGGCCCCCTTATTGAAGGCATTGTGTGCTGTATTGAAACTGCAAAATGCTCAAGGGGGGGACTTCCCCACGGTCAAACTGTGAAACTTGAGGGGGACCCCCGTCCTGTCTTTAAGTGTCCCATATTCGCATGGCAAAAAGTCGGCAACCCCACTGTGCATGTGTCTCCAGCCCGGCCAAACACTCTCGTTGTGCTTTTACTTTTCATACGCTGTCAATCAAGTACAGCAGCGTTTTAGTTATTAGCCATTTGTTGCAAAGGCCTGCCCATTTGAGAGCTTGACCAGTCATCATACAGAGAAGCCGGGCTTCCAGAAGAGACAAAAATATATTGATCCTAATGTCAAGTAGACAATTAGACCCAAAATGATGTGTTTAGAGTTACTATTTGGCTAGTATTGGATGAAAGTTGCCTTCATTATGCATTTTGATATAACTGCATACAAATGATTTCTAATGCAATTGTAAATGACTCAAAAGTCATTAATATACCCTTTTATAATCCCTTAACAAAGGGAACTGTAATGTAACATAATATAAACCATGCTTCCAGTGTAGCCTTAAAGCAATCGCTGCTCTCCTACCAATACTTATACTCTTTTGGCTAATGAGCATCTACTTTGGGGCAGTGGTGGCTCAGCAGTTAAGGCTCTGGGTTACTGACCAGAAGGTCTGGGGTTCAAGCACCAGTGCCAAGATGCCACTGTTGGGCCCTTGAACAAGGCCCTTGATCCTATCTGCTCCAGGGGTGCCGTATCATGGCTGACTCTGCGCTCTGACCCCAGCTTAGCTGGGATATGTGAGAGAAAAAAATATGTGCAAATGGAGAGTCTTCTTCTTCTATAGAATAATATAATGAAATGTTTGTGATTTAAATGTTGCTTGCAAAATATATATAATTTAATCAGAAAACACAAGTATTTTTGAATGTCCGGCAACAGAGAAAAATGTTTTTTTTTGCTTGCAGATTAGATAGTTAAGGGAAAAATTGGACAATGCAAAACAGACCAACCATGACCCCTTGGATTAATTCATGGTCCTAACAGTGAAAGCTAGTAGAATGTGAATATGGCGAGGAGCTGTAGAAATCAAAGGAATGTACACTCAGTTCCATATAGCAGAAGTATCATTCAACTCAAATTTGGCTTCAACTATATTTGGCTTGACATGAACTTGCAACATTTATATTAAGTGTGCAAGCTTACAGTATGATAACTATTACTAAACACTATTTAAAGAATACCATGCATGACATGATCATCTCTCTGTTTATGTAAGTATGCTACAATTAAACCAAATATCCCTTATTAAAGTCACAGGTTTGAGATTTATTTCTCAACCAATTTATAGCTCTTATTTTATTGTAACTAGACTCCACTGAATATTAAAATCTATACATCAGAGTATAACAGACTTACTGTGTCCATCAGGTAACTTCTTTGTTAATTAATGCCCTCTTGTGGTCTTTTAAGGCACGTTTGGACAGTTCTTGGAATGAGCAGAACACACATACAATCACATCAGTGGTCTAAAACTGCATTGATTAATATTTAACATACTTGCATTAGTAATGGACACCTCTGACAGTGTTTAGGCAGCTTAAGTTATGAAGTTTAAATGCAAACAATGAAGATGCTCATAATTCATGTGGCATTATGTAAATGTGGGAGAATAAATAATCGATCTGAAGCCCTCCAGCACGAGTGCATTGAAGACTTCAAAAGTCTCATTAGTTGAAATCTGTATTTAGATCGAGCGACAGAGCAGTCAAATAACACTGATGCATCATACAGTGGCGACGGCTGCTTTGTTTACAGCTTATGATGAACTTTCACTTGCTGTTAAATGGATCTTTTCTAGCTAAGTAGTCATGTATCTTTTATTTTTTCCCCCAGAAACTCTGACAGACCACATGCAAATATCTACAAAACACAACCAAGGATGAATTTTGGCCCCGGGGCTGCTGACTGAGAGGACTGCCATATAAATGTAAGACTTTTTACCATTACAAATTATATGATCAACTACTGAAATAAATAACATGAATTTGAGGACTTATTATTTGGTATGGTATATTTCTCTTATGATTTAATGACAGTATGCACTGAAGCTGGCATGAACAAAAAAGTATGGTCATGTTATCTAGCATGATTAGAGAATGTTCCCGAAGAGCACCTTGTGTGCTTCTATCTGACCGTCTGTTGTGACTTCACATTATCAGTGTTGCACAGTTGCATACATTTGATTAGTGACCTAGAAAATGTAAAATATTCCATATTTATTTTATGTCATGCAGGTTTATGTTAAAATTATTTATCATATACCAGCTTAATTTCCAGAGTCCAGCCAGACATATCAACACTGGCTCAACCAATGGCATAAGTTTGTGTCGGGATCTGTATGTCCAGCCTGCGGACATAATTTTTAAAATTTCAAAAAACATGACATTTTTTGCCATTCCATTTGGAGTCACTAGTGGTGCAGAAATAACCTGGTTTCACAGAATCAAGTTAATATACCTACATTTTTGCTGTTGGCTCATTGTACATATCACAACAGTTTCCTGGTGAAATGAGCACTAGAGGAGCTACAACAACAATGACTTTTATTCACACAAATCATGAGTGAAACGGCAGATGATCAGTTCGTAAACACATTTTGCCCTGTTCCTCACACAATTCTATCTTATGACATCTAAAAGACATTTACTATAAAGCAGGGGTCTTCAACCTTTTTCAGGATAAGGACCTGTTGGTGGGTAGAGAGATGGAGCAGGGACCCGTTACATATTGTATATTGTGTTACCATATTAATATATACAAACATACATAATCCAGGTAGCATGCACATTTGGTTTGAATTTTATGTGGTGGTTTAACTTAATTGATAATCATATATTGTTTGCTGCTAACTGGCAGATGAGGAGAGGTTCTTCATGGGCAGACAGACTGCAGAAGAAGTGGAAAGTGGAAAGTATAGCAAGCTGCTTAGAAAATGTTACCAAGGACCAAAGGGTCATGGTTTGGCTGGTTGACTTAGTACATGCTTTAACTTCGTAATAATGAGACCAAAAGTCTTGTTCCATTAATAGCGCCCATGTAAAAAAAGCCATGAATTCTGACATTATAAAAATGCATGCCACATATACATAGTTAATTATATTGCAGAAGATGTTTTTTTTTCTAATGCCCACTTTATTGGTGGGCTCTTAAAAGAGTGAAATGGTCTGATATTTTTCCCTGTCTACTGCATTTGACTTGACAGACCAAGATAGTTGCTAGTGAATGGCCCTCACACACTGACGGCCACCTTCATTCAAAGTGTAAACAAAGGGGTCACCTGACAATATGCTCAAATACCGCTGTGTCTTCTCTATTGACTTTGTGTCAGGCCGCCACTTGCCCTTTAGTTTCAGAGGACAGTCTGGCAAAGCTCAGAGTGAGAAGAAGACGAGACGAACGCTCTGAAGATGGGAATCAAAAGAAAAGGTCAGTGAGAACGAGAGGCTTTTGAATGCAGACCACCTCGACACACACAGAGGGGATATCACAGCCGCCTCGACTGAGGGAAAGTCAACTTTCCTCCTCACCTGGACTCTTCTCCTTTGGCTCGCATCAGAGAACCTTCAGAAGAAAGAGCTATGCTGTGGACCTGTAAATAGAAGTGGTCTTAATGCGAGCTGGGGGTCTGTGACACATTGCTTTCATGCTTTGAATGCTTTGAAACTGCTAAAAAACTAAACTGCTGCTCTGCTTTGAGTTCTCAAGGGAAGTAATGGCCGCACACAAGCATTGAAAGTTCACAAGCCAGACAAGTTTACAAGACTTAGTGTCCAAGTCAAGTCTCATGTCTTAGTCCTTTGACATGAGTCCAAGTCAAGTCTTAAAGATATTTTAGTATAGTTTCTTTATGTTGCAGGTTACTTTAATAAACCCTGTTGAAGGACATTGAATTGCATCACACACTGATTTTAGCACAGGTAAGTTTCCGCTTCAGTTTTTAGTGAGTTTTTTTAGCACAACTGGATGACTATATTGACCAACAGCATCCATAACTATCCATTTTATAATATTTTATTTATATCATCCACTTTCAGAAAAACGTACTAACCTATACCTTTTGAGGTACATGGGCCATCACTGGAATGGTACCATCAAGGTAAAGTTTTTATTGAGAATGTTTAACTCCATTTGGGTACATAATTGTAGTCTAAGGACCTGTTGTGTACCTTAAAGGGGGTCGCACGCCAGATGTGTCTGGCGGACAACATGGCACGTTCTAAAATTTGAAACAATAGTTTTCTATGAAGGTTTGCACACCACCGCCGCCGTCGCCCCAAATCATGAAAAAAAGACATCTATTATTTATTCTAGCCATCAATGTATGATATATTGTATTTATGTATCTTTCATATAGCCTACACAATGTAATTTTAGTTACAAATATGCCTTTTTGTGGTTTGATAGCTTGAATAAAACCTATTCAAGGTGACATACAGAGAAATTGTATAATAAACATTGCCATTAGTGCAAACTCACTGCAAACTCATCATCGTCACTTAGTTCATTCTTGAAGACGTACACAAACCTTCATAATGTTTGTGTGTATGGTGACTATTCATAACTTTGGACTGCCACCTGCACTGCATCGGCACGTCCTGACCTGGCCACGAGGCGATGCACCGTGGTCGCTTCTTGTCCAGTGTGCGACCGCCTTAAGAGCTACATTTTTATGTTTTGTTCTTCTGGTAACAAAATGTACCTGCACCTGCACATGTTGTCATCTCAGCAAATTCCAAAACAAAAGTTGTGGTATGATCTGGTCTCTTCCCTTACAAACAAATCTAGAGTTCTGGCAAACTTGCCGCAAATTCACCACTCATTATTTGCACATGCAAATAAGCTTGCTGGTTGCAGCTCATTTGCTGCAACCACTGGTAGTGAAGAACCTGCAGCAATCCTTTGACAACAATGAAGAGTTTGCTGCAAAGCTCATTTGCATTTGAAAATAATGAGTGGCGAACTTGTGGGTACAACTTTCTGTCTTATAACTCCGTCTTCAATCTGACCATGTGAAAATGAGCTGTGTTGTTGTAATGATAGAAATGTTGGCTAAGCTCCTCAGCTCTGCCGTTTACTGTTGCTCATCTCCCTCAGGATCACCATCACAGTCCATTAAGTGTGAAGCTGGATCGGGTTTTCCACCAGGCTGGGCCCAAACATCCATCTTGTCACACTTTAACAATGCACTCTACTGAAGGCCCAATGCTTTAGGTTGTCCACTTCTTCCCCTGAGATGTGAGACCATCAGAAATGTGTCAAAACAGAGTGGACCAACAACTTCATATGGCCAAATGTGGCCACAGCTCATCATGGCATCTTTGCTAGCGAGCAAAGTGCAGTCTTGCAATCGAGGTGTGATTCCTATATTGTTGGTGTGAAACTTAATTTGCCCCACTCCTGATAAAGTGTAGCTGTCTTAACAGTTGGCGTCAACAGGAGAGGAGTACCTCAAAGATGCAGCAGTGATACTTGCCACACTGCACCTTTTAGCTTGACTGAAAGACATCGTCTATTTTTAGCATGTGTGGCAGCTCACATGTAGCTGCTCATAGCATTGGAACTCAGTATCTATGGACACAATGGTGCAACTTGCAGAACCTCCCTGATGTGCCTGAGTCCTTAACTACTTTACTAGTCATCCATCAGAAAATCATTGCTCCTTAACCACATCTAAATGTGTCAGAGTCGCCCGTTGGCCGAGGGCTGGTTTCTGGGCTTCGGTTCTGAGGGAATTGGAGCGACTCAATAAATGCTAGTTGTTGTGTCCAGAAACAGTGGGAAAGTACAGCGTCCAACATGTGTGCTTATTTCTTGTCATCTGTGCTGGTGTCTGCAGGTGTCATATTACAGAAACAGGTCAAATGGGGCAGAAGCATGTTGGGTGGTGCTTGGACCAACAGGAATGGGCTTGTTTGTCACAAATCCTTCTCCGCTAGGCTGATGTGGTCAAACTGGGCACAACTGGGGACCCTTTCTCTGCACTCTCTATCTGCCTCTGCTGTGACCGAACTGATAAAGCCACATCAGATGAATCTAAACTGCTGGAACAAAGGTGTGGGATTTTTTTGTATCGCTTAAGGAACCGTCTTCCTACAGGTTTGTTTTTTACCAACACAAATCATGAGTAAAATGGCAGATTATCTGTTCATAAACATTTACTTTTTGCCCTGTTCCTTAAACAATAATTATAATAATATGTTTAATTTGTGTTGCGTCTTTTCAGAGCCCAAGGACACTTCACATTAATGACATGATACAATAATACTTATACATTGTACAGTCATAGAGAAACATATTACATAGTATACTATACATAGAATAATCAAGACAGATAATTCTAAGAAAACAAATATGTTTTAAGTTGCGATTTGAACTCAGTGATAGCAGTAATGCTGCGAAGACTCATTGGGATTGAGTTCCAAATTTTGGGTGCTGCTACAGTGAATGACCTGCTACCCATAGAAGAGAGATCTGGGGACAGAGAGGAGTCCTGACCCAGAAGACCGAAGACAGTGAGTCAGGATATAAGGGAGAAGTAGTTCACAGAGATAGTGGGGTACCAGACCGTGGAGTGATTTAAATGCTAGTAGGATTATTTTGCCACAATGCTGTATTATGACATCTAAACACTTTTACCATAGCGCATGACTCATTTTAACGTTTGCATTAAATAACCAACTTCATTTACAAGCTTGTTCAAGAGTGATCAAATTGTGTGGTAGCTCAACCGATAAAGCGTTGCACTTGTGATGTAAAGGAGCGGGGTATGAGTCCTGAAAGAGCATGCAAGTCCACACATGAGCCCAAAGTGTCATAGACGCACCACAAAATGCTGTGGTTGTTTCAGTAATTTAGTTTTTTTATCTCACATTTGATTATGACACTATCGGTTAGGTTTAGGTTTAAGGTTTAGGGTAGGGAGCCCGGTTATCTTGATTTAAAACTCGATGATCTGTTTTGGAGAACATTTAACCTGCTTTTAGTGCCCCACGATACCTATCAGGAGTTAGGTAATGTCATAATTTAAAAATGTTTTTACAGTCACATAATTGTCATGAAATCAGGCTGAATTTGAATTGAATTTATCACGCTCCACAAGATTTTGAATTGGAATGACAAGAAGAGGAATTTACTGAATTGCAATGCAAATTCAACACAGAGGAATCTCAATAGTCCAATACAAAATGATTCTATGAGACCAGTTCAAATTCCATCTCATGAATTATACAAAAGTCAGCTCTGAATTTTGCTCATCCTGGCTACCTGATCCTTTGGAAGTGTCTCTCAATCGGGCACATTTAAGAAAGATATATTAGGGAAAGACTCTCAGCCCACCACAGTCCAGACCAGAGAGGGTCTTATCAGAGCAAAACACAAACAAGGCTTTTTCAGCTCACCAGTAATGTTACTAATGTATTGGGTGCTCACCTGCCAAGCGGAGAAAGTGACTCTGGTCCATGTGCATTTACACAAACTGGCCAGAAGTCCCCCCGACTGTGATGTATATGGTAGAAATCATGTGCGGGAATATAAAACTTTCACAGTTGTAATAAAAATGAAGCCTAATAGATTCACCCTAATAGATTTAATATGAATCCATAAAAGTTTGGTGATTACACCAGTTAGTGTTATTTCATTAAAAACTAATGATAAAAAATAAATAAATAAATAAATAGATAAATGTGATAAAGTTTAGTAAGGATGACAATGTGTACTTTAAAAAGTCTTGTAATTGATGTTGGTGCATGGCATAGTGTTGTCCCCCATTTATCTCATCAATGCTGTTAATAATGTTGGGGCTCTCTAGCAATTTGAGAGGTTTAACTTACTCAAAACCACACTTAATTTGTCCCGCACAGATACACATCAGATTTGAGCAGCACATTATTAAGTGCTTATACAGTAAAGTGCAGAAAGCAAGATGAAAACTGTTAAATTGCTTCTGCGGCAGCTTGACATTCACAGAATATTAAATGCTGAAAAAACTCTGAAAATGTTGCCCGCCAAAGTGGCTGATAAGAGTGATGGAATTACTACCTGGTTGGACGGGTGTTAATGTCAAGCCCTGGTTGCAACTGCATGAGATTTGTTTTTTTTACTTTTTGTACTCTGAAAACTCATTTGTCACACTACAGGACCATTGAAATAAACTAGTAAAATTAGAAAGCTGATCAAAATCAGTGAACATCTTAAAGGAATAGCTACCAGTTGCATATTCAGTAAAACTTGTCAATAAGGTTAACATTAGTCAGCATCATTAGTTAACACAAACTAACAATGAATAATACTTTTACAGCATTTATTTAATCTTAGTTAATGTTAATTTCAACATACAGGCTACATTTTTTAAATCAAAAGTTGTATATGTTGTTGTACAATGTTGTATACGTTGTGATACAATGTTATTTAATGCACTCTGAACTAACATTAACAATACTAACTTTATTTGTATTAACTAACATTTACAAAGATTGAAAAATGTTGTAAACAAATATATTGTTTATTGTTAGTTTATGATACCTAATGCAATAGGTAATGTTATAACATGGCACTGTGAAATACTCAATTCTGATTGGTCAAATCTAGCAGTATGATATCTCTATATAACAACCGCACTTCTGGGAATTTAGATGTACCAGACCACTCATCCGGGTATTGAGTCATCTTTCCTGCTTCTTGGATCAAGGTGAGATCTCTACAAGTAAGCTAAAAAATAAAAAATGGCCTGAGGGAAGAAACTGTTCTTGTGCCTGACGGTTCTGGTGCTCAGTGCTCTGTAGCGCCGGCCAGAGGACAACAGTTCAAAAAGGCAGTGTGCTGGGTGAATGGGGTCCAAAGCGATTTTTCCAGCCCTTTTCCTCACTTTGGAGGTGTACAGTTCTTGGAGGGTGGGAAGGTGAGAACCAATAATCCGTTCAGCAGTCCAGACTATCCTTTGAAGTCTTTTGATGTCTGGCTTGGTAGCTGAACCAAACCAGACACTTATTAAAGTTGATTAGCTGAGTAGAACTGGATCAGCAGCACCTGTGGCAGGTTGAACTTCCTCAGCTGGTGAAGGAAGTACAACCTCTGCTGGTCCTTTTTCACAATGGAGTCAATATGGGTTTCCTACTTCAGGTCTGTCTGTTGGTAGTGCCCAGGAACCTGAATGACTCCACTGCTGCCACAGTGCTGTTTAGAATGGTGAGCGGGGTCGATACTGGAGTGTTCCTCCTAAAGTCCACTATTATCTCCACTGTTTTGAGCGTGTTCAGCTCCAGGTTGTTTTGATTGCACCAATGAACCAGCCGTCCAACCTCCCTTCTGTAAGCAGACTCGTCATCATCTTGGATGAGGCCGATGACTGTACTGTCATCTGCGAACTTCAGGAGCTTGACAGAGGGTTCCTTGGCAGTGCAGTCATTTGTGTACAGGGAGAAGAGTAGTGGGGAGTGCACACATCCCTTTGGGACACCAGTGCTGATTGTACATGTGCTGGAAGTGAATTTCCCCAGTCTCACTAACTGCTGCCTATCTGTCAGAAAGCTGGTGATCCACTGACAGATAGAGGTGGGAACAAAGTGTTGGTTTAATTTAGTCCAGAGAATAGCTGGGATGATGGTGTTGAAAGCCGAACTGAACTCCACAAATAGGATCCTTGATGTCCCTGTTCTGTCAAGATGTTGCAGTATGTAATGTAGTCCAATACTGCATCATCCACTGACCCGTTAGCTCGATAGGCAAACTGCAGGGGATCCAGAAAGGGTCCAGTGATGTCCTTCAAGTGGGCCAACACCAGTCTCTCAAATTAATTCATGACCACAGACGTCAGAGTGATGGGTCTTTAGTCATTAAGTCCTGCAATCTTGGGTTTCTTTGAGACAGGGATGATGGTGGAGCGTTTGTAGCAGCAGGGAACTTCACACTGCTCCAGTGAGTTAATTACAAAATAAACACCAACAGAACTCCGACACAAACCAGAGGTGGATTTCAGCTGTTCAGCAATTTATTACCTCTCACATCATGAAAAAATTTCAATGCAAATCAACATTTAATGTCCAGTTGTTTATTTATTTATTTGGTTATTAGCCATGCAATAAGCAGGATAATGTAGTCAGCCAGTTGTTATCACAAAATAAACCCCTTCAGGGTAATCCAAGACCTAAACACCCTGTAGGGGTTTATTTTGTGATAACAACTGTACATTCTACGGTACATTATCCCTTACTTAACGAATTGTACTTTATGTGTTACCACATGTTCTAAAATGAACACTTTCCGGTAACACTTTACATTCATTTTCCCTTTGTTAAGGGATTATAAAAGGGTTCGTTAATGGCTAATAATTTATTTACAAATGCATTATTAATCATTCTTATGCAGTTATGACTACATGCATAAAATGAATGACTTTCATGGAATACCTGCCATTTTACATTATGTTATGAATGCTTAATAACACATTTTCAACAGTAGTAGCAAATAAAAATGTGCCTTAATGTAAAGTGGACACTCATGAAGCATTTATGAAGGTTTTCTAATGCCAACATAAGAAACATTTGTGCATAATATTTGGTATAGTTTAATGTTCATCAGACTTTATTATGTTATATGCTGTTAATGAACATGAAGTGTTTTTGCAGAGGACTTTAGGTGACTAAGACTACGTAAATTGGGACAACAGTCAACATTCACAAGTATGAATAATTTTCACAGATTCATCAAAATGCTTTGTATTTGTCAAATACTGTATGAGGCCCTGTTGTGCATTCAAGTCTCACCCACTTTCCTCCATTCAAATATATAAAGTTTATCCTGAAATTATGCTGTTGATATCAATTTGTCAATACTTTGAAGAAAAAGTATTGCTCACAGGCAAACCTAAGCACTATGAGACACTGATCCATTTAATCTCATTGCAATGTAGCAGACTGATACAAATGAGATGTTAAAGATTTGTAATTTTTCTTTCTTATGGACATGCAGAAGTGGGTAGTAACACACTACACCACTCCGTTACATTTACTTGAGTAACTTCTTGGAAAAAAATGTACTTTTAGAGTAGGTTAAAAAGTGGGTACTTTTTACTCTCAGTCAAGTAAATTTCTAATGAATTTTTTTTTACTTTTACTTTGTTACAATGGGCGGCCTTCCTGTCATTACTTTACTGGGTTTATTTTTAATTAATGCATAATTTATTGAAAGATTATTGAATGGGACCTTTACGACAGCGGAAGTTCACATAGCTGCGCGTGCTGTCACAGACTGTCACTCAAGCCGAGTCCATCACTGCTGCTGCATCATGCTCTTCTAACTAAGTGAAACACTTTCTTCGCTCCGCACAGTGAAAAAAGAATAGTTACGTCATGCAAATAATTTACGTCATGCAAAAAACAAGCCGCTATTTCATGATTAAAATTGCAGCTCCAATTTAAGGCAGCACGCTGAGGTAAGTTGTGGCTCTAATGATAACGTGGGCTTTTCTGTGTCATTGTAAATATGGGCTCTTGTGACATCAGTTTTTAAGTGTACATTTTTAAATGTGCCGCAATATATCAGTGCGCTTTGTCACGCATCCCACATGTCATAAGCAGTATTTACGTATTTACCCCGCGACCTCGCGGGGGTATTGGAAACTATCGCAGCTACTTCTGATTAACTGTATAAATCCATGTAAACATCCATGTTCCATGTGTAAATGCCTTTTGCTCTGCCAAAGGTGTAATTGACAACTAGAGCACGAACAGACAGCATTTCTGCGGGTGGTGCCCTACGCAGGCTGCGTACTCTGTGTTTAGGGAGCGGTGGTACTGTGTACAGAACTAATGATCTAAATTCTTTCGACACTGAAAACTATAACTACTCTGAACAAAGAATTAAAATCTATTAAAGTAGGCATTAATAAAACATGATCTTACTTTGGTTTATATTTCAGCATTATATATAATGTCCCTGTGGGACATTGTTCACGTTTTCACTGTAATAATTACTAAAAAGGTTTCCAAACCTCTCTTCTTATTGACAAATTCATCCATATCTGAAAATTAGCCCTTTAATTAGCCCTTAAAGGGATAATTCACTCAAAAATGAAAATTATCTCATCCTTTACTCACCCTTGTTGGGCCTCATGTATTCAGATAGAAGACAAAGGCAGGCCTAACATTCGTAAAAACCTAACTCAAGCCCCCACCTTCCAAGTCGTAAATCTTACTGATAAAAATCACACCAAAATCAAACAAAGGGAGTCCAAAACAGACTACAAATCCATGAAGCCTTGCTCATTAAAGGATCGAACTCTCAGCTCCTATTGGATGAGGCACACAACAGAACGTCCCTCAAACATGACATCATCAGGAGTTGAAATACCTCTGAAATGTTTCGTGAGTTGCTTCCAGCGACTTTGTTTGCAGTGTGAAGACGCAGCTCTTTGCTGCTCTCAGGTGCAACCTCGTGGCACAAGGAAGTAACGTCCGACTTGAAACTGTGGCCATACAATCTCCATCTCGCTGGACGAGTTGAGATTACTCTGTGTTCAACCGAACACTCTAACGGATCCGAAGGAGACCGCCAAGCAGTTCGCATCTTCATCCGTTTGCCTACAGAAGTGAAGAGATTAAAGATTTCTCTTCCATCTTCAATCAAGTCAACATTTCTGAGTTCTCCACCAGCCCGCCGAGAATCAACAGCCGTACCGCCCGCCGACAGAGCGAGGAAATGGCCTCCTGTCATCACCTGAGCCTCAAGGAACCGGGTCAGAGTTAAAGGACGGAGGAAAACACATTCTACCTGTGTCCTCATGCGATTCAAGTAAGAGGTTTATGTCTGGGCAGAGATAGAATATTATAATGTGTTATTCTTGTGTTTCAAGGTTTTTGCTTGTACAGTTTACGGACTGCCATGTCCGCTCATTATTAATACTCAGGGTATTAATTATCACAAATTTGTTTTGCCGTATTTTGGTCCAACCAAATTGGATTGTTGTGCAATTTCGCCATCGCGGGTGAGACAGCAACTGAGTTCATCCATTAAAGAGTCAAATAACGCGGGACTTTTACGAGCCCCACTCGTAAAACCGCATCTCTGAGTGATAATCTGAGAGCTGCTTTCTCTCCCACTATCGCAAAATCGGCTTTAGGGCAGTCACTTCTCTCTCTCTCTCGTAATAACCACATTGACACACACACACACTGTCACACACACACCTTATGTGTTATAGGATTATTTTATTTCCATATCTAATCATAACACTGTTTAGTTTGTAGTTATAAGTCGGAAGTTTATTGACTGCATTGTATTAATTATTAATTGATTTTACTGCATAAATAAACTTTGTTTATATTACAAAGAGAAGTGTTTTGGTTTGTTTTGCATACGCCTGTGTCATGCTGACGGGATGTCAGTGCTCGGATTCAAACCTTCATTCATTGTTTTTTTTTTCCGGAAAATCGATATTCTTCGGATGTCGATTTTCCTAAGAAAACAATCTAATATTGAGACTGTTTTACTATTTGGTTATTAGTCCCTAATTCCAGGGTGGTGCCCTGTCAGTGTTAATCCTTATTAATATTCTATTGATTTTTGATAATTGATAATTATCTTTGATGATTGAATTTGAATGATCAATAAGCTAGTGTTCATTTTAATTAATGTTTCATCAATGTTAACAATTAATGATTATCTTTGATAATCGTTGATTTAAAGGATTTTAAAAAGCTAACATTGATTCTCATCAATGTTCTATTGATTTTAATATTTAATAATTATCTTTGATAATTATTAATTATTGCTAATAACCAAACTTGCTCCTAAACGTAGCACACTACATTTACTGGAGCCCCATATGAGGTTTTTATGAGTTAAATCCAATTAATTAATTTAAATATTAATTAATAACTACAGAAATAATTATTAATTATTTCTGATAGTAACTCTGATCTAAACAACCAGTAAAGCCCTACACCCTCATGTGTATGACTTTCTTTCATCTGCTGAACTCAAATTAAGATTTTTAGAAGAATTTCTCAGCTCTTTGGTCCATAAAATGCAAGTGAATGGGTGCCAACATTTTAAAGCTAAACAAATCACATAAGTCAGCATAAAAGTAATCCATAAGCCTGCAGTGGTTAAATCAATATCTTCAGAAGCTATGTGATAGGTGTGGATGGGAAACAGAACACTTTCACATTCTTCTTCTTTTGTTTTTGATGATTCACATTCTTCTCTGCATATCACACCCTGCTGGGCTGGGAGAAGAACTTTTAGCATAAAATGACTTAAATATTGATCTGTTTTTCACCCACACCTATCATACCACTTCTGAAGATATGGATTTAACTACTGGAGTCATATGGATTACTCTTATGGTGCCTGCATTTGCCTTTTGGAGCATCAAAATGTCGGCACCCATTCACTTGCATCGTACTTTCCTACAGAGCTGAATTATTCTTCTAAAAATCATAATTTGTGTTCTGCAGAAGAAGGGAAGTCATACACATCTGGGATGGCATGAGGGTAAGTAAATAACAAGATAATTTTCATTTTTGGGTGAAATACCCCTTTAAAGTGAAAGCTCAGCCATAATTTAATATTCTGTCTTCATTTCCCTACCCTTATGTTGTTACAAACCCGTGTGACCCTTTGTATTCTTTGGAACACAAAATTTGTTAGACAGATTGTTAGGGACTGACAGTCTCGGCCACTATTCACATTCAATATGTATACACTACTGGTCAAAAGTTTTGAAACACTTACTCATTCTTTATTATAATATTTTTCACATTTTAGAATAATAGTAAAGTCATTAAAACTATGGAATAACATAACTGGAACTATGGGAATTATGTTGTGACTAAACAAAATCCAAAATAAATCAAAACTAAAACTAAAATAAAGTTATATTTTAGCATCTTCAAAGTAGTCACCCTTTGCCTAGAATTTGCAGACATGTACTCTTGACATTTTCTCACCAACTTCTTGAGGTTTCACCCTGGGATGCTTTTTAAACAGTATTGAAGGATACTGTTTGAATGTTGGGCACTTATTAGCTGCTTTTCTTTATTGTTTGGTCCAAGTCATCAATTTCAAAATTATTATTTTTTTAAATTATTATTCAATTTTAGTTTTATAATGAAATAAATTAATATGGTGGCACAATTATATTTTTATCTACAAAACAAATTTCAAACATTTAAGCATATGCCTTCAGATCAAAAGATGTTTAAGATCATGAGAAACATTTCAATCAAGTGTTTCAAAACTTTTGACCGGTAGTGTGTGTGTGTGTGTGTGTGTGTGTGTGTGTGTGTATATATATAACACATTCAATGAAAGTAAATGGTGACCAAGGCTAATATTCTGTCTAAAATCTCCTTATTGTGTTGCATGGAAGAAAGAAAGTCATACGGGTTTGGAACAGCATGATAGTGAATGATGACAGATTTTCCATTAATAACTGTAATAATAATAATAAATCTGTAATAAATGTTAAATGTGTATTATGTAATGGAATATAGGGGAGTTAACGTCTATTATGTCATTTGTGAAAGTAACGACTTACTCACTACTTGAGTACTCTTTTAATTCGTACTTTCTTACTCTTACTCAAGTAATTATTTATGTTAGCACTTTCACTTCTACTTGAGTAATTATTTTTTACAGTAATTGTACTTTTACTTGAGTACAGTTTTTGCCTACTCTACCCACCTCTATGGGCATGTATGGAAAAAAGACGGTGGCTCAGCGGTTAAGGCTCTGGGTTACTGATCAGAAGGTCGGGGGGTCAAGCCCCAGCACCGCCAAGATGCCACTGTTGGGCCCTTGAGCAAGGCCCTTGACCCTATCTGCTCCAGGGGCGCTGTATCATGGCTGACCCTGCACTCTGACCCCAGCTTAGCTGGGATATGGGAAAAAAAAAAAAGAATTTCACTGTATATGTGCAAATGTATAATGTGTGATAAATAAAAAATAATAAAAAAAAAGAATGAAGATACTTTAACAGTAAAAATGTTTGTTCTTGCAGTAAGGTAGAACAGAAGAGAAAAAAAAATTAATCAATTGTAAGTGGTGCATTTCAGATGCTCCAGCGGATGTGGAAGATGCCATTTAGACAACAAATGCAGCAGTGCACAATCCGAGGATGCACTCACCATTGATTGCAAAGATGGCATTACAATCTAAACAGCTTCTTTAAGTGTGAGCGAGTACATGACTTAATGCATGTGCAGTTCTGTATCCATCTGCCGGCTCTGCACCTTCGCCCGAGTGCTGGGAATGTGAGTGTGAAGGCAGCATGTCAGGCCTAATCGGGAGATAGAAATGTAAACGCTATTCTTCCTCAAGTGCTGCACAGTTAAAAAATCAGAACAAGCAGGAAGATGGAGGATCATAAGGCAGAGCAACATCTGATCACCACGGCTCACTGTGGTATGGAGACGCATGAATTATCAGGCCAGATTGCACTGCGAACGCAAAACACTCCATGGGCGCTTTCTGGTGAAAGCCATTCCTCAGAATTATTGATTAATTCCTTTTGAGAACTGAATTACATTCGATCCAATTTGCTTCGCCACACACTCACCCCGCAGGAAGAACTCGCTGTGATTTGCATGAGTAGATGCAGGTAGAGATGTGACTGTTGCTAAAGCAACACAAAGAGTAGTATTACAACACAGAGGAAGGATTCAATGCTTTGATAATAAGGCTGTGATTATTACTACTTTAAACTGCTAATGGAGGAGAAATTAATAGATTTTACTTAGAAAATATGAGTGGTGTTTGCCTGTGGAAAACTTACCGAACAACTTACCACGATGCTAGGGTGTTGTGTGTGGTTGCCAGGGTATTGCTATGTTGTTATCAAAGTGTTCCTGAGTGGTTGCTAGGTGGCTGCTTTATGATATTCTGGTCTCTAGATAAGGCTCGTTTTCCTCCCATAATGTAAATCTATAGGATTTTTTATCCATTTTATTGTCTGTGAGGGGAAGACCTCCCTCAATAAGCCACGCAATTTAAGAGACCATTCATGTCTGTAGCACAAATGGTATGGGAGTTACACACTAAAGTTTAATGGCTACATATTTCTTGAGGCAACCTGGAATTGTATGAAAATTAAAGATAATTAAATAATAAATGCAACTTCTGGTTGTAATACAAGCCTTGGTGGTGTTTATTTCATTTGTTACAACCTATTGGTAAAGAATTCCATATGTGATTTGACAGTTGTTTACTTGCACATCTAAGGTGTTGTAAAGATTCATGACTTACCAGTAATAACAGCCTGATGTCATGAAAATTATGTGACTGTAGCAAAATTACACATTATACGTGCTTCATTACACGTTTCCTGTAAATTCCTAGTCAAATGTCCAGCGGGGGGTGCCAAAAGTGAGTGAAATTTTTAGGCGAATGTTAGATGGAGGTTTTCAATAAGTAAAATGTAAAATGTACCTCCCTAACCTAAAACTTTAACCTAAACCTAACCAACAGTGTTCTAAAAGAAAATGCGACATGAAAAGCAAATTTTCTGAAACAACCACGTAATTTCGTGTTGCTTCTATGACACTTTCGTCTCACGTGTCAGCTTGTGTGCTTGGCTGGGCTTGAATTGTGTCTTCCGAGTTCAAAGTCCAACACTCTATGAGGTGAGTTTCCACGCAAGCTAATCACATTGGAATAAGTGTATAAATGTAGGTGAGTCTGTAATACAAGTGTTAGAATGATTAATTTTTTTTTTAAATGATGCAGTAGAGATAAAGTGTTTCAATATCATAGCATAGCAGTGTGTGGGTAATAGAGTGAAAAATAAGTGTTTATAAAGTCATAGTTAGCCACTGCAGTCATGATGTGTGTGAAAGTAGAGCGCCTCTAATGTTAATTTCACCAGGAAATGCAGCACATAAAACTGTAGTTATAGTAACGTTCATTCTATGAGACTAGCTTGGATACTAAAGGCTGGCGAGTACGAGAACTACAAAGAATTATAGAATAAAATAATATGACAAAACTTCTGCATATAATTTTTTCTTGTTTTTAGTTGTTTAGTCGTGTAAAGTTTCTGCCCTCTAGTGGCACCAAAAGGAATTGCAAAAATAGCAACAAGTTTCCCAAACAGTCCTACCACCCCTTCGGCCTCAGTCACATTTGAGCATCAAGATGTGTCACCGCAAATTTGAAAACAATGATGCCAAACAGAATTGGTTCTCACATGTTTTGTGGGTGCACATGGTTTAAATGCTTTTGGTCTATTGCTTGAGCAAAGCTTTTGTGTAACTTCAAAAGCTTTGGAATATTGTGTGCAACTTGTATGGACTACTCTTGTAATACTTTATTGGTAAAACAAAGTAAAAGTAAATTACTATTAATATATTACATTTGAAGCTTGACAGTACCCATTACATTATCATTTTTCAGAAAAGAACAGCTGGCACATTCTGCAAAATATCTCCTTTTGTGTTTCACAAAACAAAGTAAGTCATATGGGTTTGAAACAACATAGTAAAAAAGTGACACATTTAATATTTTTTTTAAATCATTGTGTTAAAGTCAGACCTGTTTAAAAGTTTTTATCTTTAATTAAAACCCTCTGTCATAGCTGTTTGTGCCTTCATAATGTCAACAGTTAGAAATAATCAAGCAGTCATTGTTTATTGGTGAGCTAATTAACAAATGTCAGTGGTGACGAGTTTGTGATGCTGACATGAGCTGTCATTACACATCTCTTGCGTTGTCAGGACGTGTCTAATAACTTGAGACATTGAATGTTGAGCTGTCATCAGCTCCAGACATTAAATTAAAAGCAGTCTAAACAAAACGAAATTATATTTCTCGAGTTTGTAAAGCTGCAAAGATTTACATGTCAACCAGTCTTTTGCTTCCAGTATTGTTTAAAAAATTGGAACCTGTTCTGAATGAGAACCGGTTCTTGATTCCCATTTCTGACTCTGTATTGACCAGCTGTTCTGATGTTAATGCATGCAGCCTGAGTGGGCGGTTCATTAACGATCATCTCCAGTGGGAGAGGATCTATCTCCAGATCCCTCGACCTTTACCTCTGGAGGAGAAAGTCAATGACGTGCCACTGCGCACAGCCGAGCTTCAAACAGGTCAAGCGGAACTTCTGTACCTCCATCAATATCATCATGATTTGTTTCCTCAAGGCAGGACATCATTCATTTGCTTTAATGGTCTGGGTCCAGAGACGAACTCATCACCAAGATGAACTGCAATGGAGAAATGTCTATAAAGCGACTATTGTTTTTCATGCTTTAAGAGAAGCTACCATTAAATATCTGTTGTAGTTGGACATTGGGTTCTTTCAACAGCAGTAACATTAAAAGTAGTTCTCAGAAGACCTCTGAACAATACTTTAGGCTACAGAGAAACTAAATAAGACCTCCATCATTGACTTGACAGAATAATAATTAAAAAAAAATAATAAAAAAAATGAAATCGCCTCTTGGTGTTTCCCAAGGCAAGCATCTCTATTGCTCACATTTAGGGATAGGGATTTCAATAAAAGTATTCAACTTTGGCACACAACTTGAAAATGTAAAACTTTAAACCATAATTAAAAAGAACATGCAAGCCATCTCAATAAACTAAACTAAACTGTCTGCAATTCTAATGGGATTATACATGGAGAGATCACCTGTTTGGAGAGCACATGGCCAGAAGTATGTGCACACCACAAATCAGTAACACTATACCACAAACTTTCCCTTGTTAAGGATTATACTAAGAATTAATTTGCAAATTGATATGCAGTTATAACAACATGAATAAAAAGTACCACATTCATGCATTACTAGCCAAGCAGTGAGCCATTTTACCTCACATGTTATAAATACTTTAAACACATATTTAGCATTAGAAACCTATGAAATGTATCTTAATGTGAAGTGGACACTTATGAAGAATGTACTGAGGAGTTGCCAACACTAGAAACTTGGACTAGGAATGTTTGGATAGCACTCGGGGTAGCACCATTCTTGAATTCATTCACAGTAATGTACATAAACACAAAGCTGTCCTTTTAATCACGCTATAATAGTCTATATTTGCAGCATTGTGACCATTGAAAATGGGCATTTTATGTTTATGATTCATCTAAGTATGATTTAGTGTTTTATAAGGCATTTTAACACATAAGTTAAAAGGCTCACTATTTGGCAAGAATTGCACAAAAGTTGCCCTTTTTATTCATGTCGTTATAACTGCACATCAGTGATTTTTAATGCATTTGTAAATTACTTTTTAGTCATTAATGAACCCCTTTGTTAACCCTTAACAAAGGGTCCTTTAATGTAAAGTGTTACCTATATTTGGAAATGCGTGGAAGTAAAAATAAAGTAATCCGGAGCGGTTTGCACTCATAAAGCATGTTATAAATGAATTGTGCTGTCTGCACTGCAGACATCTTAGTGTGTGGTTCATGACTGTTTTTGCACTGTTTATGACAATGCAAGCCACTTGAATATGGCAAAGAATGAAGATGACTGATGCGGCACGTTTATGGTGAGTAATTTACAAAAAGGTAAACTCTGGCTACCCTACTAGTCGACTATGTTCACGGATGACTAGTTGACTTGTAAAAATGAGTAGCAAACCCTGATCTGGAGTGCTTTTCCCAAAATCATCGTTAGCCAACTAAGGTAGCATGTTCCATCATTACCAACATAGTTCAACGATTTGGTGTTTCCTAAAACCATAGTTCCAACGAACATTCACTACTACAACAACTCTTTATCTGTGGTTAGAAGCATAGTTCCTCGTTAGTTTACTGTGTGGGCATCATTACATATATATCTTTCACTCTATCGATACTTTGACCACGTTTGAATGCATTTAAAAAAACACTATGTATTCTGGGGTTTTGCAGAAAGCAGCATTCTGAAACATCACGTAAACATGAATACAGCTGTTTATGGGATTAATGGCTGTTAAGAGAAAGCACTTTATCTCACATGGTTTCTGTCGGTTAACACATCTTTTAATGTATTTGTTTATGTTAACACATAAGTGGCGTTAATATGTTTTTTAATATGCACGTGTGTACAGGCTCGAGTGCGTTGGGGAATGGCAAAGTCTTAAATAGAGGGAAACCCCACTAATACACCATATGTATTAGTCGCATTACACATTGCATGCCGCTTTAGTGTCTTCAGTAGCTTTCTCGCATCAAACAGCTTTCTTTTGTATGTGTAAAGGAGCTTTTATAATGTAATATTCTCAGAAGTTATTACTCCACCCCCTGCATAACGTTGTTAACTACAGCTTTATATTGTTGAACCAATGTAGTTCGAATGATGGATGTGCAACCTAGTTACTATGGTTTCTGGAAACAGTAGTGACTAGCTATTTCATTTCTCTAACGATGCATCGTACTGTGGTGGTTCAACAGTGAGTTTAGTCATTGTATGGGAAAATGCACACCTGAACAATCCTGAATCTTCAGTAAACCAACATATTCAATAAGGCTCATGTACAAAACATCTGAACATCAAATTGAAAGAAGAATGAGCAACCGTCAAGACACCAGTATCACTCACCAGTCTCAAAACCTGAATTCCCAAGAACAGGAAGAACAGCTGCAGGAGAGAGATAAACTTAAAGCCAGCAGAAACATCCCACTGATGTGGATAATATTGGAAATATTTGCTCAAAGACCTGTGGGATGAAAAACATTAACCAGTAGAATATGTGAAGGGTCTACACAAGAAAGAGAAGTTTTTCCATACTTCCCCAGTCATGCAAACATAATACTGTAGATTAATCTTAATATTGTGTTGCTCACTAATCATATTCAACAGAACAGTATATTTCAGGCCTTTTAATGTCAAACCCTTGAGACCAATATGCACTGTGTTGTAACTGTTTATAATTACCCTCCTGAGAATGCATTACTGTGCCTGCTCTGTGGAACATGAACATTTATTTGTATAACTACAGACTAACTTTAGTAACTCTTTTCCTGCCAATTTGATAACTAATGTCCAATTCGGTGGTAAATACGCACAATTCTACAATTGTCAACTGACTCAACAAAGTATATTTATCCAGTTGACACAAAAGTATGTTTACATTAATAATTAGTTCTCTCTAGCAGTGGTTTTATTGTTGAAGTTAAAACTGTCGTAAAACTGTGTGAATTCTATCCACCAAAATAAAATTTCCTTAACCATGTTTTTGTAATAGCTGTTGGTTAAACATGTGAATACAATAAAACCACACTGGCATACATTAAGACAGGAGTCAACTATATAATGAAGGTAGATTTCACCTGAAAGGTTGTTTTCTCAGGACTTGAGTTATTTTTTTCTCAAATGTCAGTTGAGGGCCAGTTGGCACAATTTTACTGAGGCAAGTAATCACATGTGTTTTAAATGTTATAAATGCATAAAACTGATTAGTTACAACATTTGCATGCCAAAACAATGGTTTGATATTTTTGTATTCTATCTTTATTATATGTCAATGGTTGGTCAAGAAAAAATAGCTTTATTCATTAAAAATTAGTATACACCGATCAGCCACAACATTAAAACCACCTGCCTAATATTGTGTAGGTCCCCCTCATGCCGCCAAAACACCGCCAACCCTCATCTCAGAATAGCATTCAGAGATGATATTCTTCTCACCACAATTGTACAGAGCGGTTATCTGAGTTACCGTAGACTTTGTCAGTTTGAACCAGTCTGGCCATTCTCTGTTGACCTCACCCATCAACAAGGCGTTTCCATCCACAGAACTGCCGGTCACTGGATATTTTTTGTTTTTGGTACCATTCTGAGTAAATTCTAGAGACTGTTGAGCATGAAAATCCCAGGAGATCAGTAGTTACAGAAATACTCGAACCAGCCTGTCTGGCACTGATTATCTAATCAGCCAATCGTGTGGCAGCAGTGCAGTGCATAAAATCATGCAGATACGAGTCAGGAGCTTCAGTTAATGATCACATCAACCATCAGAATGGGGAAAAATGTGATCTCAGTGATTTGGACCGTGGCATGATTTTCGGTGCTAGATGGGCTGGTTTGAGCTCATGAAAATGATGTGACCATGGCAAAATTTAAGAAAAATGAAATTCCATGGTTCATAACACATTTTGCTGCAGTTTCCTGGTGAAATGTCCAGGGAGGGGCACCAAAAGTGAGCGAAATGGTGTCATAATCAGACAAGGTTTTTAATATGGAGGTTTTAATGAATAAAACATACCTCCCTAACCTACACATTTTACCCAAACCTAACCAATAGTGTCCTAAAATCAAATGAGAGGTGAACAAAACAGACACCCTTAACCAATGCCTAAACTTAACTGATAGTGTCCCAAAAAAAATTAGAAATGAAAAGCACTGTGAAGGTGAGGCCGTGGTCGAGCACCCATCTGGGGAGAGAGAAAGCGGTAATTCATCCACCTGAGATGAATTGTTACTAATTACCATCTCTGTGTTCACAGTGAGAGTCGGGGTAGATAAAAGACGGCCAGTTCACAGAGAGAGGAGAGAGACAGTCAGACCAGAGTCTTCGTGTCTGTCCCCTGAGAGAGTCTCGTGTTGTGTGAAGCTGTCTTATGTTTTGAGTGAAGCTGTACAGTGATTGCTGGTTATTTGTGACTCACTTGAACTGTGGAAACCGGTTCCCGCTTCCTCCTTTATCTGCCCAACCTGAACCTTTGATACAAACACATTTTCTGAAGCAACCACGTCATTTTGTGTCGCTTCCATGACACTTTCATCTCGTGTGTCAGTTTGTGTGCTTGGTTGGGCTCGAGCCTTGATCTTCTGGACATTCAAAGTTCAACACTCAATCAGGTGAGCTACCACGGAAGCTAATTAATCACATTGGAATGTAGGTGAGTTTGTAATACAAGTGTTAAAATGTTTTGTTTTTTCAAATTATGCATTAGAGTTAGTGTTTTGATATCATTACATAGTAGTGTGTGAATAATAGGGTGAATAAATGTTGAAGTCATAATCAGCCACTCAAATTGTGATTTGTGCGAAAGTGTAATGTCTGCTAATTTCACCGGGAAACTGTGGCAAAACACAGAACGCAGCACACAAAACTCAGTTTGTAAAAATGTAGTTATAGTGGCATTCAGTATATGAGACCAGGTTGCAAAGCAGAATGGACAATATGCTTTTGGGAATCTAATCTTACCGATGTGTCAGAGGAACAAACCGAAAGCCTTGGTTCTTGTTCATTTTTGCCAATTCTTGAAATCCCAGCAAAATCTAATTTTTTGTTCGCACAGACGTGATCTCCCAGGGCAATAATCCACTTCAGCAGTTTTTCACAGAATGAGACAATATGAAGTGACACGTCATATAGACCAGTTATCCATATATTCTGGAGAAAGATCTCCCATGAATTCATCACTGCGGCCCTGGACCCTGATAAGACAGCACAATTTCTCTTGAAAAAAAGCGAGATTGGCCGTGGAGCATGGCCTGGCGAGACACGTGAGCCGTGGGGCATGGCGTGGCGAGGCGGATGTGGCGCCGTGTCCTGGTGAAGCAGGCATGGCCTGGCAAGGCGGGCATGGCAGCATGGAAAGACAAAGCATTGCGAGGCAAACTTGGCATCATGGCATGGCAAGGCAGACGTGGCAGCAAGGCATGGCTAGATAAGGCATGGTCAGCAAGTAAGAGTCCAATTAACTCCATCTTCAGGTATTGTGGAGCAGACTGGCTCATTGTCATTGAATATTGTCTATTTTACCCCTTTTTTTCTTTACAGTCAGTTGTTGATTAAAAACAACTTAAATTGGTACATGCATTTCTAATGATATTGCATGGATCTGGTTAAGCCATTAGACTCCACTCTTGTTAATGTTGTTAATGTCCAAAACACTTCTGTTGGACGCTGGCTGAACTGCCACTATTCTTAAAGAGACAGTACCATTTTAGCACTTGTTCTACATACTTGTAAACAGCACAAATTATGCATGTAAACAAAAAACAGAACTATATACTGTATATATACAGATTTGTTGTCGAGCAGACACCATCATACCAAGGCATCTGAACTACTGTAGAACTAGAGTAGAACTTGCAAATAGAGCTGCAGATTAATGGAAGCGAAGCCACACACTTTAATACATGCTGCCTGCAGTCGCCTAAAGAGCAACTAAATGATGAAGCCTTTTAGTCAAATCAGATTTAGGAGCAATTATGTCTATGACGCGCAGCTCTCATACTTGTCCCAGAGGACTGCAATGGATACAGACAGCACATGTCTGGCAACTTGACTGTAATGGGACAGCTATAAAAACATATTGCATAATTTTCCCACTGGATCTAAATGTAATCTCATTCAGATGGATGAAGGGGGTTGTCTAGGGGCAGAACAGTGAAATCTATGGGCCTTAACGTTCGGTTTAAGTATGTCATTACTAATAACAGCACATTACAAGTGAGATTGGTTTACAGAGTTTGACACAATCACGTATTTTATGGAGATTATTTGTGTGGTCCTTGCATCTAAAAGCTGCCAACTGCAAACCTTATTTAGAACAGATAAGTCACTGTTTTTGAATATAAACTGACATGAGATTAAGGTTAAATCAAAGCGGATTGCTCTGCTACAATATGCTGCATTGCAGCGCCTGAAGGTATTTGGCCAAGCAAAAAAGAAACCATCTTTTTCAGTATTATGGTATATTTTTATTCAGTATTATCACATGGTTTATAGTAGATTTGCCAAACACTACCATTGCATATGTAGAAGCAGAATGTAAGCGCTTCTGTGGCGTTCTGGGAAAAAAAATAAAAATGAAGAAAACTAGATTAGGTAATTAGAGATTTTTTGAAAAGCACTTACGGGTTCCAGCATTAATTTTAAATTCAAAAATTGCATTTAGGCAGCACTGCAAATGAAGGTAAAGATGCAATACACTTCAGACATTCAGACACAAAGAAAATCTGCAACACTGACAGATATCTGTTCATAATTGTATTATGTGCCAACAATGCGTGATCTACTCAGTTTGGAAAAATTGAACGTCTGTATTAAATAAATGTGCTGGGTCCAATATAAACTAAGATCTGTGAACAGCATCTGTGACATGCATTCAATTACTACAGAAAATGATTTCAATTTGTCCCTGAGCTTGTAAAAAAAAACAAGTCAAAATCACATTTACAGTAATACACTTACGGTTGCATTGTATGTCACAAGCATCTTGGAGGATTTAAAAGCACAAATGTGAAGCTTGTATTTTAATTGTATTCATATTAATGTCTTTCACTTCAAGCCATTCAACCAGTGTGAAGAATCTTTGCCCGCTCATAGGGTTCTACCACCTCACAAATCCCAAATTAACTGCAGATTACATCACACCCTTTTTTGGTAACTTTGAGAGTATCATACACAAGTCATCACCATAGGTCTCATGTCAACACTACAGTTGAAGTCAGAAGTTTACATACACCTTAGCCAGATACATTTAAACTCAGTTTTTTACAATTCCTGACATTAAATCGTAGAAAACATTCCCTGCGTTAGGTCAGTTAGGATCACTACTTTATTTTAAGAATGTGAAATGTCAGAATAATAGTAGAGATAATTATTCATTTCAGCTTTTATTTATTTCATCACATTCCCAGTGAGTTAGAAGTTTACATACACTTTGTTAGTATTTGGTAGCATTGCCTTTAAATTGTTTAACTTGGGTCAAATGTTTTGGGTAGTCTTCTACAAGCTTCTCACAGTAAGTTGCTGGAATTTTGGCCCATTCCTCCTGATAGAACTGGTGTAACTGTGTCAGGTTTGGAGGCCTCCTTGCTAGCACACACTTTTTTCAGTTCTGCCCACAAATTTTCTATTGGATTGAGGTCAGGGCTTTGTGATGGCCACTCCAATACCTTGACTTTGTTGTCCTTAAGCCATTTTGTCACAAATTTGGAGGTATGCTTGGGGTCATTGTCCATTTTGAAGACCCATTTGCAACCAAGCTTTAACTTCCTGGCTGATGTTTTGAGATGTTGCTTCAATATATCCACATAAATTTCCTTCCTCATGATGCCATTTATTTTGTGAAGTGCACCAGTCCCTCCTGCAGCAAAGCACCCCCACAACATGATGCTGCCACCCCAATGCTTCACAGCTAGGATGGTGATCTTCGGCTTGCAATCCTCACCATTTTCCTCCAAACATAACGATGGTCATTATGGCCAAAGATTTCAATTTTTGTTTCATCAGAACAGAGGACATCTCTCCAAAAAGTAAGATCTTTGTCCTCATGTGCACTTGCATACTGTATTCTGGCTTTTTTATGGCGGCTTGCTGAGCAGCCTTTCAGGTTATGTCGATATAGGACTAATTTTACTGTGGATAAAGATACTTGTCTACCTGTTTCCTCCAGCATCTTCACAAGGTCCTTTGCTGTTGTTCTGGGATTGATTTGCACTTTTCACACCAAACTAAGTTCATCTCTAGGCGAATGCATCTCCTTCCTGAGCGGTATGATGGTTGCGTGGTCCCATGGTGTTTATACTTGCATACTATTGTTTGTACAGATGAACGTGATAGGATGAACCAGTCTTGTGGAGGTCCACAATTTTTTTTCTGAGGTCTTGGCTGATTTCTTTTGATTTTCCAATGATGTCAAGCAAAGAGGCACTGAGTTTGAAGGTAGGCCTTAAAATACATCCACAGGTACACCTCCAATTGACTCCAATTAGCCTATCAGAAGCTAATTGGCTAATTGCTTAAAGGCACAGTTAACAGTGTATGTAAACTTCTGACCCACTGGAATTGTGATATAGTCAATTAAAAGTGAAACATTCTCTCTGTAAACAATTGTTGGAAAAATTACTTGTGTCATGCACAAAGTAGATGTCCTAAACAACTTGCCAAAACTATAGTTTGCTAATATGAAATCTGTGGAGTGGTTAAAAAATTTGTTTTAGAGTCGCGTGGCACCATGCGAGGGTTGGACATGTGAATGGCGAGCTCTGCGCACTTTGCTAGCTTTTAATACTTTTTAAGTTATAAACCGGTGTGATTCTATACACCCTGACCCATAACTATTCTATGAAGACAATATGTCAAAGAATTCAAAATTCGGGCTCTGGAGACATTAAAAGACACTTATGTGCTCAAACTTATGCCCCAGACCAGGCCGCAGACCAGGGACTCAGTTTTGGACGGTGCAGCGGGAGAGATTCAGTGTCAACCATCGAGCATGTCGGCAATGCTGGTGAAGGTCGTAGCGGACTTGGAGGATTTTGCTGTAATACGTTGATCGATCACTTCCATGGAGACAAAATTCACCGAGATGGTTACAAGAATGGTGGATGTTGATAAACGGATAGATTATCTGGAGTCATCAGAGAGGGAATTAGCTGCTAACCCTCTAGGGACCAAGATGGACTTGCAATGCGTTTTGGAAAAATTGGAATATTTAGAGAATCGTAGCCGTCGAAACAACATGCGAATTGTTGGAATTCCAGAGAATGAAGAAGGTCGAGATATGGTGAAATTCCTAGATGAGCTCTTCTCGAGTCTGCTCGAAATAACAGGCCATAAGCTGGAAATCGAGCGAGCTCATAGAGTTCCGGCTCGGAGATCCACTGAGGGAGACAGGCCCTGATCAATTTTGGCCAAATTTCTGAGATCATCAGATAAAGATTTTGTGTTGTGCGAGACGAGGATTGAAGGAAGGCATTCTTAGAAGAACCACAACATTTTCTTGTTCCCAGACTTTGCAAATTCGACAAGAGAGAAACGTGATCGATTCAAGGAATGCAACAAACTCTTACATCGACAGAAGGTTGCTTTTGCACTGATGTTCCCAGCCAAATTGTTTTGCACTGATGTTCCCGGCCAAATTGAGAATAGATACTAAGGATGGCCGCAAAATATTTACATGCACACAGCAAGCAATGTCCTTCATAAAGTCAATGCACTAAGTTATTGTGTGATACTGTCTATGCAGCCAAGACTCACTGAACATTAACTTGACCGTCCGAGGAACTGAGCGCCTTCTTTGTTTCTTTTTGTGCTGGCTCCGCATAGCGACTGGAGTTTGTTTTGTGGAATAACAGACCTTCGGAACAATTGTGGATGAATCTACAGTTCTTTGTGTTTATCCCGCCTATTGGCTGGAGTTTGTTTTACAGATTATATTCTGTTGTGTAATTCTGTCTCACAACATTCGTATAGAAGCACCGGACTTAAGCAATCCGACGGCAAAGCTGTCGCGGGGGCTCTCGTAGGCGTACATGTACTGTTTGAGTTTAGAAGGATGGTCGCCAGTTGCTGCTGTCATGCATGGGGTTAATGTGCATGTTTTTCTTTTTTCTGTTTTTTTTTTTTTTTGGTTCTGGGGGAAGTTCAGGGTTTGTTTGTTGCTCTAATGTTGGAATGTGGTCTTTATAATTTAGTTTTTGACACACAATCTATTTTTTCTAATATGTCAAAATGTCAAATGTTAATATGAGTGGATTGTCTCTCTCCACATGGAATGTGAATGGGTTGGGGCATCCCATAAAAAGAAGGAAGGTTGTTTCTTTTCTTAAACATAAGAAATATGATATAGTGTTTCTTCAAGAAATGCATCTTTCCCCACAGGAAGCTGAAAAATTTAGGAAGATATGGGGTGGACATGTTTTCTTTAGTGTTGGCTCAAGTAAGAGCAGGGGTGTCATTACATTGATAAGTAAACATCTACATTTCAAATGTCTCAAACAGATTAATAATAAATTAGGAAGAGTCATTATTGTTTTAGCAGAAATTCAGGGGCAAAGGTTGATTTTGGCTAATATTTACGCACCTAACGTTGATGATCAGGGCTTTTTTATAAATCTTGAAGGGATGTTACCAACTACACCCCTCATGATATAATATTGGGAGGAGACTTTAATCTTTTGATGGACTCAGTCCTTGATCATAGTGAAGCCCCCTAGAGCAACAGTGACGCTTCACAATATGTGTAAAAATCTTGGTCTTATAGTATTTAGAGACTTTTGAACCCATCTGGTAGGGACTATACATTTTTTCATCAGTCCATAAGATTTATTCTAGAATAGATTTACATATATATATAAGTCCCTCATTTCATCTGTTGTGGATTGCTCAATTGGAAACATCTTAGTCTCAGATCATGCCCTGGTGAGTTTAGATGTGTTCCCGCATACGGAGAAAAAGAAATCATATAGCTGGTGCTTTAATGTATCCCTGTTGCAAAATCCTGAATTCCAACAAATGTTAAAGGCTGAAATCAATGTTTATATGGAGACCAACTGGTCCTTAGTATCCTCTGTGGGCGTGGCTTGGGAGGCACTTAAAGTGGTTCTTAGGGGTCGGATCATACAGTATTCCTCATTCATCAAAAAAATCCAAAGCACGAGAACTTGTGGAGTTGGAAGGGAATATTAAAAGTACCGAGGCAGAGCTGAAGCGGCGAATGTCGTCTGATGGCCTCAGAGAACTGACCCGATTGAAATACAGATATAATACAATTTTGTCGCGGAAGGTGGAGTTTTGGCTATTCAGGGCAAGACAAGTTCAGGGGACAAAGAAGGGAAGCTTTTGACTAGATATATAAAGAGTCTTTTTCTACCATTCCCTCAGTGAAATCTGCTGGAGGTGAAATATTTACCTCAGCCATTGATATTAATAATGCTTTTAAAGAATTCTATCTTGATCTTTATAGTTCCACATCTTCGTCTACAGATGAAGATATTAGAAACTTTGTGGAACCATTAGCACTCCCTAAACTGATGACTGAGCAAAAAAATTATCTTGATTCTGAGATAACCTTGGAGGAGCTCTGCGAGGTAATTAAGGCCTTGCCTACAGCCTTTCAGTGGCCCAAACAAGGCATTAAGTATTTGGGTATTTTATTCCCAGTGAATTTGTGTGATTTATTTAGAGTTCATTTTGACCCTTTAATAAAACAATTTCGAGCGATGTGGGCAGGTGGGCTTCATTACATTCATCGATGATTGGTAAGGTTAATGTTATTAAAATGAATTGTATTACAAAATTCAACTACCTGCTACAGTCACTCCATATAAATGTCCCCTTCTCTTATTTCAAGCAATTTGATAGCATAGCGAAGTCCTTCATTTGGAATGGGAAACGTCCCAGATTACATTTCAGTAAGCTGCATAGGCCGATTGATAAAGGTGGGCTTGGTCTACCCAAGATTTTGTTTTATTGTTATGTGTTCAGTCTCAGACATTTGGCTCACTGGTCACTTCCTCCTGAGAGAGCCCCTCCCTGGTTTGGTATTAAAAAGGAAGTTCTTGCCCCTATTTCGCCATTGCAAAGCCTTTCTATCAAACTAACTGGAGAAGTTAAATTACACCCGTTATCTCGCATTTACACTCGGTATGGACAAAAGTGTCCAGAGTGTTTAATTCGGACATTTATTTAAATGTTGCCTCGAGCTTATGACTTAACCCCAAATTATGTATTAATAAATCCCCTTTCTGCTGGTCAGAGTGGATTGTGAGGGAGGTTAATACACTCAGTGACCTATATGAGAGTGGAGTGTTGTGATCCTTTGAAAATCTGATTCAACATTTTGGGATTCCCAGATCTCAGTTCTTTAGATATTTACAGCTGTGCCACTTGCTTTGTACTATTTTTGGGAGTAGCATACACCCTCCTACACTCTGAGAGTGGTGATTACCGCTATTGGAAAAGGCCATGAGGCATCAGTGTATTACTCCCTGCTAATTCAGAGTCTGAGGGACAGAGCTTCAACTTCTCTCAAGAGATTATGGGAGAAAGATTTAAACTTGGTATTGGAGGAGGGAGGGTGGGCTAGGATTCTGAAAAACATGAAGTCTGCATCTAGAGAAGCAAGGGTGCGCCTTATGCAATTCAAAATTTTACATCAACTCTATTGGACCCCCTCTAGATTGTATAGGCTTGGTCTTAAAGACACACCCACCTGCTGGCAATGCCAATCAGAGGATGGAGACATAACCCATGTCTTTTGGGGGTGTGTTAAGATCCTGGAGTTTTTGTTGAAGGTTCAGTCTTGTGTGTGATGTATTGGGCACTCAGGTTTCATTTTGGCCCAGACTCTGTATTTTGGCCGATGGGGCAGTCATCGACATTGAGAATAGGCACATAAAGATTTGGGTCCTAACCAGCGTCAAGATCACCAGACAGATTTTTAAGGGGTTGGAGGTTGGCTGGAGCACCCTCTTTTCAGGATTGGTGTTCGGAGATAGGGTGGCTGGTGGCCTTTGAAGAAGGGTCTTTTAGAAGACTAGGGAAATTGAATTTGTTTATGGAGAAATGGGGCGGATATCTGACGTTACTGGACATGTGATTATTATTATTTTTTATTTAATTTTTTAATTTTTGGTGTGTGTCAATAATCATGTGTATATATTCATATGTGACCACAGGGATGTTTGTTGGGGGTCAGGGCAGGGATTGGGAGATAGAGGGGTGGTTGTGGGGTTTAAATGTTTATTCCCTGTATATGTTTTGCTCTTCTTTATTAATGTAGGAATCAATAAAAGAAATTTAATTACAAAAAAATTAGTTTTAATGCCTTAAACCTAAGTGTATGTAAACTTCTGACTTCAACTGTATAATATTCAAATAACCCATGGAGTAAATGTTGTTGTTTTTGTTCATGTATGTATGCTTTGAGGCAATTTGCTATATACTCGTGTAGTATACTACATACTAGTTAACAAAAATAACTTTTAGAAGATTAACACATTTACAATTTAAGGCCCTATTTCAAGACTGCCATGTCCAAAGTGCAGCGCTATGCTTTCCACCATACATGCAAAGTCAATGGGCATGACCATGAAACTGTAGGATTTTTGTGTAATGCGCTAAGTCTGGGCGTGAGTGGGAGTGTAGCAAACAAACGTACTACAGCATTCATCAAGTATTTTTCAGGATGTGAGGGATGGCAACAATATAACGATATAATGAGCCCTCATCCTTTGGCTTAATTCTCCACTAGTATGTATTAGAAGTTGCCAACCCAATCAATTACTCTGTGCATATGCCACTCTTACAGACATTCCTCCACATCATAGGTCAAGCTCTGACCAGATGCAACTTGTTCTGCTTTGCAGGGAGCAGTATTTCAAGTTCTTTGGGAAAGAAAAAGTCTTCCAGCCACTCATCGAAGACCTTAAAGATCTTGAGGTAAGTTGTGTTACTTTGCCTGATGGACAAGTGTTCCTGGGAACATTAACTGCTATTTGTGGGGACAACCTTGGCTCACATAGTATAGGTGGCTTTGTAGAGAATTAATTGACGAGATAAGATTGCAAATCCAGCTGAAAATGAGGTGTGGCAGCTGGTGTTACAGCTTTGACAAATAGTAGAGCTGATATGTTCACCACCTATTTCTACGGGCCAGATAGTCTACCAAGAAGTTTTAATTGATGAGTACTTGCACATTATATGGAAAGCCTTTCGAAATCACACACTAACACCAAAGCACCATTACGTCAGTCATTATCCTGAACTGATTTTCCACTTTGGCCCTTTAATCCGATTGTGGACACTAAGATTTGAGAGAAAGCACACATATTTCAAACAGTGTGCTTGCAAATCACATAACTTCAAGATCTATGTCGAGCACTTGCAGAGAAACACTAGCTTCTTCAGGCATACCTTTATGCTGGCAACTTCTTCCCACCAGATATTGTTGTGGAAAAGAGCACAGAGTTTTATTTTATGGAATACAGTAAAGAGATCAGGGGTGCAGTTTTAAATCTGAATTTTGAGTCTGTAAAAACTGAGGTAGCCAATGATATTACACTGAGAGGTACAAAATACAAAAATAACATGTCTGTTTTGATCAGGGACTCTGATGAAGGGCTAGTAGTTGGAAACATCAAATTAGTTCTTGTTCATCAGGGTTGATCTGTACATTTCTTTACCCAGGAATATCAGGCTGTGCTGCTTCCTAACATGGGTGTTTACAGTATTACACCAGAAGAAAGTATGTGCTGTGTAAAAAACAAGAATCTGTTAGATTTTTACCCATTGCCTTAATACAGTGTGTGTGGCATGCCTGTACTGATTCTTCATCACTCTTTTCTCCTTCTGTAGACCAATGTCTGCCTGGTGTGATGAGGTTAAAGATATCTGAGCTACTGTATGGGTGCCGGCTGCGCGGCATGCTCAACATCATACGGGAAGCTTGGGAGGAAGGACCTACGAATAGTAAAAACCAAAATTCAATACGATCTTGACCTTAGAGCAAAACTCCACAATTTGGGGCAGGCAACAAAGGAGAATTTGCTCCAATCGCAAGAAAAGTCAATGCCGACTGTATGACAGGGGCACTCGACTACGGGAATTCGCACAGGGAGATAAAGTGCTTGTATTGCTGCCCATCTCGAGCTCCAAATTACTTGCCAAGTGGCAAGGACCCTTTGAGGTCACACAACGAGTTGGAGATCTCGATTATGAGGTTAGGCGAATGGATAGGAGAGGGGCACATCAAATCTACCACCTCAACCTCCTCAAACCTTGGAGGGAGGCAGTGCCTGTGGCCTTGGCGACAGTAGTTCCTGAGAGGGCGGAGCTCAGGTTGGAGGTATCTCCCAAATAAAGTTCATTCACCCCGGTCCCTTGCGGAGACCACCTCTCACTGTCGCAGCTTACAGACATTGCCCGGTTGCAAGCGGAATTCATGGACATGCTTTCACCCCTACCCGGTCGCACAAACCTCATAGAGCACCATATCGAGACCACCCCGGGGATGGTTGTTCGGAGCCCCAGCCAGGTTTCAGTGCCTTATGGACAAGGTCCTCAGACTGCACAAGGCATATGCTGCAGCAAATCTGGGTGTTATTTTAATTTATGGTAATGACTGATGGCGGCATAAGCAACATCTGAGGGCTGTCCTGAGAGCGCTGTGACAGGCGGGACTCACGGCCAACCCGAAGAAGTGTGCAATTGGGTGGGTGGAAGTTAGGTATCTGGGGTTCCACTTGGGTCACGCTGACTGACCTTACTAAAAAGGGGGCTCCCGATCCGGTCCAGTGGACAAAGTCATGCCAACAGGCTTTCCTTAAGGTAAAGTCTGCACTGTGTGGGGGGCCGCTTTTACATGCACTTGATTTCTCTCTCCCCTTTATTTTGCAGACTGATGCATCTGACAGGGGGCTTGGCATGGTGCTCTAGCAGGAGGTGGCAGGGCAGGAACGGCCAGTGCTATTTATTAGTCGCAAGCTCTCCTTCAGGGAGACAAATTATAGTACCATCGGGAAGGAGTGTCTTGCGATTAAGTGGGCTTGCCCTCCGCTATTACCTGCTGGGGTGGGCTTTCACCCTCTGTTCCGATCACGCTCCTCTGCAGTGGCTCCACCGCATGAAGGATACTAACGCGTAGATCACCCATTGGTATCTGGCCCTTCAGCCCTAAAAGTTCGAGGTGATCCACAGACCGGGGGCGCAGATGGTTGTGGCTGAATTTCTCTCCAGAAATGGGGGGCAAGTAGGCAGGCTGGATGTTGCCCCAGCCTGAGTCAGCGGTGGGGGCATGTGGCATGGAGGGCATGGTCATGTGTCGGTCTGTGGGAGAGGGAGAGCGGTAAGGCTCATCACCTGGGTCATAATTATCTCTAACACCTGTCTCTCATTATAGTGATGGTGGAGGGAGACCTGAAAAGGCACACCAGAGCATCAGAGAGGGAGGAGAGTGACCAAGAGAGCATGACAGCCTCAAACAGAGAGAGAGAGAGTGTACTTATTATTTAGCGAGTGTTTATTGTTTAGAGTGCTTTCATTTATTTACCATTTCTTTGTTATCGATGGTTACCATCGATTATATGCTTAAAAAGGGAAGAATAAAAAGGACTGACCATGAACCTGCTTTGTTGTCTCCTGACTCCTCCATTGCCCCCGATCTAAGATCCTTTACAATATCATTTAGCGGGCATTGCCTAACCTATCCTTGGATTTTCTGCAACAGATAATTTCAAAACTTTAGAACTCTGGGATAGAAAGCAAAGATGACTTGCAATATGTTCAGCAAGAAGACATTAGCAATCTCTTGCCAGTTATGTGGAGTGGTGATGGCGTAGTGGGCTAAAGCACAGAACTGGTAAGCAAATGCCGGTTCGATCCCCACAGCCACCACCATTGTGTCCTTGAGCAAGGCACTTAACTCCAGGTTGCTCTGGGTGGATTGTCCCTGTAATAAGTGCACTGTAAGTCACTTTGGATAAAAGCGTATGCCAAATGCATAAATGTAAATGTTATTCTGCTTAGAAAGCTTCTTTAAATCAGATAACGTAGCAAAGACATTTTAATCTTTTGACACTAAATTCATCATTAATTGATCATAAAAATTTAAATATCTTTTTACAGACAGTAAGGATTCAAAAATACTGTTTTTTTTCTATATCCATTTTTGAGCTAAATTAAGGGTTTTTGTGGAGTGATCTCTGCGTTTACTTTAATGTGTAAATAAATGTAGTACAAATACCTTGTGAGACAAAATAGTGATACATGGTGTCGACAACATTACAGTTTTTAAATAAGATGTTCATTCTTTGTAATTTTATATGAAACCAAGGTGGTTACTCTGGACTCACAAGCAGTCTCAAGCCGTGTCCACGTTACAGTCCATCGAGTTCATCCTCTCATCTCTCAAGTCCAACACACAACAGCCAATCTTGCATGTCATCCTTCTCAGTGACAGCCAACCCAAGTACAAACTCTCCATGCGCTTTCACCATTTCTAAGACATGGCCCATGACTTTCCAGGCCCCTTGGGACCTAATGCCACCAGAGAGCCGATCAGCTATTTCCCCAGGCCTAAACCTGCTGAACGGCACCAGATGGTGAGAGTCCTGGTTGACGAAATCCGCAAGTATGAGCTTTGCCCAAAATGTGCTCAATGTCTTACAGTCTGCGAAAATACTGTTAGGGAATACCCTAACAGCTTTGCGGACAAGTTTCCAAATGATACTTTAATAGCAGGAGGGTATACATCACTTTTACTGCAAGTGAAGATGTGTGTGGAATATCTTAATCGGGAGAGCAGCTTTGCCCATCATAGAACCATGCCAAACACTGGACATAAGACAGCACCCACTGACACCTACGGTTGTGTGAGATTTCAGCCACAACTCCCACCGGAAGAGACCAAGAAGACAATAGAGGCCAAACATCAGTGACTAGAGGACATTTACAGCAAGGAAGGAACTACCAGAATTGAGAAAGTAGGAGTAAAGTATCTGATGGAGACAACATTCTGTCTACAGTGATAGAATTTAAATTCCACACCAGCACCTTCAGTTGAGGAGCCAGTGGCCTAACCTCTTTAAACAGAAGTCTATCTGAGCCCATTTTCACTTGCTCACTGAAATTAATATACAGCATACTTTAGAGATGTCCATGGAAGAATGCGGAAATGCTATTCTTGAGTACTTTAAAAGCAGATCAAAAGACATGAATTCGAGCACTGGTAAGGGTGTTTATCCACTGAACATTGGGACACTTATGACTCAATTACCTGCGACGCGTTAATGAGCTCACGCATTCAAGCGCAGCTGTTTTTAATCAGCACCACCGCTGTGTAAATGACACTATCGTTCATTTTCATTGAAGATATTCAAAAGTACAGTGTTATTATAACAGATAAATGACATAAAGAAATACAAATATATACAGTAGGAGTGTATTTGAAACCTTCTTTTAACAACTCTAATATTTAAAAGCTTGTTTCCCTTTCATTGTGGATGACAGACAAACAGCATCTCTTTTAAAGCGAAAATAAGGCTTTGACATCATATATTTACACTTGTGCTCATCATCTAATGACTTGAGAGACTTCAGAAGACATGACGACGTTTCCAGTAAGGGAACATAGTGAGCAACGATACTCCCTGGTTTTTAGGGTGCATTGTGGGATTTTTTAGAGAGCGAACGTTTCAGTGCCCTGGAACGATTTTGGAATTGAGATGACTCAGTGATCAGTGCCCTGACTGCTGAACTAGGGAACTGATTGAGAAGCTCTCTCTCTCTCTTTACTGCAGTTTTTCTCAAAAAACTTGCATACAGACACACACACTCATTCACTTACTTATTCTCTCCTCTTGCTAATGAAAAACGCACATTCACTTCCTTTTACACACAGTTATATTGTCTCTTTTTGTGTCTTGACCAACTTTCTGTCAAAATGATGTTTTGTGTCTTGTTCTCTCTCCTATAACAAACATACACCTTAATTTATTCTCTATGTTTATAATAAAATTCATCAGCACATTTTCTGTCTCATTTAAAAACGTGGTATATGATCACTGGCTTTTGCCAAGTGCTATATATTTAGTCACTAATGTTTTCTTGTCAATGTTTTCCTCTCAGACCTGGGCGGTTTTCAACAGACTCCTTGCCAGATCTGACCAGAGTTGGTGTGACGTAATGGCTGTTTTTTGCCTCTTCTTGTTAAGGTTTATTCACGCACTGGTTCCTCTCATTGGACTTTGCACTTTATACTTTGTTCTTTGACATATTGATCTTGTTTCTATTTTTAGCAGTATGTAAGTATTTAAAGGAACCAGTGTTGTTTAAAGCAACCACAATTTTGCTTTTTTTTTTTTTTCTTGACTTAATGTTAATGTTCATTTATGTTGAGATTCAATAGTACTGAGCCATTTTGATAGTGCCTCTTTATCCATTTTCTCTTCATCTAGTGCAACATCTGTTTGATATATATATATATATATATATATATATATATATATATATATATATACTGTATATACTAGAAATATTAAGTCTTTAGATAGAAAACAGTATTTATATTGTAGAATTACAGTAAACAGCTGGGAACCCAGCTGCCAGTACTTTACTGTGAAATTACAGTACAGCTGTAAAATGCAAAACGGTATTGAAACTGTAGAATTATGGTAAGCGGCTGGAATCACTGCTGCCAGTATTTTACTGTAAATTTACGGGTACATTTTTTACAGAGAACAACTATTTCCATAAAATATAATGAAATGTGAGGGCTCACGCAGGGACTGGGAGTGCCCAATTATTGTTTTTCACTGTAATTTTAACAAAATTTTACCCTAAAAGTACAAGTATTCACTTGTTAGACATAATAGACGGTATTTATATTATAATTTTACATCTAAAACCATTTTTTAAATATATATTTTAGTGTAAAAATTACATGTATTGTCTTACTAAATATATTATAACTTTTAACTGTATGTTAAGGTTAACCTGTTAACCAATTAAAGTTTTTTTTTATTATTTATTTATTTTTTTTACTGTTGCATTTTTGCATTCTTTTTCTGTTAAACATTTTTTTTTTTTTTTTACAGTTATAAAAATCCCAACATAAATGGATTAAGTAAACTTCCATTTTACATTTCTACAGTAAGTGTATTTCACTGAATGAAATTTTGTTTGCTTTCATTTTAATAAAGTAAACTGAATAAGCAGCAAACATAAATGTTACTTTGGAGTTTACTAAACTCAATTTAGACACTAAAATTCTTTAGTTTCATCATATTACGAGTACAGCATGAATATCTTGTGTCGCAAATGTAGTGTCAAAAAAAGTTCAATACATAACTTTATACTGTAAGTAAAATATTTTTATTTTTTATTTTCAATGAGCAATGTTTGCTGAAAATGTAAATTTGGTGTGATTAAATGTATTTTTAGGAGAATTAAAAAATAATGTAATGTGAAATTAATGTTAAATTACCCTGTATTTCCTCTATAAAAATACTTTTTTTTTCTTTTACACTGGAAGACATATTTTTTACAGACATCTCAGGTTAAAATTACATTTTCACATGTGAAAATCATGACATTTACTTTAATTTAAAGGAGAATGCCTGATTTTTTTTCAGTAACACATATAATCAGTTAAAGCTGAACTCAGTAGTTTTTTCCTCATTAAAAAGTTTAACTACTACAAACATTAAATGTAATTTTGCAATACATGTAGGAAATCATGAGCACTCACATTCAAATTAAGATTCCAGTCATATCAGTAACCTTATAAAAGCTGTTTTATTCTACATGGAGAGGGTCCGCACAAGGGGGAGGCCATGTTAGAATCACATGACCAGCTGAATACTTCTCACTTAATCTCAGTAACCGTCATGTAATTTGACACGTTCACTAATTGATTAAAGTAATCATGGCTGACTGTGAATATTAAATTTCTACAATGGCATTTAAAACTGAAAACTGAAGTTCAAGATGACACAAAGACAAAAGTTAGTGAGTGCACCTTTAAGTAACAGGGAAAATGTAAATTTGGTGTGAATACATGTATTGTACGGGAATTTAACACTTTTATTGAAAAACTGGGAATGAATGTTAAATTACACTGTATTTTATCTATAAAAAATGTATTTATTTTTAACCCTCCTATTGTTTTAGGGTCATTTTTGAACCAGGACAGGTAAAGAATATGTTATAAATACTGCATAGTTTTTGGTATTGTAACCAAATTTTATGGATTTGTCAAGACCATCAAGACAAACAAAATAAAAAAGAAAATGTATTTTTTGTATATAACTGTTGAAGAGAAATAACAATTAAAATAAATATTCCTTCCATTGTCTCAACAGATAAATTTTAACCTGTACGGGAAAAAAACTTTCTGGATGATTTACAGCTGTAAATAGTTTTTGTACATTCATTAATCAAATTTGGCCTAACGATATATTTAGCCCATAGCCCCATACTGTTCTTTAGCCTCCCCACCTGCTCCACTGGGTACTGTATTTTTCCCACAAATTGCATATTTTCCTCTTAAACCGCCCTCGTAAATAAGTTTACTAACATGATTTTATATGATGGGGTAGAGTAGGTGTCCCCAGTAGAAAAATATATATATTGGATGTTATTGGATGTTATTTTCTTCTAAAATGTTAGATGGCATAAAAGCTATTAAAGCACCTTCTTAAACGCCTGTAACACTGCAACAAATTGTTTGACATTAGTCGGAAGGAATAGATTTGTTGCAATGTATGTGCAAAGTGAGCCCATTTTAACTGCTGGAAAAGGCAATGGAGATTCATTTGTGAAATAGACATGTACTAAAAGGCACACTGTTGATTTCATACAAACAGAATAAACCAGAAATTGTTGTAATGTAGCTGAGATTGAGATCAGTGTTGTTTCGTTCGTAAAGAAATCAGTCTTTTTGAACGAATCTTTTAAGTGAACAAATCTTTCTCATTCATCTCTATACACTGACTCATATTTCTCATTCACTGATGTCTATCCCTTCTGAAGCCATGAATGAGCTCTAGTCTGAATCACGAGACTGCTTTGGTGGCTTTTCATGCATGTAAAGACTGACTATAACATGAGCCAATAGCATTCGAGTGCGGGCTGTGAAGGAGCCTATCATTGGTTCGATCTGCTGAACGAATACGCCCCTTCACTGAACTAGTACTAGTCGGTCATTTGAGTCTAAACGAGATGAGACGTCTCCTTCAAATTTATCAAAATCACCACCACTAATTAATATTATACAGTGCTTCAAGTGATTGAACTAAATGTAAATTAAGACATCCTATTGACACTGTTGTTTTGTTTTGTTTTGTTTTTAAATGATGTTATTCCATGCAAGCATTTTCAATAGTTTTCAATAGGGGTCGAATATGGCCTGAAGGACAAAAGGAGTTTCTTAAAGGGATAGTTCACCCATAAATGAAGATTGTTTTGAAGAATATTTCAGCTCTGTAGGTCCATACAGTGCAAGTGAATGGTGACCAAAACTTTGAAGGTCCAAAAATCACATATAGGCATAATAAAAGTAATCAGTATGACTCCAGTGGGTTAATCAATGTCTTCTGAAGCGATCCAATTGGTTCTGGGTAAGAACAAACCAAAATGTACCCCCTTTTTTACTGCACATCTTGCCATTGCAGTCTCTAGGCACAATCCTGATTTCAAGCTTGATTACGCTTCCTAGTGCTTGACACTTCTGGTGGTGGGTGCTATTTATAATTTAGGGATAGGGACATTCTCCCTCTAAATTTGTGACGGAAAAGTGTCACCAAGTCTTTACAGAACATTATTTTTGTGTTTGACCTTCTAGATTGTTCTGGGTGATATGCAGTCTTCTGAGAATTTATAAAAATGTAGATAAAAGGCACTTGCCAATATGAGAACAAAGAGGGAGAACAAAATGAACGTGATTTGCATTTTCTTTTATCTACTTAAATAAAGAGTCCAGAGGAGGAAACCAAGCGGAAAGCCATATTTGAAATTACAGAACATTAACACAGATGCAAAATAAATTATGTTAGAATTTATGACACCTGAGGGCAGCTGAGACTGTGTCCAGCCCTAGTGTTCTCATGAATCTGGTATTTTATTTATATTTCATGAGACCTGAGTTAGGTGATGAATGGAAAGTGTGCAAATCAGAATAAAAAAAGATGCACATAAAACAATGGTGAAATAAGAGGCGATTCCTTGTTGTCAGAATTTCCTTGTACTAAATTATGCAAAACTACATTACCAAACTGTAGTCCAATTCTAAATAATAAAAATCTAATATGAAATACTGTCCAGGGAAGGAGAAACAAGCCTTCCAGACGAATGTAAATCCACCAGAAGGAAAACAAAAGGCCGAGATGATATGGATCAAAGCTGCGCTTGTTCCTCGAGCAAATCCAGGAGGCAAACCCACGAAACAACAGACACGAGGATAAATGTGTGATGAAAAAGTGTCTGTCAAAAGCTTGTTTACATGTTTATCAATAGCAATATTGGGCAGCTGAGAAAGGAAATATGCCAAAAAGCATTGATTCATTAAGGTCTTGATTTATCAAAATGTCCAATATGCTTTTCTTTAGCTATAACACTTCCTCAAACACCATACACCATCTGTTTCCTCATACCAGCAAGAGGGTTGTGTATTTATCACCATGGTTACATTCATTCTCATCCATTCTATAGCAACAACTCACTCGGATACAAAGATATACTTAAGCACTGAGATACAAGAGGCTGTTTTATTGTGAAAAAGGGGTGCTATCAGGCATGACATGCTAGCCTTGAATGCTGCATTGCTTTAACACATGGTTACTTTATAATTAAAATATAAAGGACACGAATTTTCATTTAAAATGTATTTTTAAAGTGTCATCTTTCACTAGAAGATATAGTCCCTGACATAATTTTTCTATCTTGTGTTGTTGCAGTGAAATACACAGCAGCTAAGTGAACTAGTGTTTTGCGACATACTTTTTTGTACATTATGAAAAGGAAAGTTCGACTGAATTCTGATTGGTAACACATTATAAATAACTACACAGTATAAAGTATTTGTAAAGCATTATTCTGTAGTTAATTGATCATTTATAAATTATTATTCCTACATTATTAATACATTAATAAGCTACATAGAAATAGTATGTTATTTGTTTCTATTCACTTTAGCAAATTATTTATTATTGTTTAATATTTCATATATAGGCAGTCTGATAGTTTTTTATGCTTAGTAAACAACTTGTTAATACCTAACTGATGTATTTTAGTTGATGCAAACCAGTGGTAAAAAGTGTTTATGAGAACATTAAGAAAGCATAAATTCATAGTTAATAAAGATATTAAATATTTAATGAATTGAATAAACATTTCTGCTTAATGTGTTTATTAATATTTTAGGAACATTTACTATTAAATAAATGAATGCTTAATAAAGGTAGTAATAAAGCACTTATTAATGGCTAGCTAAGCATTTTACGTGACCTAATCTAAAGTGAGAACTATATATGCCTAATTAAACATTTATTAACATGGTTCAACAGTAAGTATGGCCAGCTGGCCTGGGACCAGTGTGAGAGTTTCTCCAGTACTACATTATCACTAAACCACAGCAGCCTGCGATTTTATTTAAGAAATATCCAGTTCTCTTGTGTTGCCCGCTTCAAAGTAGTATGTGAAGGCATTGACCTGCTAAAAACATCACATTATGATTTCTGTAATCTGTGTATTAGATTACAGAGAGCGAAATGTTCATTTAATGCGAAGCATGCAGCACATTCCAGACTATTTATTTAATGAAACTGCAGGTGTAACAATCAAACAACCATGTAGTGAACTGCTTATCCAGAAGTGTGAAACTTCTGTCAAACAGACACAGAAACTGACACAGTGATTCATCAAAATAAAAGTTCGGTTTAAATAGATGCATGAAATTGAAGAAATTAAAATATACTGCTACTGCATAGTAAAAATGTAATATTCATTTGAATAATAATAATATAATAATAATAATTATTAAATTATTATATTAATATTTATATAGGCCTATGAGTAGTTCATTACTGATGTACATTTTAATCCTGTTCTGTGTGCATTTGTTCAGTTTCCAGCCAAAGTAAAAAAAAAAAAAAAACTTTAGGCTACATGATTCACATCGCGTACATTTACGTTACATTGTGTCACTATCATTAATCTCTATGAAGTTAGCATCAATACATCTGAAACCCCTTCCTACAAAATCCATCATTATTTCTTTTATTAAATTATGTAATAGTTAACCCTTTAAAGCCTGAGCCCAAAATTCTGAATATTCCATTCTGTGCCAGAATATGATATTCATATCCATATTAATATTACATTCATATTCCTATATCACACACCTGAACTGTATATACCATATTGAAGAGAAGAACTAGGGCTTTCAAATGATATAAATATATGTATGATTATTTAAGGCTAATCATCCTTTATCAATAAGATTTCAAACAGCAATTTTTACAAAAATCTTCTCCGGCCACCATACTTCATCAGACAACTGCATTTTAAACCATTTTTATTACAATCTAGAGGGAAAATAATGTTGGGCAATGTAGAATAGCAGACAGATTAGAAATGTAATCTATTGTTTAAAAGTTATGACCATTCTAGTGATTAGTGGGAAAACGGAATAAAACAAACATCTAGAATGTTAAGATATATTTCACCACTCCTCAAATACTCCTTTTGAGCACCTGTAAAAATAAATTGAGATTGCATCTGAAATTGAAGGACACAAATACTGAAATATACATTTTATGTGTTCAATAAAACACACACTTTATTTAATTTGAACATTAGAATTACACACGAATTACACAGCAAAACATACAAAATCAAACTTTCGAACTATCTACAGTAAATACATTTTTAACAAAGAGTGCAGGAACAGAATATATATAAATTCATAAATACTCAACAACTGCAATACCTGTGGAGAGAAGAGAGGGAGAAAAGAGGGGAGGGGGAGGACAACAACAGCAGTAAACACAGCTCAACCTAGGCCTCTTCGCGAAACTGGTCATGCTCAGCCGAGTGCCAAGACTAAAAACAGTTCCAGTCGCGAACCAAGCAAAGTCTTTTGCCATTACATTCCGGTGCGCAACAAGCTACTTTAGTTTTATTTTCAGTCCTACTTTTCCGATAGCATAGCCAACATCTCTTAGAGGACTCTTCAAATTTAGGGACTCCCATGTCCCACTTTGCTTGGTTCGCGATTGGAACTGTTTCCAATTTTGGATTGGAACTGTTTCCAACTGTTTTTTGTGATGACGAAGGAGGGACTACAGGCTTTAGTGTATGCAAAGGGAAACTTACGTAAATATCGATACCTCCAAGCTGACGAGCCAGGTTTTCTGTGAAATCTATCTGGGTTAAGTTCACCGGTCTATGCTCATCCCCTGGTGCTGCATGAATGTGTTGCCATTCCTTAAACAATATGAAACTGCTGACGACGGCAATGTCTATGCAGTGGAAAAAAAAGAGTCTTCCACCACTTCTGAGATTTTTGTAGGACGTCGTAAAATTTTATCATTTGGTCTGACCTATCAACACTGCCCCTGTTTTTGTTATAATTGCTGATGACAGTGGGCTGGAAGGCTACTTCTTTTGTCCAGTCACCATCATTTTTTACAAACCTAGTAATTTCGGTTGAGCCATTCGCATTGTGGAAATTGGAGAGGCATGTAACTGCACGTGTGTCCTTCTACTGAATTACAAATATATTCCCCTCAATCATACACCAACTCATATCCCCACGAGCTGTCTTGCATTCCCATCTTTTGATGTCTTTAAATTCAGCAGGAAACAGTTTACGATTCACCCTGCATGTCCCACAGGCATAAGTTCCCATTTCTAACAACTTAACCATAAGAGCTGGGGACGTGTAAAAGTTGTCAAACCAAACATTGTGGCTCTGGTCTTTGAATGGCTGCAGTAACAATTCAACTACTTTGGTGGCCAAGTCAGTGATATGCCCATCATGACTACCTGTGTAAACATTAAAGTCGAGAGTATACCCCGAGTCTGATGTTGCAATTATCCATAATTTAAAATCCCACCAAGTAGGCTTGCCCTTCATGTATTGTTTAAATCCTGACCGAGCTTTAGACTTGACCATATGTTCATCTATTGTGAGATTTTGGTTAGGCTGAAAGAGCTGCTGGCATTTTTGTTTGAGGTGGTCCATACGATAATGCAACTTCCTAAGGCGATCCTGATTATCCTCTGTGGAAGGGTCTACAACATGTAGAGCTGATAAAAGAGCTTTGTAGTGGTCACACAACATAAATCCCCTTGCCCACAAGCCCTGAAGTGACTTGGTTCCCAAGAATTGAAAACCCCATGTAAATGAGCAACCCAAGAAATTTGTAAAATCCTTCGGGGGTCACCTCCATCCAGGCTCCTTGGTAGCTGGAATATGACAGACAGTTTAGGATGAGCTCCCACCCCTGACGGTTTGTAAAGCTGCATATCTCAGGAAATAGAGCCTGAGTAAAAAACAGCATGAAAAAGTCAATTTCTCACAACATCATATTGGATGTCTATGTGATGGATGGGTAAGGCTATCTGCTAAATTATAGAAAGATATCTACCATTTTTTTTGTTACATGGGAAAATCAACAAGCTAGATAACTTATCTATCTAGCAGCCTGATGCACGCTACCTAAGTCAATACCGAATGGACAGCTAGGCTTAAATGGGAGAGGTTTTGGTGCCTGTGAATCGATGTCAGAGCACAAGGGATAAAAATGAGAGTCAGGGATACACTTTCTAGCTGACTTGGGACCTGTGCGAGAATGGCTAGCCATACCCAAAATAATAAGAGTAACAGTGTTAGTGTTACTGTGAGTATCAGTCATATGAGAAATAGAAACAAACAACACATACACATTCATACATACCCAGTTGATGGTCTTGGCTGGGGATCAGGTTCCATCTCATCCTCCATCTCCTCGTGGTCCGGGTCTTCCTGCAGTAGTTCCTGGTCCAGCAGATCTTCTTCCTGTGTGCTCATGCCCTCATGAGCCATGTCCTCCTCTGCTATGAACCTAAGCTCATCAGCAGTCAGCTGCCTCCACCTCTTGAGGGTGCTGAGAAGGGAGCCATAGTCTCTATCCATCTCTACGACAGAAAAAAAAGTACTACAATTGGTAGCCAGCAGTGTGTTCTTCACAAATCCATACACTGAATAGTCACCAAAGGCTTGCAGACTAAGCAGAATGTCCAACTGCAGACAGCCCTCTCACACTTTCCTTGTGAACAGGAAGCTACACACAATCTAAAATCATGTCTGTGTGATGGATGGGTAAGGCTATCTGCTAAATTATGGAAAGATACCTACCATTTTTTTTTTTTTTTTTATTACATGGGAAAATCAACAAGCTAGGTAACTTATCTAACTAGCAGGCCAGTTTCTAGACAGGTCTGAACAGCATCAAAAAAAAAAAAAAAAGGTCTGAACAGCATCTGCTCTCTGCCTCACATTACTTCAGGTGGATTTTTCACAAGCGACAAAATTGGCAAAAAAAGTTACTGATATTTCATTAAAAATGTACATAGTATTGCTAGCTAATGTTTATTTAGTAAGTTTCACAGAAATTTCCTTAAAAATAGAGGCTAGCTGCCTGTCTGATGAACGCCGACGTTCATGTCATTTTTTCCAGAAATAACTAGCGTTACTCCTACAAATAAATGCTTCTTAACTAAAATGTTTTGACTTTCAATAGACAATATTGACAACACATGTTAAATAACTTGTCTTACCTCAAAAGATCGCCTCAGTTTTCAGTTTGAAGCAGTAAGTCCAACACTGGAGGTAATCTCCAGGCACACCCTCTCTGGCTCCGCTCAGGTAAATTGAGGATGACGCTGTTGACGATACATTTATTATTCATGCCCAGTAACCCCTTAAAAAATCATATGTGCTTTTAGCTTATATTGTCATGAGTATCTGGCAGTTTTCCAAAATAAAATCAGTGATTGGAAGGCAAAGATACTGAGACAGGAACCATGTGAATAATTGTTCCCAAATTTGAACACTCTGGCTGGTAAGGGTTAACAAATGTAGGCACCTCGACAAGGTTACAAACAACTTCCATGTTTGTTAACTTTTCCACATTATTTTCATGTTGAGAAGACAAACTCCTGGACATAGCCTACTGGTCAGAGTTTCAGCACCTTTGTAAGTGACAGCTACCGTAATGAAGCACTTACTGTTAGTTAAACTTTATAACCAGCGATCTACGTGCTGGTTTGGGAAACAGGCGTTACTCCTTAGTTAGTCTTTAGACATTGGTTAAGATGATCATAAAAGCTTAAGTAGCAATGTTATTGTGAAACCCTGCTCCTAATTATATAATAAATAAAGTTTCTAAACAATCAAAAACCTTGATAACATACACTGGCAGCCAAAAGTTTGGAATAATGTACAGATTGTGCTCTTATGGAAAGAAATTGGTACATTTATTCACCAAAGTGGCATTCAACTGATCACAATGTATAGTCAGGACATTAATAACGTGAAAAATTACTATTACAATTTAAAAAAAATATTCAGAACTTCTTAAACTACTTCAAAGAGTTCTCATCAAAAAATCCTCCACATGCAGCAATGACAGCTTTGCAGATCCTTGGCATTCTAGCTGTCAGTTTGTCCAGATACTCAGATGACATTTCACCCCACACTTCCTGTAGCACTTGCCATAGATATGTCTGTCTTGTCGGGCACTTCTCACGCACCTTACGGTCTAGCTGATCCTACAAAAGCTCAATGGGGTTAAGATCCATAACACTCTTTTCCAATTATCTGTTGTCCAATGTCTGTGTTTCTTTGCCCAATCTAACCTTTTCTTTTTGTTTTTCTTTTTTAAAAGTGGCTTTTTCTTTGCAATTCTTCCCATAAGGCCTGCACCCCTGAGTCTTCTCTTTACTGTTGTACATGAAACTGTTGTTGAACGGGTAGAATTCAATGAAGCTGTCAGTAGAGGACATGTGAGGCATCTATTTCTCAAACTAGAGATTCTGATGTACTTATCCTTTTGTTTAGTTGTACATCTGGTCTTCCACATCTCTTTTTGTCCTTGTTAGAGCCAGTTGTCCTTTGTCTTGAAGACTGTAGTGTACACCTTTGTATGAAATGGCAATTTAAAGCATTGTATAGCCTTCATTCCTCAAAACAATGATTGACTGATGAGTTTCAAGAGAAAGCTGTATCTTTTTTGCCATTATTGACCTAATATTGACCTTAAAACATGCCAATCTATTGCATACTGTGGCAACTCAAAGACAAACACAAAGGCAATGTTAAGCTTCATTGAATGAACCAATGACTATACTTTGTGATCAGTTGAATGCTACTTTGGTGAATTAATGTACCAACTTCCTTCCAAAACAGCAAAATCTGTACATTATTCCAAACTTTTGCCCGCCAGTGTATTTCATTCATTTATTTATTCTTTCATAACAGAGTAACAGTCCTTGGTTCATGGACATTCATTATTAAATCATTCACTATTGCATAAATCATTCTTTGTGCTTAATTCGGAACCAATCAGCATCAAGGACTGCAACTATACTTTCTATACTGTATACAGTGTACTGTAAAACAGCTCTGGCAAACTTGCTGCAAACATTCTGCAAACTCTTCAGTGTCGCCAAAGGTTTGCTGCAGGATCACCACTACCACTGAAGAGCAGCAAACTTCTGGCAAACATTTGTGGCAACCAGCAAGCTCATTTGCATGTGAAAATATTGAGTGGGAACTTTGCAGCAAGTTTGTCAGAACTCTAGATTTTGTGTAAGGAATGCACATCACAAACACATAAAATTATTGAGCAATCAATTATCAGTAATCTGGTTTTCAGTTATTAGATGGCCTAGTGGTAACTCTTCCAACTTGTTCCAGACTGTACCATCATCTTCCAAAATCAATGCCCAGCACCAAATTAAGTAATTATAACATGGAGACAGATATACTGACTGCTGAACAGCCCACTGAGGTACCACGCTGATCTAACCCCACTGAGGAAGCAGCAGACCTGAACACAAGCCAGAGCCCAAGCTGAAGCCCGACACATGCCCTCATATTTTACTGGCCCTCCATAAACAACCAGCACAAACCATTTATCAAAACCCCTGTGATGGCCAGCCGCGCCACTGCCAGACCACCACCCCATTCATCCTCTCTCTCTCTCTCTCTCATTACTGCTTTTCTTCCATTTCTAGAATAGAATACATTAGATATTGCATGTGTGGCATTTATGAGTATTTCCCATGCATGAATACAGGGGAATAGCTGTCTGATTGGCTGTGCCCTTTTCTCTCCCATGAGGCAGTATTCTAATCGTCATGTTTTCAGGTCTCGGCATGGATCCATTACTCATATTGAGGTGAACCCTGTGCTGAGATTTCAATAGTTGATCTGCTGTGTGAGGGTGTTTTTAGGTGTTTTTAATACATTTAAATTCTTAGGCTCGACCAGAATTCGCGTACAGTCAGAGTATACACTGCATTTGATGAAGGATGCACTTCTCAGCATATGTTCTTAAGGTGCAGGTGACCTGACTTGAAACATGAAATGGTATGAAACATGAACTTGACTTGAAACATGAAATGGTGTGTCAGTAAGCTGGTTTTTAGTTGGACAATTCTATGGGCCCAGCAGAACCCCAGACTGTCTTCCTGCATGATTTTGTAAAAATTGGCCCCTTTGCATAGGTAAGCTAAAATAAAGACTACTCTTCCTTGATAATGAAAGATTATCTAGTTTGTGGGTTCCCTCTTATGATGATCAGTGGCTCATCCCAAAAGCACTTTTTTATTTTAATTGCAACATTTGCTTCCAATTTGTTCAGCACAGCACTGTGTGGACTCGTCATACAGGTTTGACTGGATCGTGCAGAGTGGATTTCACACAACACCATGGCACAGACCACAAAACCTGCTCATTAGAGACTCATTAGAATAGAGTTTTTTTTTTTTTTTACTTTGAAGCACTATGGAGAACATCAAATGTTTCATAAGACTAGACAGCCTGACATTCTAAACAGCGCTGATGACGAAAAGATGAGAAAATATAATGTGTCATTACTGTAACAACACTAACTGTAGGATCAGGTACTTTGAAATTTACATTTATGCATTTGACAGACGCTTTTATCCAAAGCGACTTACAGTGCCCTTATTACAGGGACAATCCCCCTGGAGCAACCTGGAGTTAAGTGCCTTGCTCAAGGACACAATGGTGGTGGCTGTGGGGATTGAACCAACAACCTTCCGCTTACCAGTTCAATGATATATATAAAAAAGCAATATCACACGAGCAAGAGTGCAATATGGCCCTATATCAGAACTGATTTCATTCTGCCGCAGGCACAAGGCCGCAGGCTGAGTGCCATAGGTAATCACAGCAGTGCTGAGTTAGGGCCATATAGCACAATTGCGAGTGTGATATTGCTTATATACAACATTTCAACAAACAAGTAAATAAAAAAGGACTGTCATAAAAAAATGCGCTTTTGCTTGGAACTACTTTCTTATGCCACGGAGCAGGATCAGCTGTTGCAGTTCAAACAACGTGCTTACCTCTGCCGTTCGAAAACGTCATGTTGGAACTACCAACAATGGCTTTGGCTGTTTCTAACAAGTTATGGCATTAATGAGGCAGGGAGTGTGTGTGAGTGAGATAGAGAGAGAGAGAGAGGGAAGGCGTGGAGAAGGCTGTTTTTTCACGGGAAATTGGTGTCAAGGGGATCTGCCAATAACCCTTTGTCAAATCCAGTGTCGAATAAAATCGAGCAGTGCCCAACCGATTGAGCAACTCATCAACGTGAGACATTGGGTATGCGTCAAATTTAGACACCGCATTAACTTTTCTATAATCCACACAGAACCATATAGACCCGTCGCTCTAAAATAACCCAGCAGATTATTTTGAAGAGTGCCTCCGCAACACTGCATGCTGAGATGTTTTGCAGTGGCACTGCTTCCGGAAATTCGCGTGCAGACCGCTCTAATGGCCCGATGAGGTACAATCCAATTCTCTCGAAGGGGACCTCGATCAGTGGAAGAGGGCACAGTGGCGCTTTTGGTGTGGCTGATGGATTCACCAGCTGGCATTCGCGGCATGCCGCACACCACCTGCGGACATCGCCGCCAATGCCCCGCCAATAAAAACGGGCTATTAGGCAGTTCAGTGTTTTTCTTTCCCCTAGATGACCCGCCATGGGATTATAATGAGCCGCCTGGAACACCATTTCCCGACGGCTCCGTAGTATTAAGAGCTGGGTTGTATCTTCCTTTGTTTGAGCATCCTGCGTCACTCTATACAACCGCTCGTTTATAATTATGAAATAAGAATATGAAAGGGCGACATCCAGCTGGATCATGCTCTCTTGGTCAAAGGTATGCTTGAGGGTTTCATCTCACAACTGCTCCAAAGGGAAATCCCCTTTGGGACATCCCCTGAGGGTGGGAGGGACTGCAGCCTCTCCCCCCCTCACATAATCCTGACGTGGAGCAGATGAAGATGGCCCTGGCTCCAACCTCCCCTGCTAGAGCATTGCACATTTCACATCTCCTCGCTTTTGTGCAGGACCCATCCGCGCATATTCCCTTTAATACATTTCTAAATTCAGGCCAATTAGTCCCCAAAATCAGCGGATGGGTGAGGCGGGAACTAACTGTGGCCTCCACTCTATGTTTTGTTCCCCATAATTTAATCATAAGGGTCACCACAGGGTAGTTGTGAATATCCCTATGCACACACTTCACCCTCACCATTTTAGCTGTGCCCAAAGCCTCGTGTTGAACCAAGCGTTGGTGGATAGTGATTTGATTACAACCCGTGTCCACCAATGCTTCGTGAGTACCCCCCTTGACTTTTACCGGTATCCGGTACGCTCCGGCCCGATCGGGGGCAGCCTGCCCGGACCACCGTTCCCAGCTCTATCACAGGGCATTGATCCCTGCAACTCCAGCAGACCAGCCCAGGCGCCACGCCCACACCTGCATCAGCGGACACTTCCACCTGAGGGAGAGAGTGGCAGGGCACTGTTGATGCTGTGGGCGACGGAAAACCCCACGGGCAGGGAACTGGCTTCAGTGGTGGGACTCCTCGCCTCCGCAGGCAGAAGCAGGCTCTGGGGAGAGAGCAGAGTAAGAGAGAAGAGGGGAGGGGGAAGAGATCGGGGAAAACCTAGGGGAGGGAGAGAGAGTGGGAGGGCTCTTCTGTCCTCTGGTATGCCGCCAAATGGTCCTCCGCCAGTCAGACAGCTTCCTCCAGCGATGCCGGGTGGTGGCACTGGACCCACTCCGCCATTCCTCTTGGCAGTCGATGGATTAGCTGCTCCAGCACCACCTGGTCGACAACTCCCCTGCCAGCAGCCATTTCCGGCAGGCATCTCGGAGCCGTTGGGTGAAAGCAAATGGGCGGCCAGTCTTCTCCAGCTTCATGGACCGGAAGAGCTGCCGGTACAGCTCTGGACTATGGCCAAACCTCTGCAGGATCTCGGCGGTTCTCTCAAACAAGTCGAGGAAGGCTTCCGGGTCGTCTTCCACCCCCATCTTCAGAAGTGTGGGTGGGGGCAGGGGGCTGTGGTTGTCCGGGGTCGCGGCCGGGGCTCTCTCCTGGCTGAGGAGGCTCCGAATCGCATGCCGGTCCTCTGCATGAGCTCGTAGGATCTCAAAGGGCTGGCGGTCTTGGTCTTGATGAAGCTCAAGCAGGGATTGTTGGTGTGTCTGGTGTAGACCGGCGAGGGACTTGAGGATCTCGGCCAACTGCAAGGACTCTTTGGGGCGTACTTCAGGATCCTGGGTTTCGGCACCAGTGTAACAAACTTCACAGCAGAAAGGAAGGAGAACACAGGGAAGCGGGTTTTTCCAGGCTCAGGTAAGACATTTAATCGGCCACTTCAGTGCTTTTCAACTTCACAAACTCATCAGCTTCACAGGCATGTAGTCACTTAAACACATTAGCATTTACAGGCACATAGTTACTTAAACACATCAGCTTCACAAAAAACAACAGAATGAATGCAACAGCTTCAGAAGTACCGTGGCCTTCCTTGTGCCAGACTCTCTCTCTCTCTGCTGGTGGCGTGGCTGCTTATATGCCGCTCTCCCCATGCTCACTGGAATTAGAAACAGGTGTTGAACATAATCTAGCTCAGGTGCAAACGCACTTACCGCTTTCTCTCTCTCCGGACGGATGCTTGACCACACCCCCGCTGCCACAATGACATTTCAAACACAATGTAGTTTGATAATTATTTAATTCTTATTATTTATATATTGTTCATCCATCGATGAACAAGAAGTTAACAACTGACATTTTACACGCAATATGGTCAGATATTTATTTTATATTTCATATAGGCTATATATTTTCCATCCTTCAATAAACAAAATGTTACAGTTTAACTCTTTTTTCATAAACAGTATGTTCTGATAAGTATTATCGTTTTCATTTATATTTTTCATTCAACAAGAAAATTTTTTCGAAAGCAATAGAAAAGCAACGAACATGCTAGCAGCCGGTGACAACAACCTAGTGTGTTTGCTGGTTCTTGGGACTATTGTACACATTTATTTGTATGTTCCCGTTAATGGTACATCCTGTGAAGTAGTCATTTTAATATGGTGTTTTTTGTCACTTTGCTGTTACGGTTTCCTTCTGATCTGCTAGGACTGCACTCCAGTTTTCTATTGTCAAGTGATGGTCTCCAATACGACTTAAGCGATCTTTCTGACCTATACAAATAAACAACTTTTGCTTTAAACTAGAACATGCATTTTGCATTAGTCAATTAAAGTACAGCTGAAGTCAGAAGTTTGCATACACCTTAGTCAAATACATTTAAACTCAGTTTTTCACAATTTCTGACATTTAATCGTAGAAAACATTCCCTGTCTTAGGCCAGTTAGGATCACTACTTTATTTTAAGAATGTGAAATGTCAGAATAATAGTAGAGAGAATGATTTATTTCAGCTTTTATTTCTTTCATCACATTCCCAGTGGGTTAGAAGTTTACATACAGTTTGTTAGCATTTGGTAGCATTTTTCTGGAATTTTCCAAGCTGCTTAAAGGCACAGTTAACTTAATGTATGTAAACTTCTGACCTGCTGGAATTGTGATATAGTCAATTAAAAGTGAAACAATCTGTCTGTAAACAATTGTTGGAAAAATTACACGTCATGCACAAAGCAGATGTCCTAAATGACTGGCAAAACTATAGTTTGCTAATATGAAATCTGTGGAGTGGTTAAAAAATTAGTTTTAATGACTTCAACCTAAGTGTATGTAAACTTCTGACTTCAACTTGTGTGTGTGTGTATATATATATATAAACTCAGTAAAAAAAGAAATGTCCCTTTTTCAGGACACTGTATTTTAAAGATAATTTTGTAAAAATCCAAATAACTTTACAGTTCTTTATTGTAAAGGGTTGTAGTGTTTTTCATGCTTGTTCAATGAACCTTAAACAATTAATGAACATGCACCTGTGGAACGGTCTTTAAGACACTAACAGCTTACAGAAGGTAGGCAATTAAGGTCACAGTTATAAAAACTTAGGACACTAAAGAGACCTTTCTACTGACTCTGTAAAACACCAAAAGAAATATGCCCAGGGTCCCTGCTCATCTGCGTGAATGTGCCTTAGGCATGCAGCATGGAGGCATGAGGACTGCAGATGTGGCCAGGGCAATAACTTGCAATGTCCGTACTGTGAGATGCCTAAGACAGCACTACAGGGAGACAGGAAGGACAGCTGATCATCCTCACAGTGGCAGACCACGTGTAACAACACCTGCACAAGATCGGTACATCCGAATATCACACCTGTGGGACAGGTACAGGATGGCAACAACAACAGCCCGAGTTACACCAGGAACGCACAATCCATCCATCAGTGCACAGACTGTTCGCAATTGGGTGAGAGAGTCTGGAATGAGGGCTTGTAGGCCTGTTGTAAAGCAGGTCCTTACCAGACATAACCAGCAACAATGTCGCCTATGGGCACAAACCCACCTTCGCTGGACTATGCTCTTCACTGATGAGTCGCAGTTTTGTCTCACCAGGGGTAATGGTCGGACTCGTGTTTATCGTCGAAGGAATGAGCGTTACACCAAGGCCTGTACTCTGGAGCAGGATAGATTTGGAGGTGGAGGGTCCGTCATGGTCTGGGGTGGTGTGTCACAGCATCATCGGACTGAGCTTGTTGTCATTGCAGGCAATCTCAATGCTGTGCATTACAGGGAAGACATCCTCCTTCCTCATGTGGTACCCTTCCTGCAGGCTCATCCTGACATGACCTTCCAGCATGACAATGCCACCAGCCATACTGCTCGTTCTGTGCGTGATTTCCTGCAAGACAGGAATGTCAGTGTTCTGACATAGCTAGCGAAGAGCCCCAATATCAATCCCATTGAGCACGTCTGGGACCTGTTGGATCGGAGGGTGAGGGCTAAGGCCATTCCCCCCAGAAATGTCTGGGAACTTGCAAGTGCCTTGGTGGAAGAGTGGGGTAACATCTCACAGCAAGAACTGGCAAATCTGGTGCAGTCCACGAGGAGGAGATGCACTGCAGTACTGAATGCAGCTGGTGGCCAAACAAGATACTGACTGTTACAGATGTTTCTTTTTTTGCTGAGTTATATATATATATATATATATATATATATATATATATATACACTGGCGGCCAAAAGTTTGGAATAATGTACAGATTTTGTTCTTATGGAAAGAAATTGGTACTTTTATTTACCAAAGTGACATTCAACAGATCACAATGTATAGTCAGGACATTAATAATGTGAAAAATTACTATTACAATTTGAATTTTTTTTTCAGAACTTCTTAAACTACTTCAAAGAGTTCTCATAAAAAAATCTTCCATGTGCAGCAATGACAGCTTTGCAGATCCTTGGCATTCTAGTTGTTAGTTTGTCCAGATACATTTCACCCCACGCTTCCTGTAGCACTTGCCGTAAATGTGGCTGTCTTGTTGGGCACTTCTCACGTACCTTACATTTCTAGCTGATCCCACAAAAGCTCAATGATGTTAAGATCCATAACACTCTTTCCAATTATCTGTTGTCCAGTGTCTGTGTTTCTTCGCCCACTCTAACCTTTTCTTTTTGTTTTTCTGTTTCAAAAGTGGCTTTTTCTTTGCAATTCTTCCCATAAGGCCTGCACCCCTGTGTCTTCTCTTTACTGTTGTACATGAAACTGGTGTTGAGCGGGTATAATTCAATGAAGCTGTCAGTAGAGGGCATGTGAGGCGTCTATTTTTCAAACTAGAGATTCTGATGTACTTATCCTCTCGTTTAGTTGTACATCTGGCCTTCCACATCTCTTTCTGTCCTTGTTAGAGCCAGCTGTCCTTTGTCTTTGAAGACTGTAGTGTACACCTTTGTATGAAAACTTCAGTTTTTTGGCAATTTCAAGTTTTGTATAGCCTTCATTCCTCAAAACAATGATTGACTGACGAGTTTTTAGAGAAAGATGTTTCTTTTTTGCCATTTTTGACCTAATATTGACCTTAAGACATGCCAATCTATTGCATACTGTGGCAACTCAAAAACAAACACAAAGACAATGTTAAGCTTCATTTAATGAATCAAATATCTTTCAACTGTGTTTGATATAATGGCAAGTGATTTTCTAGTACCAAATTAGCAATTTATCATGATTACTCAAGGATAAGGTGTTAGAGTGATGGCTGCTGGAAATGGGGCCTGTCTAGATTTGATCAAAAATTTATTTTTCAAATAGTAATGGTGCTGTTTTTTACATCAGTAATGTCCTGACTATACTTTGTGATCAGTTGAATTTCACTTTGGTGAATTAAAGTACCAATTTTCTTCTGAAACAGCAAAATCATTCCAAACTTTTGGCTGCCAGTGTTTATATATATATATATATATATATATATATATATATATATATATATATATATATATATATATAGTCATAAGAAAATGCTATTGTTTGTTTTATAGACACAATAGTTACATTGGCCTACTCAATGGGGAGCCATCCATGGTCTAACCTGTGGTAATTTTTACAAATGAATAAAGGTAAAACCAAGGGATTTAAAGACTGGACCTCCATGAATTATGAACCAAACTATCAATATTCATTAAATGTGTTTCCACTAGAGGTGTGAATCTTTGGGCTAAAAACAAATCGATTCGATTCAAGAATGATTTTTGCAAATTCAAAACAATTCGATTCGATTCACAATGAAATCTGATTCGATTAACGATTCAATTCTGCATTTAAAAAAATGCATTTATAGTATTCTTGCATATATGAATATATAGTAATACTTCCCCTAATGTGTCTTAAGCAAGAAAAAAGAAAGGCAAACTATTTAATATTGTTTATTCCACTAAAAGTAACTTGAAAGAAAACACATAAAATACATGTACTGTACATACAGGCTACTTAGAATACAATAATAGTACAAGAGTACAATGTGCCAATGAAATATTTCAGAGATGAACATAGCTAGAAAATTATTGCATATTTCACTGTAAAAAAGTATTTTTATTAATTTAAATTACTTTTCCAGGCCTTGAAATCACAATTTAAAAATTCCCTGATATTTCCAGGATTTCTATGATGTGGGGACCCTGAATCAGTAAACTAATCCAAATATTATAACATTAAAGTAACATCATCTGACTACATTCAGTTTCAAAGAAAAGAGAAAAGCATTCAATTTATGTAAATGCTTTCTGCACACCAAGTTCCCAACTAAACAATGATACCAGTCAAATTATTATTTAATCTTATAGAAAATAACAGCTTCATAAGTTTCCTCACAATTAAATCACTTTATTTAAGTAGTGACCAATGTCAGAAATTAACTTTTACATTTCTGGTCAATATTTGTCACCTGTATTTGATTTTCAGGGGCATTTTTTACCTTTATGAAGGCATGTTTTTTTCTAACAATTTAAAACATACTGTCTTGTCCGTTTATATCAAAATTAATTAAAATTAATAAAAAATTATTAAGTCTGAGAATTTATTACATCTTACCATAAAAATTAGATCAACATCAACCATATCAATTAAAAAAAAAAACAGAAGAATTCTTTACGAGGGCATTTCTTGCCCCCACATTTTAAATTTCGGCAGCATTTTTATGATTTTTAAATCTCCCCTTAATAGTGGCCACGCAGCGAGTTAGAAGCTGCATCAAAAGGTTTGAGCGTCATTTGCTCTTGAGATAGTGGCCATCCGGAGGAGATATCGGACATTACAGATGGAACGGAGAGCAGGCGTGATCCCGTGAAGGGTGATGAAAGAGTGCAGGGGAGAGCTTTGAGGACGTGCAATCCGGGATGCACTAGAGAATGAACCCGCACATGTAACTCATTTAATATTTATTTATTCTAAAATATTGTACACTAATTTACTGAATCACGAATCACTTGATTTTTAACAGTTTAAATCAATTATTGAACAACACTAACGATTCTCGATTCAAAAATCATATTTTATGATCGATGCATATGAATCAGCAGGATTACTAATTGATGCATCGAGAAAAAGAGTGAATAGTTACACCCCTTGTTTCCACCATAGTTTATGCATGACTTCTTACCAAATAATTTTTTTTTTTTTCACCTCAAGCAAGTATACATGTTTTTATGTACAATTTGGAAAATGTATTCGTACCTTGATTTTCCATCCAGCATTGTTTTTTTTAAGTGATTTCCCAAAATTTGCAAAACAATACATGGATGGAAACCTAGCTACTGTCTTTAGGAAGAGACTGTTGTCATACAGGCAGCAGTGATGTACTAGAGTCAGTCGTGCTAATAGCAAATTTTAGTGTGTGTGTGTGTGTGTGGTGACCTCTCCTCCTCTGATGTCAGTCTCTTGGACTGGTGCTGCATCCTCTCTCCACATTTCACTTTCTTTTCACCTCTCCACCCACCTGCCCACACCTTTCTCTCTGTGTGACAGGTACTCTATTCTCACTTGTGCTTCAGAAAACATCTTTTGTTAAGTTCTTTCCTTTCCTCCTCGTAAGTCAGTCTGTTTGACCCCACATAGCTCCAAACAGACCACTAGCCCAAATTACAGCACCGGCCCATCAGCGTTACCTATGACCAATGAACACGTCTACTCTCACCTGACTGGAGATCAGGAGCCTCATTTATAAAGACATTTGTAAACCATACGAACGATTTATAAAACGTACAAAAAAAAAAAAAAAAGTCCTTTATGCATCGTACTTTATAAATCGCAATGCATCTTAAAAACATGCACGTGAACGAGTGCACGGACTCCACCTACAGATCACCCACAAATATTCTTATATAGTGAGACAGAATACAATAAAAGCACATGCATAAATTAATTCATTCATTCACTCATTCATATGGAATGTTCTTGTGCGGTTGGCAAGGTTTTCTAAAAAAAAAGTGAGTGCAACAACTGGTGTCTGCCCATATAATGCAGCATATTCAACATCTCATCATCAGTTACTCATTTTCATTATCAATAATAAATCCTTCCATTGACCACATTTACTGTAAATCCACACCATTCTTCAACCAATGTCCATATTCTTGATAAACCTTCATTCTAAATAGAGTTTTACATGCCATTTCACATATAATGAAATATGCATAGTCTACATAGCAATCGTGTTCTGTATAAACTATATGCTCTTGTCATTGACTATGCTGCATTTTAGTCAAATCATTCCTTTTTATCTATGTCCCCAACAACAGCAGACAAGAGGCTGAAGGATGAATTGATAAAAAATAAATGAGACTGTTGCTATGCTTTTTAACAGAGATTATATTGATTTATCTATATTTAACTATAATCTCTCCTCCTCCTCTCTCCAAAAAAAATGTGCTTTACATTTTTACATTTTGCATATTACACCTGTCTGTTATCTCGTGGGTCTCAAAATGAATTGATTATGGAAATGTACAGATAGGGCAAAATAATGTTGTGTTACAGTGGATATCCAAAATAAAGCATTACATTATTAATGCACACATAATTTATAACCACATTCTGACTCATATAGGAATATTATTGTCCACATAATCATGCTCACCCATTTATTAATAAATTCAGTTAGTCACTGACTAGTATTTGCATCACAATAGTTTTTTTTTATATTTTTTTTAATTTTATTTTAATCAGTCAGCCCGCACTAGCACACCGGAGCATAAGCACACACACAAAAATGTTTGTATGCATGATTGTCAGTTGACGTACACATAAGAACATTTTCACAACAGTTTCTGCCTTTATTAATCCCAATTTGTTCCTCACTTTAAACGTAGGATCAAATCTGATCATACCTATGTTTTATAAATGAGGCCTCAGAGTTTTAACCCCTGCATCTGAATAGCTGAGATTACATATTTAGAATCATAACTATCATTTTGTGTCTCAAATGACCCAGAGGCATTTGTGACATTTCACCACATTTCTTGCATTTAAATTTATTCAGTTGGCAGATGCTTTTATACAAAGTGACTTACAGTTTATTGAAGATCCATGTTTTACCAGGTGAACTAAAGGAACTTGAAAATGTACTCCAAACTTAGAATTTAAACGTAATCCTATGTCAACATTCTAGCGTTGCCCTAAAATTCACTGTATTAATAAAATCACCTCAACATTTGAAAAATGTTCTAATAGCAGAGATCATAAGAGGGGAAATATTATAAAAGGTTGTCATTATTCATCTCACCTCCATATTCGTCAGACCTCCCAAATGTGTGGTGCAGTCTGGAAATGAACATGTATGACTTCACAGTGCAGCCATGCATAGAGAACTAGAGTAAAAGCCTTCAGTTTTAGTTTTTAAGCCTATCATTGTTCAGTTTGTTTCAACACGAACACTTTAACACATTGTTAACACATTGTTTTCTCACATATGTTCTAATTCAGGCACAAACATAAGGAAAAAAATAAATTTTCCTCACCAAAAATAACCAAGAACAAAGTACAAAATATACTGACATCATAATGACAAAATGTGCAAGTAAACAGAAAGGATAATGTGATAGTTGTAATATAAAGAAAACATTTAACTAAACATTTATCTTAACATTTATTATTTTGGCTTTCATCATCATTAAAGGAATAGCTCACCCAAAAATGAAAATTCTCTCATTATTCACTTACCCTGATGCCATTCCAGATGTGTATGACTGTATTTCTTCAGCAGAGCACAAATGAAGATTTTTAGAAAAATGTTGAAGCTCTGTTGATACTTACAATGTAAGTAAATGAGTGCCATCAGTCTGCTGGCTATTTGACGGTCCAAAAGGCATATTTGGGTAGCATAAAAGTAATCCACATGGCTCCAGTCGATCAATTAATGTCTTTTGAAGCAAATGGATAGGTTGGTTTAAGAAACAAATCCATAATTAAAACTTTATTAATTTAAAAAAATCACTTTCTGCCAGCAGTCGACGCATCAGTGACGTAAGCACTATGGCGCGTTCACTCAAGAAGTCAGAAATGTGCACTTTGAGGAACAAACATCACGCGAGAGTTAGTTCATTTCAAATAAAAATACAGCGCTGGGTGGAAGCAACGATTTAAAGTTAAAAACTTTAATTATAGAGAATTATAGAGTTTAATTATGGAATCGTGTGGATTACTTTTATGCTGCCTAAATATGCCTTTTGTGTTCTGCTGAAGAAAGACAGTCATACATATCTGGGATGGCATCAGGGCAAGTGAATAGTGAGAGAATTTTCATTTTTGGGTGAACTATTCCTTTAATGTTTATCTTTCACCAACAAGAAATTTACAAAAAGCTAAATTTTGAGCTGGCAACCTAAAAACAGCAGTATTCATCTGGCACAAAAACATTGAGGAACTCAACTCTATTGTGTCAGCATCAAACATCTACACTTACTGTGAGCAAGGGATAATCCATGGCTAGATGAGCGTTAAACAATTTTAATGCAAGACATGGAGGCGAAGTACCACCTGACGCAAAGCGGATTCAAATCCTTTAATGCACACCTAGCCATGGATGATCCTGCTTATATTATACTTGCCTGCATTGATTAGTTACAGCTGTCATTGATTTTTACAGTGCAAATTTGGAAGAATAACAATAATGGTTAACTTTATCTACGGGTTGTTAGATCTAGAGTTCTGCCCATTCTAAATCAGACAAAGAGATAAAGTAGTGCGATAATATCACAGTTTTTGGAGACCAAACACTTTTAAAAACTGTGAATTTAAATACTCAATCCAGAAATAATAATAGCCACATAATGTAGAAAGGTTGGCACTCCTTGGAACATGTAAAATTTAATTTCTAATTTTGTCATTTTCATATTAATGAGGAAAACTGGCATTGCTGGCATGACAGTTGTAAAAGTAGCACTTACTGTTCATGATGAGTAGACAATCATCCAAAATGCTCTAAACCTGCAGACTTTGACCTATGAGACATCCATATGGTCTCCATTAAGGCTGCACGATTGATTGAATTAAGAGTACAATCGTGATGTAGCCTTACTCGATTACTAAACTGCAAATGGCTGCCTGTTATGAAACCGTCACCATTCAGAGTTTTAGTCAGCGATGTGTGATTGCGGGTGCCTTCTAGCACACATGTTGAGCATTGCAGCAATTTTAGATGATGTTTATCATGTTACAGTCTAAATCGTCTTGCCTCATCTTATCGGACAAGCGCTTGAGTGAGTAATACGGGGCTGATGAACACTGTTGTCTTTTCCATGTTTCATGTAGCGCTTCACAGTTGAATTTAAGATTGCACTGCATGACTTGATGATGCTGTTTTGTGATGTGACGGTTAATCCCATACATTACATCCAATAAGAATTGAATATTCTAATAGACCATGGTATAAATGCAACTAATACAACTTAAAACACCTTAAATTATCTAGTATTTAACATATTTATTTGAACTGAATCAAAAACATTCTAGAAATAAACAGCAGTATTTAATTACATTTTCCTTTTTCTTGGAAAACAAGTTTAAGACTTTTGTGACTACTATTATGACAAATTATGACTATTTTTTAATACAAACTGATTCACTAAAATGAACAGAACTTCGCAACAGTATTCCCAACACAGGAACTTGCAAGGAACATTCTAGCCCTTACAAAAATCAAAGAGTTCTGGCAAACTTGCTGCAAATTTACCATTGATTATTTTTATATCATAATTATACATCTGCAATCAGTTTACACTTAAATCCTGGATCCAAACTCGACGGTGCATTAATAACACATTATATCTCAGTTGGCGTGTGACCAACCCAAAGAGGATTTGTGCTGTCTGTGCACAAAGCCGATCGCTTTATTGTCTTCTGCAGCCCATTAAGGCCATATAGATCATTATTAAAGAGATCTGTGACCTCCGTTTTAAATACTGAAAAGCAATTACTTCAACCTAAGTGTGTGTGGTCTCAGAGGAATCACACAGATGCTGCTCAAATGTGTTTTAATATATAGATAACCAGCATTGAGCGGTAATGACTGTATTCTGATCAGTAAATTAAAGGCTTCAGAGCTGAGACACCAGACTAGAGTTGGCAAATCAAACATTAATCACTCGGACCTAAAGCACAATTTCCACACCATTTATTTCCATTTGCTGCGGCGGTGATGCTCAGTGGAAGTTACAGATGAATAAGAGGTTAAATATATGAACAGAGGCGCAATGATGTGTTGCAGCAGTTACCAGAATGTTAAGTTAAAATAAAGTGAAATTAAGTGAAATGATTCTATTTTAGTTGTAATGTCTGTTTTGGAGATTTACAGCCTGTTTACCTTTGCAGAACAGCTCCGTGACTCCTGCCAGCGGTGGTTGCTGATGGAAGAACACGACGCCGGGGCCGTAGTCAATCTGGTGGTGTTGGAACAATTCATCACCCGGCTACCGAAGGGGATGGTGGAATTGGTACAGTGCCACCATCCGGTGTCACTGGATGTAGCCGTCCAGCTGGCTGAGGTCCACTTGGCAGCGGTTCCGGGGGCCAGCGAGACTTCATCTCTTCTCTTTCTCTCCCTGTCTGCCCCCTCCCGTTCCTCTTGTCCTCGTCCTGTTCCTATTCCCCAGAAATGGGAAGTTATACTCCCTAAACCAGTTCCCAGGGCCCGTGGATCTTTTAACACACCGGTTTCCCCTATTTCTCTCCTCTTTCCCAAGGCTGGTGAATCCACTGCCGCAGGTGCAGGCGGCAAGTCTGGGCCGGTCTGCTGGAGCTGTGGGGAACCTGGGCACTTCCAGGACCGATGCCCAGTGATGGAGGTGGGGACATTGATCCAGATCCCCGACACACCACAGGCTGCTCCCGATCGAGCAGGAGTGTACCAGATAACTGTGAGTATTAATGGAAGTACATACCAAGCCTTGGTGGATTCAGGTTGTTATCAAACCTCCATTCACCAAAGCTTGGTTCAGTTCGAGGTTTTGGATACAGGTAGGTGGGTAGGTGTGCATGGGGATGTTCAAAATTACTCTGTAGTGATGATCATAATCCAATTTTGGGGACAAAAGCATAGTGTCGAGGCTGCAGTTAGTCCCCGCCTCACCCATCCACTAATTTTGGGTATGAATTGGCCAGAATTGACTACTTTTTTGAGGGGGATTTGTGTGGATGGGTCCTATGAAAAAGTGTATCAGCGTGTAATGGGCGATTCGCTGGCTGGGGAGGTGGTGCCAGGGCATCTACAGAGGCTCCATGTCAGGATGACACCAGGGAGATCGGTTGTATGGAGAGACACAGGACACTCAGACAAAAGAAGATACAACCCAATTGTTAGTACCGAAGAGCTGCCAGGAAATGTTATTCCAGTTGGCTCATTATAATCCGATGGCGGGAAAAAACACTAAACCATCTGATGGCCCGTTTCTATTGGCCGGGCATTCATGAGGATGTTCGTAGGTGGTGTGCGGCATGCCATTGATCGAGGTTCCCTTCGAGAGAATTGGCATAGACCTCGTTGGGCCATTACAGCAGACGGCATGTGGGCATCACTTTGTGTTGGTTATGGTGGACTACGCAATGCGATATCCGGAAGCAGTGCCTCTGCGCAACAACTTAGCATGCGTTTTTCCAAAAGAAATCCTCACTGATCAGGGCACTACGTTTATGTCATGTACACTATGCAAACTGTAGGAATTATTAGGGATTAGATTAATTCGTACCAGCATCTACCACCCCCAAACGGATGCCTTGGTCGAGCAATTTAATCAGACACTAAAGAGTATGATTCGTAAATTTGCGCATGAAGATGCCCGAAATTGGGACAAGTGGCTCCAGCCCATATTGTTTGCAGTGCGAGAGGTCCCGCAAGCCTCCACTGGGTTCTCCCCATTTAAATTATTTTACGGGTGTCGACATGGCATGCTCGACGTCCTATGGGAAACTTGGGAGGAAAGACCTTCAATCAGCAAAAACGAAATCCAGTACGTTCTTGACCTGAGGGCAAAACTCCACACATTGGGGCAATTAACACAGGAGAATTTGCTCCAGGCTCAAGAACGTCAAAGCCAGCTGTATAATAGGGGTACTCGACTATGGGAATTTACACCAGAGATAAAGTCCTTGTATTGTTCACCACATCAAGCTCTAATTTACTCGCCAAGTGGCAAGGACCCTTTGAGGTCACACGGAGAGTTGGGGAAGTCGATTATGAGGTTAAACGAATGGATAGAGGCAGAGCACATCAAATTTACCACCTCAATTTCCTAAAACTGTGGAAAGAGGCGGTCCCCATGACTTTGCAGATGGTGGTTCTGGAGAGGGAAGAGCTTGGACCGGAGGTGAACTTAAAAGCCTCCGATTGAGTCACCCCAGTCACTTGCGGAGACCACTTCTCACCATCACATATGCCAGAGGTTGCCAGATTACAAGGAGAATTCTCTGATGTGTTCTTGTTTCTCCCCAGCCACATGAATCTCATAGAGCACCATATCGAAACGAGCCCAGGGAAAGTGGTACGCAGTCATTCTTACCGATTACCTGAACTCAAAAAAGTGGTTCAGGAAGAATTAAAGGCCATGCTAGATATGGTGTAATAGAAGAATCCCATACTGACTGGGCCAGCCCGGTGGTAGATTATAGAAAAGTCAATGCTGTGTCTAAATTTGATGCATACCCAATGCCTCAGATTGATGAACTGCATGATCGCTTAGGCGCGACTCTCTCTGGATTTGATGTAGGGATATTGGCAGATTACCATAACTCCCACAAAAACTGCATTTTCCACACCGTTCGGATTACACCAATTCATGACTCTTCTGTTTGCTTTTTTCGGGGCCCTAGCTACATTTCAGCAGCTCACGGACCGAATCTTCAGACCACATGCTGCGTAAGCCACTGCCTATCTGGATGACATCATTATTTACGGTAACGATTGGCAGCGGCACCTGCAGCATCTGAGGGCTGTCCTGAAGTTGTTGAGACTAGTGGGGCACAAGGCAAACCCAAAGAAGTGCGCAATTGGGTGGGTGGAAGTACGGTATCTGGGCTTCCACTTGGGTCAAGGGCAGGTGCAGCACCAAATTGATAAACCGTAGTGATTGCATCCTGCCCGAGACCTAAGACCAAAAAGGAGGTGAGACAGTACCTGGGGCTGGCTGGCTATTATCATAGGTTTGTGCCTAATTATTTGACTCTCACCAGCCTGCTGACTGATCTCACTAAAAAGGGGGCATCAGATCTGGTCCAGTGGAGGGAGCTGTGTCAGCAGGTGTTCAAGCAGGTGAAAGCTGCACTTTGTGGTGGGCCATTGTTACACTCTCCTGACTTCTCTCTCCATTTATCGTGCAGATGGACACATCGAACAGGGGGTTGGGAGTGGTACTGTCCCAGATGGTGGAGGGGGAGGAACGCCCCGTGCTGTACATTAGTCGCAAACTCTCATTGAGGGAGACAAGGTACAGTACGATTGAGAAGGAGTGTTTGGCCATTAAGTGGGCGGTCCTCACCCTCCGGTACTATCTGTTGGGGCGTGCTTTCACCCTCTGTTTGGACCACGCCCTGCTCCAGTGGCTCCATCGCATGAAGGATGCCAATGTGTTGATCACCCACTGGTATCTGGCTCTTCATCTTTTTAAGTTTGAGGTGATCCACAGGACGGGGGCGCAGATGGCTATGGATGATTTCCTCTCTAGAAATGGGGTGGAGGGAGTAGGTGATAGGCTAGATGGCTCCCTGCCCTGAGTCGGGTGATGGGGGTATGTGGCTGAGCAACGTCTGTGGAGAGTGAGGTCGAGAGAGAGAGCACAGTAAGGGTTGACACCTGGGGAAGATTATCTCTGACAGCTTGTGTTAACAGTGAAAGCTGGAGGGAGATAAAAGAGGAACCTAGCAGCAGTGAAGGGGAGAACGATCTGAAGCTGGCAACACTGTGGAGGGCAGCATTATTTTTGTGTTATTCCTTATGTTAAAATCTGATGAGTTTATGAAAAAGAGTGTGGAAAATAAATTACCCTGAAGAGTGCAAGCTGGTTCCCGCTTCCTTACTTTCCTAACGTATTGACGTTAGTGGTCATCCTGTGAGGTTTTTATAATGGAATGATAAGAACAGCCCTGTAAAAACAGCTCTGTAAAAAGAGCTAAAGTTTTTTTCCCATCTTAAACAATTAAAACCAGATATATTGCTTTTGCAAGAAACACACTTAAGACTGGAGGATTATAATAGAGTTCGTAAAATATGGGTCAGTCAAGTTTTTCATTCTAAATTTAACAGCAGATCTAGAGGTGTGGCAATCAACAAAGAGTACAATTTGCACCATCTAATATAATTAGTGACCCTAATGGCCATTTTATAATGGTGTCTGGGTTACTTTTTTAATTACCTGTTACTTTAGTAAACATTTATGCTCCTAATCATGACGATGTCCAATATGCAAATAACCTGCTAAAGTTCATACCTAATCTTAATACACATCATTTAATCATATAATCGCTTTGGTGATTTAAACTGTGCCATTGATCCACTGCTTGACAGGTCTAGCACTAGTAGTAGTATGTCTGACATGGCAAAGGCCTTTTCTATATTTATGCAACAGAATGTTTATTTGGAACCTTGGAGATTTTTAAACACATCGGTTAGGCAGTTCTCTTTTTATTCTCATGTTCACCATTTCTTTTCCAGTTTAGATTATTTCTTTATAGATTTTTTTTTATTTCTATGGTTCGAAAAATCGAGTACTCGGCTAAAGTTACAGTATATTTGATCATGCACCTGTGATGCTAGACTTGTTTTTTCCCTTTAAACATTAGCGAACACCCACAGTGGAGACATAACCCACTCTTGCCATCTAGCGATAAATTCTGCAGTTTTGTGTCAACTAATATAGATACTTTCTTAGAGTCTAATAAATCTGATTTGGTGTCTTATCCGTTACTTTGGGAGACTTTAAAGGCTTATATAAGTGGTCAAATAATATTGTATACATCATATGCCAATAAAGGAAGAAGGAAATGCAAAAATTATCACAATCCATATCTGACTTGGACAAACAGTATTTTGAAGCACCTACAAATGAATTATGTAAAAAAAAGAGTTGATTTACCAAAATTTGCCAAATTCAATCTTTTATCTACAACTCAAGCAGAACAATTAATATTCAGGACTTGTGGTCTTTATTACGAATATGAAGATAAATTGAGCCCTCTGATGGCTCACCAGTTAAAACGTCTTGCTGCATCACAACTTATTTCTCAGACAAAGGATTCTAATCAAATATTAATAAGCAACCCAAAAGAAATCAACAACATTTTTACAGCCTACTATTCCTCTCTATATACTTCTGAATTTCCTTTTGGACACTACTATTATGGAGCACTTCTTGAATAATTTGAATATTCCAACTTCTACAACCAGTTGAGGTAGAGGATATAGATCACGACCTTGAACTGGAAGAAATCAATAAGGCCATTAGGGCAATGAAGGAGTGGTAGATCCCTGGGCCCTGATGGGTATCTGATTGAATTTTATAAGAAATTTAAGGATAAACTGGTGCCAATTCTTCTTGAAGTGTTCAAAGTGTTCTTGAAATCTGGCTCCCTACCACCAACTCTTTCACAAACTTCTATTTCCCTTTTTCTTAAAAAAATAAAGATCCTACCCAATGCAGATCATATCATCCTATTTCCCTTCTAAACGCTGATGTGAAAATCCTGGCTAAGGCCTTAACTTGTTGCTTAGAGTGTACCCTCCCTACAATAATTTTGAATGACCAAACAGGTTTTATAAAGAATCGTCATTCTTTCTCTAATATCCATTGATTAGCTAACATCATGTACTTGTTGGTTCCTTCTCCAAGTCCGGAGATTGTTGTTTCTTTGGATGCAGAGAAGGCTTTCTATCTAATAGAGTGGCCATTCTTATTTGCTGCTTTAGATAAGTTTGGTTTTGGTAGTGTATTTGTATCTTGGATTAAACTATTATACCATTCACCACTAGCATCTATTCAGACAAATTATTCTTGATCTTAGTATTTTCCATAAATGCATGGCACTCGTCAAGGATGCCTGTTGTCCCCACTTCTTTTTGCAATCGCAATTGAGTGAGAGGAATCAAGCGGGGGGTATAGAACACCATGTATCTCTATCCGCTGATGATCTTTTGCTTTATATTAGCGATCCCTTAACTAGCTGTCCTGCAATTTTATCACTATTAGGTCAATTTTGTATATTTTCAGGCTATAAATGAAATCTTCAAAAAAGTGAATGCTTTCCCATAAATACAATAATCTGGCTTTACAGATCCAACAAGAACTATTACCTTTTCACTATTCTCATCAGGGTTTTACATACCTTGGATTACATATGACACGATCATTTCACTTCTTTGTTCAAAGCTAACTATTTACTACTGCTTAATGAAATGAAGGCCGACTTTGAGAGATGGTGCAGTCTTCCCCTAACTTTTGCTGGAAGAATTCAATCTGTGAAAATGACAATACTTCCTAGATTTCTTTATTTGTTCCAGTCTTTACCAGGTATTTTGCCCAAGTCATTTTTCCATTCAGTCAATCAGTCTATAACCTCTTTTATGTGTGAAAATAAGACTCCTAGAGTTAATAAGCGTACTCTTCAGATAAGTCGTGAGCTGGGTGTGTTGGGCCTTCCTAGATTTATTAACTATTATTGGGCTACACTGCCCTGACACAAATTGGTGTGTAATTGAGTCAAATACATGTCACTCTTCATCTCTTCCTGCTTTAGTGTATTCTTCTTTGCCTTTGAGAACCTCTCGATTTGCATCTAATCCTGTTGTGCTTTCCACTCTTAAGATTTTTAATAAATTTCATTGCCATTATATTAAAAACCTAGTCTTAGGTTCCATTCATAAAAATAATTTATTCATAGCATTTACAGACTAAAGAAGCATGTAACAGGGAATTAATATCAACATGGACTTCAAAAATAATAAAAACTCTGCAATGAACACCGCTGCCTCTCTCCCGGATGAGCTTAATACTTTTTATGCTTGTTTTGAGGGAAACAGCACCGCCCTTCAGAGGTTAGTTTACTCTCCGTTTCTGTAGCGGATGTAACACGATTCTTCCGATGGGTGAATATCCGTAAAGCCGCGGGTCCAGACAGCATTCCGGGCCACATCATCAGAGTGTGTGCAAACCAACTGGCTGGTGTTTTTACGGACATTTTCAACCTTTCCCTCTCCTTGTCTGTGGTCCCCATATGCTTTAAAACATCCACCATTGAGCCTGTACCAAAGCAATCCAAAATCACTTGCTTAAATTACTGGCATCCTGTTGCTCTGACTCCCATCATCGGCAAATGCTTTGAGAGGCTAATCAAAGATTACATCTGATCCATGCTGCCTGCCTCACTGGACTCAGTGCAGTTTGCTTATTACAACAACCATTCCACTGATGATGCCATTGCATCTACACTACACACTGCTCTCTCCCACTTGGGAAAAAGGAACACATATGTGAGAATGCTGTTTGTAGACTTCCTGTCAAGCAGACGCCAGGTGGTTAGAATGGGCAGCAACATCTCCTCATCACTGATCCTCAACACTGGAGCCCCGCAGGGCTGTGTTCTCAGCCCACTCCTGTATTCCCTGTACACATGTGACTGTGGCAACACATAGCTCCAATACCAACAGTAAGTTTGCTGATGATATGACGGTGGTAGGTCTGATCACTGACAGTGATGAAACAGCCTACAGAGAGGAGATGCACACTCTGACAGGCTGGTGTCAGGAGCACAACATCTCCCTCAATGTCAGTAAGACCAAGGAGCTTGTGGTGGACTTCAGGAGAAAAGACAGAGAACACAGCCCCATCACCATCCACATCACTGAGGAACTCACATGGTCCGTCCACACTGAGGCCGTTGTGAAGAAGGTTCACCAGCGCCTCTTCTTCCTGAGACGGCTGAGGAAGTTTGGAATGAGCCACCACTTCCTCACACGGTACTACACCAGCACTGTAGGGAGCATCCTGACTGGCTGCATCACTGCCTGGTACGGCAACAGCACTGCCCTCAAACACAAAGCCCTGCAAAGGGTGGTGCGAACTGCCAGACAGATCATCGGAGGTGAGCTTCCCTCCCTCCAGGACATCTATACCAGGCGGTGTGTGAAAAAAGCTCAGAGGATCATCAGATACTCCAACCACCTGAGCCATGGGCTGCTCTCACTGCTACCATCAGGCAGGCAGTATCGCAGCATCAGGATCAGCACCAGTCGACTTCATGACAGCTTCTTCCCCCAAGCAATCAGACTTTTGAACTCTTGATCGCTCACAATACATATATCAGCACCACACTTTATTAGCCTCAGACTGGACTCACATTTTATACTTCTCTTAATAATGCACTGGCAACTGACTATCAACTGACAGCTGAATGTCAACACAACACTTCATATTTATTTCCACTGATTACATGGGGGGAGGGGGGTACAGTGTATTTTTACTGTATACAGTCTTCTTATGTTGTGTATACTGTATATTGTATATTATTAGGTGTATATTGTATATTGTGTTGTGTAACAAGATGTGTAAACTGTGTTATGTGTAAATCAGATGTTTATTGTAATTGTCATACTACTATGTTGCTTGGAACTGCACCCAAGACTTTCACCCACTGTTGAAATTGTGTATATGGTTGAGTGACAATAAAGAGATTTGAGATTTCCCCCCTCTACACTTGACTCAAAATTTAGACTATGGGGAGTGAACGGCCTTATGTGCATAAAAGATGTATATACTGAAGGCATATTCAATAATTTTGAAAACCTGTGTAGGAAATATGATCTCCCATATAACCACTTCTTTAGATATCTTCAGATCCGCCACTTTGTCAAGGTCAATTTTCCCTCTTTCCCTGTTCTTCCACCTGTCACAGCATTGGATAAGCTTACCTCTAAGTTTATTGACAAAGGTTTAATCTCTGCATTATATTCTGTATCTGATTTCTTTAAGAAATCATAACCTAGCAAAAAATAAAATCAGATGGGAGGGTGAATTGAGTACAGAGTTTTCTGAAGTTTGTTGGAAGAATGCATTAAAAAAAGCTCAATTTACAGTATCATCTTCATCTGCAAGATTGGGGCTCATACAATTCAAAGTTCTGAGCAGGGTCCATTATAGCAAAGCTAGGCTTGCTGCTATATAACCTGGGTTATACTCTGCCTGTGACAGATGTTCCTTTTCTCTAGCCACTCTAACACATATGTGTTGGTATTGTTCCCATCTTGACAATTACTGGTTATTGGTTTTCGAAACTATAAGTAATGTTCTGAAGGTAATACTTGGACCTTGTCCTTCAATAGCCATATTTGGGGTAGCAGACGAAAACATAACTTAAACCACAAATCAGTGTGATATCATCTTTGTTGGCTCATAGAAGAATTTTGTTTGGCTGGAAATCTTCTACCTCTCCTTCTGCCACAGCTTGGTTGGAAGATGTGCTGATTTTTTTTTTTTTAAACTAGAAAAGGTCAAATTTACTCTGAGGCAATCACTGGCAAAATTTTACTAAAAACCGGATCTCATCTTTTCATATTGTGAGAGTGTAAAAGAACTACCCAGTGGTTGAGGTCATGTCATTGTAATCGTTTGCTCATTATCTTTTATGCCATATAAGTGGCCTCCTAGGGTAACTAATCCACTGGTTTAATATATTTACTGAATTGATTTAGTTTGCGTATTTGTATGGGCGCTTGCTTTTGATAACGTACAGTGGCATGGTAATTACGAACATTTGTAATTACAGTGTTGTACTGTATCTGTGTACATTAGCTGCTATGAAGGTTGTTCACGTTTCATCAAAAACAAAAAGGAAGTTAAATGTAACTTATATTTGTAATTCATATCATATCTTTCCTTCAATAAAAATACCAAAAAAAAAAAAAAAAAAAAAAAAAAAGTACAAGTAAATCACATAAATTACAGAACAGCTAAGTAAACCCATGACAACTTATTTGATTGGCAGTGCTCATCAATTACTCACCCTCATGCCATCCCAGATGGGTATGACTGTTTTTATTCTACTGAGCACAAACAAAGATTTTAGAAGATTTCAGCTCTGTAGATCCATACAATGCAAGTGAATGGTGACCAGAACTTTGAAGCTCCAATAAGGAGACAAAGGCAACATTAAAGTAATCCATACGACTCCAGTGGTTTAATCAATGTCTTCTGACGAGATCCAGTTGGTTTAGGGTGAGAACAAACCAAAATATAACTCCTTTTTCACTGTACATGTTGCCATTGCAGTCTTTAGGCACGGTCATGATTTCAAGCTCGATTACACTTCCTAGTGCTTGATGCATGTGCAGAGTGCTAGATGGCATGTTAAGAAGTGTAATCAAGCTTGAAATCATGATTGCCAAAGAGACTGCTGTCAAGATGTATAGTGAAAAAGGAGTTATATTTTGGTCTTAAAACCAAAAACCAATGGGATCGCTTCAGAAGACATTGATTAAACCACTGGAGTCTTCTGGATGACTTTTTTTAGGGATGTGCCTGAAGCCGAATACCTTATTTGGAAAGGCACGGATAATGACTTTAAAATGAATAACGGATTAATTCGAGTAATATAAAAAATATTCGTTTTACTGATTATCCAAAAAGCACAAGGATAAAGCAACATTTTAAATAAACATCCAAAATTACAATGAATTTATGAATCTGTGCAGCCAATATTTCTAAAGTGTAAACCTTATGAATGAAAATGTGCAGGTTATGATTTCAGATCGGATGGCCGCGGCCTCGACTCTATTTGCAGTCTCTGTTAATTATGAGTGTCTGGAACTTGTCAAGTGTAATATTAACTAAGATACGACATCATGTACACTTTCCACTTCTTGAAATGTCTATGTTAATGTATCATACGATTCACACGCGATTCCCATGTATTTATATATAGCCTGAACCTGAGCGCGATTTTAATTCCTGACCTGAAATTATAATTTCAGGTTGGAGCTCGTCATTCCGTCTCTTAAAGTTGACAACATTTATATTCACATATATACACATCAAGACTTTATTCCGAAAAAAAGTTAAAATGCTCCATAAAGGTTTAAATGCTTCATAGAGTATTTATCTATTAGGAATATATATTCCACAGTTAATGTAGCCTACAAATTCAGCTTCATCTGGTAAAAAAAAAAAAAAAAAAAAAAAAGAATAAAATAATATATATATATATATATATATATATAAAAATGTATATTATTATTATTATTATTATTATTATTAGGCTATTATTATGAAAAGGCATATACAAGGCATATTTTATTAATAGAAACTATAAATGTAAGAGTAATACATAAAAATGGGCATTTCATTTAGTTTAGACGCACTTCCGGTTTAAGCCCCACCCACACCCGGTTCTATTCGAATACAGAGACAGATACAGATAATTTTTTCATATGAAAAGATACAGATATAAATACAGATAATGGCTCCTCTGCACACCCCTAACATTTATGCACCCTTGATTTGCTTTTCGGAGCCTCCGGAGTCTAGCCGCCATTCACTTATATTGAAAAAACCTACAGAGATATTCTTCTAAAAAGAAGTCATGTCAGAATGATCATATTTATGAGATTAGTGTACATGAACACCACCACAAAGTCATAAATCCAGTGAGATTTTCTTGGAGTGCTGATTTTCTGAGATAGGGGCATATCAATTTAAGAAGCATGGAAAGAATCATGCTAACTAGTACAGTTTATATTGAATGTATTTTTGTCCTACTGATGAAGAATAAAGATTACCAGAAAATAAGACTCATTTAGCTAGTTTATATGAGATGACAGGCTTACAGAATAACGTTTCCCTTTTGTAGGAACTCGAGCTGCGTAATCGCATTGGGACACGCCCTGAGTGTCACATGGTCTAAAGCCCTTATTCAGTCATGGCAATTTATTGATTGATGGTGCTTAAGCGACGCACCTAGGGAGCTAAGTCATGGGCTCCATAAAGGCACTTGCTTCGTTCCATCGAGTCAGATTTTCTGTTCTTCAGTGCACAATCTAGTCTGGCCCATGAGGTACCAATGACCATTATTATTCTCCATTTTGAGTGGCAACACAGGATAGAATTTAAGAAGCGACTCACATCGTTTCATACAGTGTAAATTCAGAGCAATTTGAATGTGTTTTTCCAAACATTACAAGGGTCCGAAGGGGACAACGGCGCTGTTCGAGGCTTGCAATTTCTCACCATGAGGCATTATCCAAACTTGTTCCAGTTCCATGGCCTCCAGATTGGATCTCCGAGTGCGGGGGCAGTTTGGGATTTCGGCTTTGTGTCAGAAAAGATTGAAGTGCGAACGGACATCGGATTCATCCTCATGTTTGTCACCCTCCCCATGAGTGAAAGCGCAAGTCTCATCAGACATGCTTTGAGACCTAGCTCGGCTGTCATTTTCTGTCGAACAAGTGTGCGAAAGAGTTACCATGCACATCTTCAGCCATCGCCATTAAAAATTATGTATGAGAGAATTCGGGAAGATGGTTTATCTGGCGTCCTCTGCTGTAAATACATTCAGAGTGACTGCTTTTTATAACTGCGTGATCGAATTCGGCCTCTTGTCTCCATGACCAATGGTTTCAGGACATGCATAACAGAATTCGATGTTCATTGAGCACAAATGTACACAAAACATACAATTCATGGTACACGACTATGACCATTAGAGGGACACATATCGAGTTCAAATTAGACACGGGTGCAGATGCAAATGTCTTGCCACTAGAGCAAATCGTCCTGGTTACTTTTGTAACCACCATTCCCTGATGGAGGGAACAAGACATTGTGTCGATGTAGTGCCATTAGGGGTCACTCTTGGGAGCCCCAAACACCTCTGCTGTTTTGAAAAAAGGCCAATGAGAATTGGTGAGTGGAATTTGCCGGACATATGGGTATAAAAGGAGCTGATATGCAAACACTCATTCAGGTTTTGTGCTGGGGAGCCAAGACCAGGCCCCGGCCATTTCAGCAAGTAGTTCAGTGTTGTTGTAAGAGGGACACAATGTCTCGTTCCCTCCATCAGGGAACGGAGGTTACAAATGTAACTAGAACGTTCTCTATCCGTCACTCGCTCTACGTTGTGTCGATGTAGTGACACTAGGGGTCCCTATACAAAACGCTACAACTATCTGAACTTTGTTTTGTGAACTGATGGTGTGTGACGGGCAGACCGCTGTGTGCCTCATAGCCAGCACACCTGGCCATCACGTAACCTCCCCCAACGCTCTAATGAGCATCGAATGGTCCATCAGAAACAAGTCGACTGCCCAACGATAGAGACAGGCTAGCCCAGCCAAGGCCTCTTTCCCTCTCTTTTCTCCCCAAAAAGAGTGGAATTTGTTAACCGACTGGGAGCCATAAGTGTCTGCATCAGGGGGTGTCCCTCCCAAGGGGAAGACACCGCAGAGACCACACCCCGCCCAAAAAAGGGGGGGGTATTTTGAGTGGAACATGCCACATGGTCTTACCGAGTCTTGTTGGAAGTATATCATGTGGAGAGGTCCCATGGTGGGACCTACCCAAATGGGGAGGAGTCTCTACAGAGCATGGCGATCGGGGCAGAGGGGCCTCTGCCCAAGGAAGACGCAGTTTGCCAACAGGGAAACGATTTTGCAGAAGATATCACATGGGGTCACCTTCGGGGAACCAGCACATGTGGAGCACCTACCTCAGTACAGGGATTCATTAGCACACATACTGGGCCAGCAGTGAGTTTCTCTGCAAACTCAACTGCCAGAGGGCTAAGGAGGAATGTCATCCAGAGATCACAGTCTGTGAACACGACTGGGTGTCAAGAGCGTACGTCTTCATCTCAAGGGAGGGGAAAAGCACTATGTGCAAGCGGTACACCCGGCCAGCTGTCCCGGAACTTACCTGCTCGTGCCTGCCAATACACGGGATGAGACCGGCTCAACCCGGAGATTGTAGAACCTCGCAAAGTTGTTGGGTGTTGCCCAGCCCGCTGCTCTGCAGATGTCTGCCAAAGAGGTGCCACTGGCCAGGGCCCAGGAGGCCACCACACTCCTGGTAGAGTGGGCTCGTTACCCCGCAAGGGATGGCACGTCCTGAGCCTGATATGCCACGCGATGTGTCAGTAACCCAGCTTCTAAGGCTCTGCGTGCTATCCAAATAAATGCATAAAGCTCGCACCGGAGACAGCAATGCCGAGGCCGAGGCTGTGTCTGCCTCCTCCTGGGGCAGCGCTTGCAGGTTCACCACCTGATCCCTAAAAGAGGTCGTGGGAACCTTGGGCACATAGCCCAGTCGGGGTCTCAGGGTCACGTGAGTAACCCGGACCGAACTCCAGGCATGATTCGCTAACAGAGAACACCTGCAGGTCCCCTACCCTTTTGATAGAAGTGAGCGCAGTCGGAGGGCAGTCTTCAAGGAGAGTGCCTTAAACTCAGCTGACTCCAAGGGCTCAAAGGGAGCTCCCTGTAGACCCCTAAGGACTACAGAGATGTCCCACGAGGGGACGAGGCGCAGTCTGGAGGGATTCAACCTCCTAGCGCCTCTCAGGAACCTGATGATCAAGTCATGCTTCCCCAAGTACTTACCATCTACTGCATCGTGATGAGCCAAAATAGTGGCTACATACACCTTCAGGGTGGAGGGGGACAGTCGCCCCTCCAGCTTCTCCTGCAGGAAGGAAAGCACCGATCCGACTGCGCATCTCTGGGGGTCTTCGAATCGGGAAGAACACCACTTACCGAACAGACGCCACTTCAAGGCATACAGGCACCTCGTACAGGGCGCCCTAGCCTGAGTGATCGTGTCTACCACCATGGGTGGTAGGCCACTTAGGACTTCCACGTCCCGTTCAAGGGCCAGACATGGTGCCCCGTCCCTGAGAAAGAAGGTCCTTCCTTAGGGGAATTTGCCGGGGGGGGGGAGGCTGTTGCGAGGAGCGTGAGATCCGAGAACCACGTTTGGGTGGGCCAGTAGGGTGCTACTAGGATGATCTGCTCCTCGTCCTCCCTGACCTTGCACAGGGTCTGTGCAAGTAGGCTCACGGTGGAAAAGCATATTTGCGTAGTCCAGGGGGCCAGCTCTGTGCCAGTGCATCTATACCGAGAGATGCCTCGGTCAGGGTGTTCCAAAGCGGGCAGTGGGAGGATTCCCGGGAAGCAAACAGGTCTACCTGTGCTCAACCAAATCGACTCCAAATCAGCTGGACCATCTTAGGGTGGAGTCTCCACTCTCCCCTGAGGGTAACCTGACGTGACAGTGCATTTGCTGTGGTGTTGAGGTCGCCCGGGATGTGAGTGGCTCGTAGCAACTCCAGAGGAGGAGACGGTGGGCGAGCTGTGACATGCAACGGGAGCGTAGACCGCCTTGATGGTTGATGTACGCTACTGTCGCTGTGTTGTCCGTCCGGACCAACACCTGCTTGCTCTGGATCAACAGCCGGAACCTCTGCAGGGCAAGCAGTACTGCCAACAACTCTAGGCAGTTGATGTTCCAACGCAGCCATGGGCCAGTCCAGGAGCCCATAGCATACGGTGCCCCAGCCCGTCTTGGAGGCGGCTGTTGTAACCACGATGCACCTGGAGACCTGCTCTAGGGGAACCCCTGCCTGTAGAAATGCAAGGTCAGTCCAATGACTGAAGAGGCTGTGACAGATCGGTGTGATGGCCACGCGATGTGTCCTGCAGCGCCATGCCCATCTCGGGACTCGAGTCTGAAGCCATTGCTGAAGCGGTCTCATATGCATCAACCCGAGCGGTGTGGCCGCCGCTGAGGATGCCATATGCCCCAGGAGCCTCTGAAAAAGTTTCAGTGGAACCGCTGTCCTCCGTCTGAATGCCTTCAGACAGTTCAGCACCTGTCTGACTGCACACGCTCGTTCTTGAGACACACTGTCATCGAGACTGAGTCCGACTCCAAACCGAGAAAATAAATGCTCTGAACCGGGGAGAGCTTGCTCTTTTCCCAGTTGACCCAAAGCCCCAGTCGGCTGAGGTGCTGGAGCACGAGGTCCCTGTGTGCGCACAGCAACTCTCGAGAGTGAGCTAGGATTAGCCAGTCGTCGAGATAGTTGAGGATGCGGACGCCCACTTCCCTTAGCGGGGCAAGGGCTGCCTCTGCGAACTTCGTGAAGACGCGAGGGGACAAGGACAGGCCAAAGGGGAGGACCTTGTACTGGTATGCCTGGCCTTCGAAGGCAAACCACAGGAAGGGTCCATGTCGAGGTAAGACCGTGACGTGGAAGTATGCGTCCTTCAGGTCTACCACCGTGAACCAATCTTGATGCCGGATGCTCGCTAGAATGCGTTTTTGCGTCAGCATCTTGAACGGGAGACTTTGCAAGGCCCAGTTCAGTACTTGCAGGTCCAGGATTGGTCGCAACCCACCGCCTTTCTTCGGTACGATGAAGTAAGGGCTATAGAACCCTTTCTTCATCTCAGCTGGAGGGACAGGCTCTATCGCGCCCTTGCTTAGAAGGGTAGCGATCACCGCACTCAAGGTAGCGCATTCTCGCCCTTCACCGAGGTGAAGCGGATGCTGCTGAACCTTGGCGGGTGCCTGGCGAACTGAATCGCATAGCCGAGTTGGACAGTACGGGTCAGCCATCGTGATGGGTTGGAAAGTTCGAGCCATGTGCCCAAACTCCGGGCGAGGGGGACCAAGGGAATGATCACGTCGGACACGGCAGGTGGGGCCTCGCAGCGGGGCGCAGCTCGAGGTGCCATGTCGAAGGGATTCGAGCCCCATGGCCGTGCTGAGTCCAGGGACATGGAAGCACTTACCTGGCTCCTGCCGCCCACCATAAGATTGGCCAAGGAGGGGGGAGGTGGAGTCTCATCCCCGTAGTCCACGGAACCAATCCCGTGTGGGCGAGTTTGTGCCACAGCTGGGCGCACAGGGGCGGGGGGTCCGCTGCTGGAGGACCAAACCTGCAAAGATGGGACGGTGGACGGTGGTCGTGACGATGGCCATGCGCACCGGACATGTGACCTAGGGAACAAGAAAACCGCTCTTTTGTTGAATTTTTGGGTACCACAGCCTCTTGGACATGCGGCGAAATTAAATGAAAATGAAACAAAAGATTCTCCTCCCGGCCCTCCACCAGGGAATGGAGTGGTCTGCTCACCAGCTCCAGAGAAGCAGGTCTCCTTGCCCCTGGGTGGCCCGTCTCAGGGGCACTTCGAAGCCTTCCTTGGGTTCTTTGCGGCCGGCCGTGAGATGGATGGTGTCTGCTTCCTGCGTTGGGCTCCATACCGGGGCCGGGCCATAGGGGCGGGTTGCAATGGAGCCGGTGTTGTTGCTGCAGGAGGACGCCCTTGGCGACAAGCAGACGGGGTGCGGGGTCTTGAGCCGTGCCGGGGCAGGATGTGTTGTATGGCCTACATCTGCTGCTTCACCGCCAAGAACTGCTGGGCAAAGTCCTTGACGGTGTCACCAAACAGGCCAACCTGGAAGATGGGGCGTCAAGGAACCGTGCCTTGTCAGCCAAGTTGAGCCAAAGGTGGCGCTCCTGGACCACCAGGGTGGACATCGCCTGCCTGAGAGACCGCGCCATGACCTTCGTCGCCCAGAGAGCGAGGTCGGTCGCCGAGCGCAGTTCCTGCATCAATTGCGGGTCAGAACTACCCTTGTGCAGTTCTTTTAGAGCCTTGGCTTGGTGTACTTGCAGGAGAGCCATGGCGTGCAGGGCGGAGGTGGCTTGTCCAGCGGCACTGTAGGCCTTAGCCGTCAGGGACGACGTAAACCTACAGGCCCTGGACAGGAGCTACGGGTGCCCGCGCCAGGTGGCGGCACTCTGCGGACACAAGTGCACCGCGAGCACCTTATCCACCTGGGGGATCACCGAATACCCCCTGGCCGCTCCACCATCGAGGGTAGTGAGAGTGGGGGAGCTGAAAGACCGGGACCAGGCAGTAAAAGGTGCCTCCCATGATCTTGTCAGCTCCTCATGCACTTCCGGGAAGAAAGGAACGGGCACGGGGTGTGGCCGTGGGCGGCACCATGAGCCCAGGAACTAATCGTCGAGCCGCGAGGGTTCAGGGGAGAGTGGAGGGTTCCACTCTAGCCCAACGCTCGCGGCCGCCCGGGAAAGCATGTCCATCATTTCCGCTTTGGCCTGGGACTGGGTGACCATTCCCGGAGGAGGAAGCCTAGTCGAAGCCTCTGCATCCGACTGGACGAGCCCACTCTCCGATGCTGCGCTCTATAACTCGTCTTCTTCCCGGGCTCCGAACAAGAGGTCAAACTCACCCTAAGATGAGCCGGCGATCTCATCCGTGCACCCAACCGGGGCAAGCAAGCATGCTGGGGAATGGGAGGTCCATGGGGGGGATACCCGGTGGAGGTGGTCCCATTGATGTCCCCAAATCACCCCCAGTGCTAACCGGCACGGACTCATACCCGTAGGTATAAGGACCGAGGTGGGGAGCCGCTGTGGTGGCTTGCTTTCTTACGAATGCAAGCCGCGACCACAACATTGCCATGGTCATGTTCTCGCAATGAGGACAAGACCCATCCACAAACGATGTCTCTGCGTGGGCAGCGCTCAGACATGTAAGACAGCGATCGGGGCCATCAGAAGCGGAGAGATAATGACCGCAACCAGGAATAACACACAAACGGAAAAGCATCTTTAAAAAGACGTTCCGTGAGTGCCGCTCTTTTAGAAAGAAAATATACTCTTTTAGAATATACTCGTTCTGCCGAAGCGCCCAGGGGCGTTCTCTGCACTCCACGGGTGCAGAGGGGGAGAAGCCGCTGAAATGTGCCGTAGAATCCAGCAGATGAGGTGAATGAACTTCACGGATGAATTTAGCTTCAATGCATAGAACCGCTCGGCTCTGAAGAGAAAATCTGAATGAGTGGTTGCATACCAGCTCCTATTATACCCGTATGTCCGGGTGAGTTGCATGCAAATTCCACTCACCAGTTCTCATTGGCCTTTTTTCAAAAAAGTAGAGGTGTTTGGGGCTCCTAAGAGTGACCCCTAGTGTCACTATATCGACACAGTGTTGAGTGAGTGACAGATAGGGAACAGAAAGCTGCCTGGGGATGTCATACTGAAGCCCACACAAACCATGCTAGTAGCATATGGCGGCACAAAGATCAAACCAGCAGGTTATGCATTCCTGAAGTGTCAAAAGGGACAAAATGAGACAAAGCTGTTGTTTTTTGTTACAGAACAGTCAACACCACCATTACTGGGCAGAGCAGCATGAGAGAAATTGAATCTAGTCAAGCGTATTGAGTCAGTGAAAGTAAACCTGCCTGCAACCAAAGATGATCTGGTGAAACAATACCCAGAAGTGTTCCAAGGCCTAGGAGAATTTCCAGGTGAGAATCACATATACATTGATACAGAGGTGACTCCAGTGATTCATGGATGTAGAACAATTCCGCTGGCAATATTGGACAGACTGAAAGGGACTCTGGATCAGTTAGTACAGACTGATGTCATTGCTCCCGTCATAGAGCCAACAAAGTGGGTCAATAGTCTGGTGGAAACCAAAAAAAAAACAAAAACAAAAACGGCTCGCTAAGACTATGTCTTGATCCTCATGAACTGAACAGAGCAGTCAGACACCAGCACTACTCCATACCAACACCAGAGGATGTACAAAGTAAGCTTGCCGGTAACAAATTGTTCACAATTTTGGATGAGAAGGATGGTTACTGGCAGATCAAGCTAGACAAGTCCTCATCATTGCTGTGTACTTTTAACACACCATGGGGACGCTTTAGGTTCAAACATTTTCCATTTGGCCTCAAATCCTCCAGTGAGGTGTTTCAGCAAAGAACAGTGAAGCCTTTGGTGACATAAGTGGTGTGCATGTAATTGCTGATGATATGATCATCACAGCTGTTGATGAAAAGGAACATGCAGAAATTCTTCACAAAGTGATGAACAGAGCCAAAGAACTGAACATCAAGTTCAATGCAGAAAAAATACAATACAAAGTCACAAAAGTAAGATACATGGGCCACATAATAAGTGCAGAGGGTATTCAACCAGACAAGGAAAAGGTGCAAGCATTTGTCAATATGCCCATTCCAGAAGGCAAAAAAGGCTTACAGAGGCTGCTGGGCATGACGAAATACTTGTCACAATACATAAGTAATGACATTGAGACAGTTGCTGAGAAAAGACTCAGAGTGGCTATGGATGCCTGAGCATGATGCAGCATTGGTCAGTTTAAAAGAAGCACTCACTGAGGCACCAATGCTAAAGTTTTTTGACCCAAACAGCAAATTGTGCTACAAGCAGATGCATCAAGAGATGGTCTAGGTGCATGTCTGCTACAAGAAGAACGTCCTGTCGTATATGCGTCAAAAGCACAGACAGATGCTGAGTGCAATTATGTCCAGTTTGAAAAGGAGTTGCTGGCTATGGTTTTTGCTGCACGTAAATTCCATCAGTATGTATTAGGGGCATCTGTAATTGTACAGTCTGATCACAAGCCGCTGGAGGCCATTTTCACAAAACCCCTGAGTCAAGCTCCAGCGCGTTTGCAAAGAATGCTTCTGCAGTTGCAGTGCTATGATCTGCAGGTGATATAAACTCCAGGAAAGGACATGTTTATAGCCAATACCCTGTCAAGGGCATTCCTGTCCGATGATAGGCTACAAGACGAAGACATGGATTGTGAGGAAAGAGTAGTTTATGTGATGGAAGCCACTGAAGTAGTTGGCACAGAAATGCTTGAAAAGCTTAAAATGGAGACAAATGCAGATGAAATATATGTAAAGCTAAGAGAAGTACATCAGTGAGGATGGCCTGCTCACAAAAAACAGCTTGACAAGGATCTGAGGAGTTACTGGTCTATCAAAGACACAATAAGAATCAGTGAGGGGTTGATAATGACAAATGACAAGAGGTATGAGGACAGCAATACTGGAAAGATTGCATGCAGCTCATCAAGGAGTACAACACACCAAAGAACATGCACGGAGATACCTGTACTGGCCGGGCATGTCAACAGAGATACAGAACATGGTTGAAAGATGTACAGTGTGTCAGCAGATGCTAACAAAGAACCAAAAAGAACCTCTGAAACCCCATGAACTGCCAGAGCTTCCGTGGTACAAGCTGGGTGTGGATATATTCGAGATCAAAGGTCAGTCATTTCTCCTTACTGTTGATTATTTTTCAAAATGTTGGGCCTCATGTTTTCAGATAGAAGACAAAGGCAGGCCTAACACAGTCGTAAAAACCTAACTCAAGCCCCCACATACCAAGTCGTAAATCTTACTGATAAAAATCCTGCCAAAATCAAACAAAGGAAGTCCAAAACAGACTACAAATCCCATGAAGCCTTGCTCACTAAAGGATTGAACTCTCAACTCCTATTGGATGAGGCACACAACAGAACATCCCTCAACCGTGACATCATCAGGAGTAGAAATGCCCCTGAAACGCTTCCGGGATTTGCTTCCAGCAACTTTGTTTGCAATGTGTAGATGCAGCTCATCGCTGCTCTCAGGTGCAGCTTCGTGGCACAAGGAAGTAACGTCCGACTTGAAACTGTGGCCATACAATCTCCATCTCGCTGGACGAGTTGAGATTACTCTATGTTCAACCGAACACTCTAACGGATCTGAAGGAGACCGCCGAGCAATCCGCATCTTCATCCGTTTGCCTGCAGAAGTGAAGAGATTAAAGATTTCTATTCCATCTTCAATCAAGTCGACATTTCTGAGTTCTCCGCCAGCCCGCCAAGAATCAACAGCCGTGCCCACCAACAGAGCGAGGAAACGGCCTCCCGTCATCACACAAGCCTCAAGGAACCGGGTCGGAGTTAAAGGACGGATGAACACACATTCTACGTCCTCATACGATTCAAGTAAGAGGTTTACGTCTGTGCAGAGATAGAATATTATAGTGTGTTATTCTTGTGTTTCAAGGTTTTTGCTTGTACAGTTTATGGATCGCCATGTCCACTCATTATTAATACTCAGGGTATTAATTATCACGAATGAGATTTGTTGTATTGTGGTCCATCCACAGTGGGCTGTTGTGCATTTCCGCCATCACGGGTGAGACCGGCAAACTGAGTTTATCCATTAAAGAATCAAAGAATGCGGGACTGTTTACGAGCCGTCCACACATCTCTGAGTGATAAACTAACAGCTGCTTTCTCTCCCACGATAACGAAATCGGCTTTGGGGCCGTCACTTAATTCTCTCTCTCTCTCTCTCGTACTAACCACACACACACACACACACACACACACACACACACATGCGACCCCTCACAAACATTCACACCCTCATGTGTTATAGGATTATTTTGATTTCCATATCTAATCATATCACTGTTTAGTTTGTAGTTGTAAGTCGGAAGTTTATTGACTGCATTGTATTAATTATTAATTGATATTACTGCATAAATAAACTTTGCTTATATTACAAAGAGAAGTGTTTTGGTTTGTTTTGTATACGTCTGTGTCATGCTGACGGGATGTCAGTGCTCGGATTCAAGCCTTCATTCATTGTTTTTTTTCCCGAAAATCGATATTCTTCAGATGTCGATTTTCCTAAGAAAACAATCTAATATTGAGACTGTTATACTACACTATATTGCCAAAAGTATTCGCTCATCTGCCTTTAGACGCATATGAACTTAAGTGACATCCCATTCTTAATCCATAGGGTTTAATATGATGTCGGCCCACCCTTTGCAGCTATAAAAGCTTCAACTCTTCTAGGGAGGCTTTCCACAAGGTTTAGGAGTGTGTTTATGGGAATTTTTGACCATTCTTCCAGAAGCGCATTTGTGAGGTCAGACACTGATGTTGGATGAGAAGGCCTGGCTCGCAGTCTTCGCTCTAATTCATCCCAAAGGTGCTCTATCGGGTTGAGGTCAGGACTCTGTGCAGGCCAGTCAAGGTCTTCCACACCAAACTCGCTCATCCATGTCTTTATGGACCTTGCTTTGTGCACTGGTGCGCAGTCATGTTGGAACAGGAAGGGGCCATCCCCAAACTGTTCCCACAAAGTTGGGAGCATGGAATTGTCCAAAATCTCTTGGTATGCTGAAGCATTCAGAGTTCCTTTCACTGGAACTAAGGGGCCAAGCCCAGCTCCTGAAAAACAACCCCACACCATAATCCCCCCTCCACCAAACTTCACAGTTGGCACAATGCAGTCAGACAAGTACTGTTCTCCTGGCAGCCGCCAAACCCAGACTCGTCCATCAGATTGCCAGATGGAGAAGCGTGATTCATCACTCCAGAGAATGCGTCTCACTGCTCTAGAGTCCAGTGGCGGCGTGCTTTACACCACTGCATCCAACGCTTTGCATTGCACTTGGTGATGTATGGCTTGGATGCAGCTGCTCGGCCATGGAAACCCATTCCATGAAGCTCTCTACGCACTGTTCTTGAGCTAATCTGAAGGCCACATGAACTTTGGAGGTCTGTAGCGATTGACTCTGCAGAAATTTGGCGACCTCTGCGCACTACGCGCCTCAGCATCCGCTGACCCTGCTCTGTCATTTTACGTGGCCTACCACTTCGTGGCTGAGTTGCTGTCATTCCCAATCGCTTCCACTTTGTTATAATACCACTGACAGTTGACTGTGGGATATTTAGTAGCGAGGAAATTTCATGACTGGACTTGTTGCACAGGTGGCATCCTATCACAGTACCACGCTGGAATTCACTGAGCTCCTGAGAGCGGCCCATTCTTTCACAAATGTTTGTAGAAGCAGTCTGCATGCCTAGGTGCTTCATTTTATACACCTGTGGCCATGGAAGTGATTGGAACACCTGAATTCAATTATTTGGATGGGTGAGCGAATACTTTTGGCAATATAGTGTATCTGGTTATTAGTCCCTGATTCCAGGGTGGTGCCCCATCAATGTTAATCCTTATTAATATTCTGTTGATTTTTGATAATTGATAATTATCTTTGATGATTGTTGAATTTGAATGATCAATAAGCTAGTGTTAATTTTAATTAATGTTTCATCGATGTTAACAATTAACAATTATCTTTGATAATTGTTGATTTAAAGAATTAAAAAAGCTAACATTGATTCTCATCAATGTTCTATTGATTTTAATAATTAATAATTATCTTTGATAATTATTAATTATTGCTAATAACCAAACCCGCTCCTAAACATAGCGCACTACATTTACTGGAGCCACATGTGAGGTTTTAATGAGTTAGATTCAATTAATTAATTTAAATATTAATTAATAACTAAATAAATAATTATTAATTATTTCACATAGTAACACTGATCTAAACAACGAGTAAAGCCCTACAAAAATATCCAGAAGCTTATTTCCATATTCAGATTACGCCAATGCACAGGTGCTTTCTCAGTTTCGCAATCGAGGGCAAAGCGTATCTATTTTGCGTCCTCCTATTCGGACTTGCACTGGCACCACGCACTTTCACAAAATGCATGGATGAGGCTTTGGTACCCTTGAGGCTTCAGGGCATCCACATTTTGAATTATCTCGATGATTGATTGGTGCTAGCCTACTCAGGAGACTTTGGCTGCTCAACATCGAGATGTCACTCTAAGCCATTTGAGCAATCAAGGGCTGTGTGTAAACCTATACAAGAGTGTCCTGTTGCCAAGACAACAGACTCTGTTTCTAGGGGTGGAGCTAGATTCACAGGCGATGCTGGCACATCTGTCTCCATTTTGTGTTCTGTCATTCTGCCGGTGTCTAGCAATGTTCAGAGTGGGACGTATTCTCCCTGCAAGAACATTTCACAGGCTTTTGGGGCTCATGATCACGGCTTCCGCTGTCATTCCCCTGGGCATGTTGTATGCCAGACCTTTTCAGTGCTGGATGAACTCCACAAAGGGACTTCAACCACTGACACATGTATTCTGTCTCTTCAAAGTGACATGTGGGTGCTACCGAACTCTGTCACCATGGAAACTGGCCCGCCTTTTGATGTCGGGCATTCCGCTGGGACAGGTGTGTCACCACAAAGTTATAATGACAGACGCCTCCTCCACAGGTTGGGGCACTGTATACGAAGGTCATCCAGCCTATGGGATTTGGATGGGCCAGCGGCAATATTGGCACATAAACTGTCTGGAGATGTTCACGGTGCTGCTGGCATTAATGTTTTTTCTCCCAGAGATTCAGGGCAGTCATGTCCTTATCTGGTCGGACAACGGGACGGTGGTGTCCTACATCAATCGCCAAGCAGGAGTGCATTGTCATGCCATGCTGAAGCTGGCATGTCGCATTCTTCTGTGAGCACGGGACAATGTGCTGTCTCTACAAGCCATGCATGTTCTGGGCTGGTTGATTTTGGGGGCAGCTCTCCTGTCCAGACAGGGCTTGATGCCTGGAGAGTGGACATTACATTCTAAGATTATGGAACAAATCTGGAGGAGGTTCGGCAGAGCAGAAGTGGATCTGTTCAGATGTGACACTGTCCCTTCTGGTTTTCCCTCTTGCTCCCAGCACCGCTGGGCATCGATGTGTTGGCGTCTTTACGCGTTTCCACCGATCAGTCTGCTGCACGCAGTTCTGCAGAGTGTTTGGGAGGATTGGTTTCAGCTTCTGTTAGTGGTGCCATTTTGGCCATCTCAAGTATGGTTTTCGACTCTGTTCTCTCTCCTGGAGAAATTGCCTTGGGAGATTCCAGTCAAAACAGACATGTTGTCTCAGGCTCAGGGCAGCATTTGGCACCCCTGGCCAGACTTGTGGAAGTTATGGGTAAGGCCCCTCAACGGGGTGCACTTTTGAATGGTGGGTTATCCCCTGCTGTGGTTGATACCATCCTCAATGCTAGAGCTCCATCAACTAGGAAGCTTTTTATGTTCAAGTGGCGTATTTTTGCTTCTTGGTGTACAGCACGAGGTGAAGATCCAGTTCACTGCCCTGTCGGTACAGTGCTGGATTTTTTGCAAGAGCATTTTGGGGCTGAGGTTGCCCTGGCAATGCCCTGGTATGTTGCCACTACAGCAGCTGAGCATGCGCTTATAAATGGAGTCTCTGTCAGTAGACATTCTCTTGTCTCTCGTTTTATGTGTGGGGTATGTAGGCTTAGACCTTTTTGTCCCATCCACATTCCTTTATGGGATTTATCTGTTGTTTTAGAGGCACTCACGGGTGCTCTGTCTGAGCCCTTGGCAACAGTCACTGATAAAATTCTGACTCTTAAAACAACCCTGCTGGTGGCATTGGCATCATTTAAAAGGGTTGGTGATTTGCATGTCCTGTTGATTAATCCCTTATGTATGGGTTTTGCGGAAGGGTGTTCAAGGGTGGTGTTAAGACCTCGCTTGGGCTATTTGCCCAAGGTCATTCTACATCATTTAGCTTGCAGACTATTAAGGGCTTCAGACCAGTGACACTCAGGGCGTGTCCCAATGTGATTATGCAGCATCTCGTTCCCACTCAGGGAACCAGGGTTATGCTTCACGTAACGATATGTTCCCATCAGTATATGTGGCCACACAAGAATGATCAAATATGACACACCTAATATGCAGTGTGTATGTGAATACATGTCATTGCATTGATGCAAAAAAAAAAATAAATAAATAAAAATAAGTGAAAAAATTAAAAATTGCAAAACGGGCCCATTCTGTCCTTCTAAAATCACTTGAACAATCATTACACTGATATTATGACTTCTGAGCTTGTAAGTACAAATTTCCCAGGAGGACTTGAACCCAGTTTAAGCCACACCATAACTGAAATAGTTTTTATACTGGCAATGTGTTAACATATGTGGATTAGACATACGAGTCAAAAAAAAAAAAAAAAAAACATTTAATAACAAATTGTAACAATGAAGGAGGGGGCTGAGTCATATTTAGTGACCAGAATAGAGACTGGACTCTTTTCATCTGGGCCCGTAAGCAACCACCCAGAACACCCTGGCAACTGCATACTGTAGCAATGTGCTAAAAGCACAGTTAAAACAACTTAACTGCATAGCAACAACCTGACAAACACAGAAAACAACTTAGCAACAGCATAGTAACAACCTGGCAACCACATACTGCAGCAATGTGCTAAAAACACTCAGAACCTCAGCAACAGCAAAGCAACACCCTACATTCACCTAAAACACTCTAGCAACCACAAAGCAACATGCTAAAAAACTACCCAGAACACCTAAGCAACAGCATAGCAACACTCAAAAGCTGCCAAAAACACTCTCGTAACATGCTAAAAAAACACTCAGAACACTTAAGTAACAGCATAGCAACACCCAACACCCACCTAAAACACTCTAGAAACCACATGGCAATGTGCTACAAAACAACCAGGACCTCAACAACAGCATAGCAACACTCGGCACCCACCTAAAACACTCTAGGAACCACATAGCAACATGCTAAAACACTCAGAAAACCTTAGCAACAGCATAGCAACGCTCAACACCTTCCCTTACAAAAATCAAGAGTTCATGGCAAATTTGCTGCAAAGTTCACTGATAATTTTTACATGCAAATGAGCTTTGCAGCAAATTTACGGCAAATTGTCCATTGTTGCCAAATATTGTTGCAGCAAATCACAAGCTCAATTGCAAGTGAAAATAATGAGTGTCAAATGTGCGGCAAATTTGCAGCTAATTTGCAAGAATTAGCTAGATTTTTGTAAGGGTATACATAAAACACTTAAGCAAACACATAGCAGCATGCAGTGATTTTCAGGTGTAAGCTTCATCAACATAATTACCAGCCAGGTGGACGGAGAGGAAGCATGTATTAGCACCTCTCAGCGGAAGATGTTAATCACTTGACCGTCAGGACTTCCTGCTTTTTTTATGCATGTAAACATGATCAAAGTCTTGACAGAATGAAATATATAAATATGGAATAAAATATGTAGAAGCCTCACCGAAGTGAAATGATGTCCACACAGCAAACTTACAAGGAACTATGCTTCTAACCACAGGTAAAGGCTGTAGTTCCAACCATACAAATTTGCTATGCTGTTTGTGAATATTCATTGGAACTACGGTTTCGGGAAACACCAAATCGTAAAACTATGCTGGTAACGATGGAACTTATGACCATAGTTGGCTAACAATGCTTTTGGGAAATGCACCCCTGAACGTTTTCATCGCACTCAGCTGAATATCATCACAAATGCTGATTTCTAAACTAATTCTGTCACCAAGCATTTTTCCTGCCTTTTTTCCCTACACTAAAGTCACAACAGAAAGTGGAGCCTCAACAGTCTGGTTTTATTGAACGTAATTTCTTACTCATCGAAAGCTGCATACGAACATTCGCATTTTATGGTAAGCCTCGAGGGGATAAATACACAATCACGCACTTTCACAAGGTATGCTACTCCATGAATCGCACACCTGGCTCGGCTGGAGCATTTGTTTAGAGGCCTAGTGTGTTTTCCCCCTTAGTTTGGTTCATATAGGCATAAATGAACACAGCAATCGCACTCGGGTCCGCACCTAAACAATCGGTCTGAGACCACCTGGAAAAAGAAGAAATCTGTAGGTCAGCTCATCATTGTAATTCATCATCAAAACGTAGATACAGCAATACAGGTAGATCTCCACACACTCCTTGTTGACTGTTCCAAGATGGTGCCACGGTTGACGTATCTGAAACAGCCGTATGAGACATCTATGTACAGTATCTATGATATTTCTAAGGTGAAAGAATGCTGTCCTACAAGCACTGGAAATGTGATTATAAAAGGACAAATTGCTATCAAACAAAACAGCCAAATTTTTAACTATAGAAGATGACGTAACAGTACATCGAGAGTTAAATTATATTCTAGCATATTATGCTGTGCTTTTTATAAAAGTGTGCATTTGGGACAGACTTCAAGACTTCAATCAGATGATGCATTTTTATACATTATGTTTTTGATATAAATGCAGTTTTTCAAATTATTATTTGAAAAGTCATGTTATTGATAGACAGGGTTGGGAGGGTTACTTTCAGAATACTACAGATTTCAGAATACATGCTGTAAAAAGTCATTTGTAACGTATTCCGTTAGATTACTCAAGGTCAGTAACGTATTCTAAATACTTTGGATTACTTCTTCAGCACTGGTAGATTTTTTCACTTGTTTTGACTATAAAAACTCTGCCAGTACAGTAAGACAAAATACACATGTTAAAAATACATTCTCTGAAAAACTGAAATATCTTATGCAGTGTTGTTTCTAAAACAAGATCAATCAAATTGATATTGTTTTAAGGATTTTTAGATATTTTTTACAGGAAAACAATAAAAAAAATATTATCAAGAATACGATTTTTGCCCTAATATCAAAGGTCTTACTAGAAAAAAAGAAATTATGATCCAACGTGAATTTTCTTGAGAAAAAAAATATGATCGTGTCTGGTAACGTGCATGTAAAATGGCTAGAAATAGCATTTTAGCTTAGTATAAAGCTGACAATTTACACAAGGTTTATTTCTATTTCTTCTGCTCCAAACTTACTTCAAACTTACTTCTCTGTCTGCTCGTATGAATGTAACACATCAGAAGAAAGTGTTTCACCGCTGTTCAAATGCACTTTGGACCACATCATTTATATGTATAAATGTTTTCCATCTGAAAGGACTAAATATTAAATTAAACAAACGACAAAAAAATGCAAAGTAACCTCTTCAGTAATCAAAATACTTTTTGAATGTAACTGTATTCTAATTACCAATGATTTAAACTGTAACTGTAGTGGAATACTGTTACTTATATTTTGTATTTTTTAAATACGTAATCCCATTACATGTATTCCGTTACTCCCCAACCCTGTTGATAGCTAGGGTAAAGAAACACTTTAAACTAACTCTTGTTGATAGATAGGGTTGTAGAGCCGAGGAGGGCGGGGCCGGGCTGGAATGAGACACACCCGGTCCCCAATCAGCCTGATGGGGCGCGCGAGGGATAAAGGCGGCCGGGGACGACAGTTCGGGAGAGAGAGAATTGCAGACAGCTGTACTGTGTGTTTTTAGTTGTGTGTTTTGGTTGTGTTTTTGGTTAATAAATTGTTATTTAAGTTGTCAAGCCGGTTCTCGCCTCCTCCTTTCCACTGAACCCCCTTACAAGGGTATAGAAACACACTTTAAACTATTTCTTGGGCCTTGTGGACTTCGCGGGAATGTGCAAATAAAGGCCACGAGACCGCAAGACCATATCAAGTGTGCCATTTGGGACAGTCTTTCATCCATGATTTTCTTGAAAGGGAAACATCTTTTAAATATTAAGAGTTGGTAGAAAGATACTAAAAACACACTCCTTTGTATATTTATTTCTTCATTTGCCATTAATCTTTTAAAATAACACTGTACGTTTGAAGTTCTACACCGAAAACGCATGATATTGTCATTTAAACAGCGATGTTGCTGATTAATACCAGCTGCGTTTAAACGCTCAACCTCATTATCGTGTCCAGGTAATTGAGTCGTAAGTGTCCAAATTCTCAGTGGATCAATCGGTCAGGATAGCAGATCAGATGAGACTGCACTCTACAACCTGTGATATGTCGAAATCTGTAACCTTGCAATGCAATTTATGTTATTTTATTGTTCTTTTTTATTTATCGTTCTTGTTAATCACCAGCAGATTAAGCTTATTTGCTGAGTTTCCGCTTTTTCGTTGTGAGTGGTTTTGTGTAAAACTGCACTTTTGACAGATTTTATTTAATTGTTCATTAGTTAAAGGATGTTAAACAGGGCCTGGGTAGCTCAGTGAGTATTGACGTTGACTACCACCCTTGGAGTCACGAGTTCGAATCCAGGGTGTGCTGAGTGACTCCAGCCAGGTCTCCTTAGCAACCAAATTGGCCCGGTTGCTAGGGAGGGTAGAGTCACATGGGGTAACCTCCTCGTGGTCACTATAATGTGTGGTTCTCGCACTCGGTGGGGCACGTGGTGAGTTGTGCATGGATGCCGCAGAGAATAGCGTGGGCCTCCACTCCGTGGTAACACGCTCAACAAGCCACTTGATAAGATGCGCAGATTGACAGTCTCAGATGCAGAGTCAACTGAGACTCGTCCTCCGCCACTCGAATTGAGGCGAGTCACAATGCCACCACGAGGACTTAGAGCGCATTGGAAATTGGGCATTCCAAAAAAGGGGAGAAAAAAAAACCTTTTTTTTTTTTTTTAAAGTATGTTAAACTAAGAACTAAAACATTTAAAAAAAAACAGTCACATTTCATTGAATTGTTGAATAAATGCACTCATGTTCAATACAAAAACATACCAAGGCATAAACACTGTCCATCCATCCACGGAATGCAGAAATGCAAGTTTTGAGAATTACCTTCAATTCTGTTAATAACTACCAGTGAAGGACACTTTCTACCAAGTGAAGTGGTGTTTTAATGGACACACAGTCTTTGACTTTAACAACAAAAGATATGGAAAGCATCTCCACCTCACTTTTAAAAGTTGATACAGTAAGTCTATTTATTTTGCTGTCCTAACAATGCACAATTATGGTTAGTTGTACTGTCTGATTTTACATTTACCATTGTTGGTCCCTGTTGACTAGACCAGTGTCTAACAGACACTATTTAGGTTTGTTTCAAACCCTAGTGAGCTGCCTCACTGTCTACTGTCTACATAGGCAGCTACCTTCCAAGGCTGTTTTCTAACAGAAATGGAATCTCATAGGTAAATGATTTGGGGATCTGATCACAGAGGAGATGCAGTTGACTGCAAGGTGTTACTGCAACCTAGCTAAAGAACATCCAGATACTATCCTGATACAAAATACATATTAATGCCAGGTGTTAAGATGTCCTTGTAAACATTAAATGGGTCATGACATGCCATATTTTATTATTTTAAAGGTGAAGTGTGTAACTTTTTATTTGTGTGTAACAGTTTATTGTTCACTGACAACTATAAGTAAGCCATTCGTAGGATTATGTAACGAGGAGGTAGGCTGAGAGGATTCCATTTGCGGATATTTATTAGAGGATTTGAACAAACATTCCAAACAGTAGTCATCAAACGTAGTCAGGTCACAGGCTTCGGTCAAAACACAGATAAATCAGTCCACAGGCAAACAAATCCAAAACAGTAATCCAGAGACGTGAATTCAGTAAACGTAAGCAATGGGCATAACAGGAATCAAAACAATGGCAGAGAATAAATGCTTGATAAGGCAGATAACTACCAATACTTCACAAAGTGAGAGTATGAATGCATGGCTTATATACATGGTGAACAGGAAGTGATATGACAGAAACTGATGTGGCAGGAAACAGGAAGTGACAGAGTTCAGAATTCAGGTGAGGGCTCCCTCTGGTGGACGGGAGACTGGTCAAACGTTACAGTTTACCTCCCCAAAAAGTTAAACACAGCCTGAAAAATCTTGCATGTGAATTTTCACAGAGCATCTTGTTAAAGTGCTTTAAATGATTGTCCTTTTGTACAAAATGAGTAACACAGTTAATGTCACAAATTTGCTTATTTGATTACTGATCACGAAATTGTGTGGAATCTTGAATATTTCTTATATTATGTCATACATTTTTCAAAATCACACAGAGAGGTAATCACTAGCATGCAAGCAACAGCGAGAGAGGAGCAGGCTATTTTATTTATATGACATTTTTTGCACCTGACCTGAATTCCAATGTACAACTTGATGTAATCCTTCCTCATGATCACACAGTGTGTTTTCATCAGCTGAATGGGAGCCTAAACACTATTAAAGTGTGACGAGACTTGTGCTGCACGTGCAAGCCATTCGCGCATCATAAGCCGATCAACTATTTAGCCCTTTTCGGTCAATTGCACCTGCAAAATCCTAAAACTTTATTTCCAGGTTTAACTGACATTTTGAATAGACTCACGATGTGGGTTTATGTTTTCTCTTTTAATCGTTTAATGTAATTTTGAATGTGGCCATGATTAAAGGACGGTGTACCTGTATGCTGGGTTGGAAATCTCAAGGATTAATAGTGGTGTTTTCCTTATTACATCACTGTTGTTCTGAAAGAAAAAAATAAACAAATGAAACATGGAATGTAGGCTGTCATCTGCACAGCCTGACCTAAGCAAAGTGAGTGCGTTTACCTGCATGATTAACTGAACGTGAAGCACTGCCAGCTCGTGATGCGCGACACAAGTCTGTTGGATATACTGAAGGCTTGTCACATTTAACTTTTTGTTTAGCCTCCTATTCAGCTGATGAAAACACGCAGTGTGATCATAAGGAAGGATTACATCAAGATGTAGACTGGAATGCAGGTGCGGAATTTATAGAAATAAAATAGTCTACTCCTCTCTCGTCGTTGCTGGCATGCCAGTGATTAACCCTCCACATGCCAATGCTGGCATGCATGCCATAGGTTGCCAACCCCTGATCTAAACCTATAGTGTGAGTTTGGGGTGTGGCTTGTAGTAAACTGTTCAGCCGGGAGAATATGAACGTCTATGGCAGACGTGTTCCAGAGGAAATAAAACTTCACCAAAATTGAAGAGTTGCTAAAAGACAAAGAGAAGGAGAACGGAGTAAAACCAGAGTGAACATTTATGAGGTGTAGGACTTTGAGGGAATTTTTGGGGTTCGATTCTTGCTGTGTTGCTTCTCGACAGGTAAGCTGCACTCTGGTATTGCCAAACAAGTTAGCTCATTACTGTCGAGCTTCAGATAAATCCATGAGACACTCTGAATATGTATTGTTATGTTTAGTTACCAGAAGAACCATCCTACCTCTTGTGCTTGAGGGGTGTTGGATTTTCTATGATAGCTGTAACTAATCAATGCTGGCAAGTGACCATGGTATACAGTGCAACCGGAAAGTATTCACAGCGCTTCACTTTTTCCACATTTTGTTATGTTACAGCCTTATTCCAAAATTGATTAAATTCATTATTTTCCTCAAAATTCTACAAACAATACCCCATAATGACAACGTGAAAGTAGTTTGTTTGAAATCTTTGCAAAATAATGAATTTAATCCATTTTGGAATAAGGCTGTAACATAACAAAATGTGGAAAAAGTGAAGCGCTGTGAATACTTTCCGGATGCACCGTAAGTGAGATATATGGAAGTAAATTCATGACTAAAGTCTTTGAAGCATAAAAGCATGTTGAATTGCTCTAATCAAAAAAATAAATGCATTGTATTATCAGTGCTTGCATTTAAATGCGTTGAATTTACAGTGCTTGTATTTAAATGTGTTGCATTTACAGTGCTTGCATTTTGGGAAGCTGAAATTTAACATTGTTGTATTTTAAGCATTGAATATTTCATTTGGAAACATTTCACAACTAATATCATTATTAAAAATTCAGCAATAAATATTCTCCTTCCAAAGTTAATTTCCAAAATATTTAGTTCATTTGAAAATACCATCTAGATTTTTCGACAGGTAAAATTCAACCTGTTTTATTTTGCTTAACAAAATTCGCTTCCTCAAATTCAGTGGTTCCAATTTGGTTGGAAATTCAACCTTCCACATCCAGGAACTGTAGGAAAAAAAGCAGAGCACCGATGCACAATCTCCACCCAATGCTATTTGTTTTCAACAGTAGGTGGTGCAATCCAATTGGGTGTTGACTGCTGAAGACCAAAGCTACAGGTAGAGAGAACAACCGTGTATGTTTTGATAGTTTGTTTTTCAAAATTGTTCATGGGTAGAAAATAGATAAATATTTGATTTGCACATGTGGGTGGGCATGAAACTGACCATTCCACTGATAGGTCAACCCGCGTCATCATCAGTTCCTCAATGCCATGCAACAGAATAATTATCCACCGCTGCTCAGCTTTTAATGCTACTACATGTCTCTTTCTTATCAAACAACCGGACTAAGGAATGCCTGTGACAGAAATCGTACAAGTCAGGGAAGAGTCTAGACAGGGCTTCGTGCCAACTTTCTTCTGCGTATGCATGAGTTCTGCAACTTATGTGTGCCAGAGAAATATTAGTTAACTGTTTTAGAAATAGCTTATTGATGTCCCTCACATCTGCATGCAAAATTTCTTAGCCTACTTCTTAGACACACAGCCTGTTTTATTTAGCTGTCAGCTATCAAAATCTCTATCAAAAGGTGTGGCGAAGCTGCACATGCAGCTCAACCCATTAGACTGCACGGATCAGATGCATTTACATTGTAGTGAAGCGCAGACCAGTACGTGGAATGCATTGGCTTTTATAAATGTTTATAAAAAGATTGACGATACATTGCCCAGGTCATTACATAACTTTGAAGCGCTGACTGCTGTGTAGTTAGGCATTACGTATAATGTAGTAGGGTGACCTGTCCCGAATTGGAAGCTTTGTCTCATTTCATTTATTTGTCCGTAGCTGGGTTTCCCGAGGCACTAAGTAAAACGTACTAAAGTAGTACTAAATCTCTATGGCATGTTTCCGAAAAAGCATCAAAGTTGTAAAGTAAAAACTTTGTAAATTAACAAGGGCTTTGAACCGCTCTAAAGACATAAGTGCAACTTAAATGCATCTTTCTTGCATTTTCACATTTTATCAGAGAATAAGGAACATTTAATAACTTGTATTGATATATTTGGATAATTGGAAAGCCGTAGCCAGAAACAAGGCTTTGGGTGTGCCAAGGGAAAACTGTGTGCAAGAACTGAAGCACAATAAAGTTACATTTTTTGTAACTTTAACAACAATTACCATTCACAAATGTAACCATTTTTTTAGCACTAAATTTGTTTTCTATTTAGCCCCACATTACATTGTAATGAATTTATAAGCCCAAACAAATTAATTACACTTTTATCAATGGAGTTGGTAGGCCTGTTAATATATCCAAATATTAGTCTTAATATTTAGGCATAAAATTTGATTAAATTATTTTGGAACGTTACATCATTATTTTCCAAAATCCAGAAGACAAATGCACAGGTAAATGAAGGGACAGTTTGGACTGACAAAAAGTACTACACCAGGTTTTACATTCATTGATTCAAAAACTTAATTTAGGAAAATAAATAAATGTGTGATGCATTTTATGAAATAGAAAAATGACAATACCATGTGCATTCAGTTTCCAGCAAAAGAAACAAACTTATGGCTACATTAGAGCCCCTTATTATGATTCACATTGTGTGCGTTCACAAAAATGCATTTCTATCATTAATCTCTATAAAGTTGAGTGTCAATCTGATATTAATTTTATTAAATGCTGTGATCATCATTAACTTTCGGTGTCTCGACAAGCTTACATATAATTTCCATGCTTGTCAGTATTTTTGCATTATTGTCATGTTGAGAAGACAAACTCCTGGACATACTGGCCAAGGTTTCAGCGTTGGACCGGACAGCTCCCGTAACGAAGCATTTAAGTTGTACTTTATAACAAGCCAAGTGCTGTTTTGGGAAACCAATAAAACGTCTTCACTGACCCTGAACACTGGTCTTTCTCTCTTACATCAGTATTCACAAGTGCACAAGAGAGTTTTGCTACAGGTTTTTTGCAAATGTAGTTGCAAAAGTCAAGGCGTGAAGATTTAAATTTGCAGTGCCAGATTTGAGAGGTTGTAAGTGCTGATTTGTGGTTGTACTGTGAAAATGAATTAAAGTACAAATTTGAATGTGTAATACAAGTTTGTGTCTGTAGTTGTATTTATGTGAATGTAATTTTACACATTTGTGACTACTTGTCTGCAATTGTGAATTCAGAACACAAGCTTTTAATTATTGTCGGTGAGTGCAGATTGCAACATTCAACTTCAAATTTTTATTTTACAAGTTTTCACATCGGTGCTGTAAGTGTAAGTTTCAACTTACGAGTACACATATTTATGGTACAAGTTCTCAAATCCAAATATGCAAGCTCTTGAGTTTTGCTACTGATTTACTTTCATAACAAGTGTCTCTGCTTTGGCCCGTTGAAGCCGGTTGAAGCACCTATCATCACCATGGATTGTATTACGTTTGCATACTCAGAACATTTCAGTGTGGATTGTATGTTTTTAGCTCATACCAGAGTGGATTGCTTGTGCACCAGTCACAATATGATTCAAGCTTTGCAAAAGAACTGAAAGATGCGGTTAAACACTACCGGACCATGAGTACACAGTTGAATTCACAAATGTTTCAAATGTCATGACTGTTTGATAGTTGCTGTGCTTGAGTGAATGTTTTGATACATTCCAATGAAATGTGTTGGCTGTACGTTATGTGTTAACCCTGAAATGTAGTTTTATAAATTATAATGTAAAGTTTGTTCATTTTATTTCGATTGATTTTCAAATTTGAGGGACTGCGTGATGTTAGCCAACCAGAACAGTGGGTGTTTACATTGAAGTCTTAAAGGGCCAAATAGCTTTAAACCGAGCTTTTCAGACAGAAAGCAAGAGACAAGGTGGAAAAAGATCATATATTATTATATGAAGACTGTTTTGGTGAGAAAAAAATAACAAAAACTTTACTGACATTATTAGTGGACCTCAGGGAAGCTAATAAAATGATAAAAAACAGTATTTCATGACCCCTTCAAGATAATATTAAAAGGTGCTCCTGTGGGAGGACTGATACGGCAGAGGAGTAGTTAAACCTATAATAAAGGTAAACCTGTGGGAGCATGGTGGAAGTACTGCTGTCATGGTAGAGTAAAAGGGGCCTCTTTTGGGAGGCAAGGTTAAAGTGCTGATGTGGCAGCAGAGTTGTTGAGGCAGTATAATATGATAAGCTCCTGTGGTAGTGTAATGGAGGCACTGCTGTGGAAGTGGAGTGAAAAAGGGGGTGCCTCCTGTGGGAGGTGGAGTTAGAGCCCTGCTGGGGCAGTGGAGTAGTTAAAAAGGTGCTCCTGCAGGAGGACTGCTGCGGCAGAGGTGTTGAACCTATAATAGGTGATCCTGTGGGAGTATGGTGGAAGTACTGCTGTCATGGTAGAGTAAAAGGGGGCCTCCTGCAGGAGGCAGGGTATAAGTGCTGAGTCTCAGCAGAGTTGAGACAGTATGGTATGAGGACCTCTTGCGGGAGCAGAGTGGAGGCACTGCTGCAGCAGTAGAGTAAAAAAAGGGGGGGCTCCTGCAGGAGGCGGTGTTAGAGCACTGATGTGCCAGTGGAGTGGTAAAGATAATAGTAAACAGTGCTCCAGTGAGATAACTGCAGCGGGGGAGTAGTTGAACCTATAATAGGTGATCCTGTAGGAGCATGGTGGAAGTAGCTGTCATGGTAGAGTAAAAGGGGCCTCCTGCGGGAGGCGGGGTTAAAGTGCTGCTGCTGCTGCAGTAGAGTTGTTAAGACAGTATAGTATGAGAAGCTCCTGCGTGAGCAGAGTGAAGGCACTGCTGCGGCAGTGGAGTAAAAAGGGGGGTGCCTCCTGCGGCAGATGGAGTTACAGCAATGCTGCGGCGGTGGAGTTGTAGAGACAATATCAAAATGTTCTCCTGCGGGAGCAGGGAAACAAAAAGTACATAAAAATACATAACTTGCATTTTATAATGTTTACAAATAATATAGCAGTATAATTTGAATTCTTTCCCTTGCAAAAAAAGCCTCTCGTGTGCATTAAACAATTCTGTTACTGCTGCGGCAGTGATAGGAAAGTAAAGGTACTCCCGTGGGAGCAGGGTGTGGAACACTGCCGGAACAATGGGGCACTTAGGGAATTAGTAGTGGTGCTTTGCAGGAACTGGATGAAATCACTGCTACTTATGCAAAATAGTTTAATGAAACCATACAGACACCTGTAGAGAAAAGAAAACAAAGAAAAAAAGGTTAGAGTAGGTGGTTTTGCAAAATAAGGGTTGAAGAAACCATCCATTTATAAAATGTACAGATATTGTGATGGTAATATGTAAGTTAGTCATTGCAGAATGCTTAGTATTAATGTGGAACTAGCAAGTAGAGTAGTTGAGACAAAATGGTAGAGAATCTCCTGCAGGAGCAGTTAAGGCGCAGCTGTGGCAGTAGAGTAATGAACCAGAAAAGGAGCTCTAGCAAAGGCAAAGAGAAATACTGCTGCGGCAGTGAAGTGTTGTAGCTCCTGTGGAAGCTAGGAGAGGGAGCACTGCTGTGTTTCTACAGCTGTGGAATCACTTGTAGATGCCATTCTACCCAAGGATCAAACTTGGAAATTGTGAGCACTTGTAAAGGGAACAGAAATAGCTCCATATTCACACCTGTGAGGAAAGAAAAGGTTAGTTATGAATATGTTACTTGCATTTATGACATTTAGAAGGAAGCGAAATGTATGCTCAAGTGCATGAACAACTCTGGCAATGAGGGTTGTTAATGAATTAATGTCATCAAAGCTCAAACTAAGCAAATCAAATGGGGAAGCTTTAAACGACCATCATACTGAGGATCTTATTTCATAACAGGGATGCTTTCTGAATCAGAGGGGTCGGGACCCTGGGCCTGGGGAGCAGTGTTCCCTCAAGCCATTTTAAAAATGGGTCATGAATTTAGTGTAAAACTGAGCTTCTGAGCTTAAAAAAAAACAGCCCCAATTGTGTAGGTTGTTAGGCGGAACAGTGCTGAAAAGATAAATGCTACCACACTTGTAGAGGGAGAAATAATCAACAAGGTGCCAGTGAATGCCTTGGGAAGGGGCAATAGATACATGGAAATACTCCTGAAAGTGTGTGATTATGTAAGCCGGCATACAATCCTGTAATGAGTATGAATCAAACTCTTATAGACAAAATGCTGAAAGCTATACACCCCTGTGGATTCATATACCTGGGGGTTGAAAGATGACTGCCAGAACATCTGAAGAGAGAACTGAGGAATATTATTATTAATTATTTATTATCCCAAATCAAAGGAGTACAACTGATAATGGAGAAACTGTAAGTTAGCCGTTTGGTACTGATGTTGGTAAATTATTTTAAATATTAGTTTAATTTAATCTTTAGAATGCTTGGAGGGCAATCGGCAATTCTCATGGCTTATTGAAAATAGTATCACCCATATGTTAGGCATAGCTTGAGGGCCGGATCTTTGAAAAAATCATGTGATGAGATTATTTACCAAAATATAACAGCCTAATTATCCTTGAATACAAAAAAGACTTTATTGGTGATCGAAACATAAAAAAACTAATCTATCACATACAATCATGAAACAAGTTGGTGAGTAAAGTGACAGAATGTGAAAGAAATTATCAGTACAGAGAAAATGAACTTTATGGAGTCTGTAGACAATGCCTTAAGAACCATGAGTTTAAATCGATTTGCAATCTGATTCCCCAAAGTATTTAAATAATACACCAGCACTTTCAGCAAAAGTCTGGAGATGTACTTGTGTGTTGTTGCATTTCCTTACATTGCTTGGTTCTTGGGCTCTTTGTAGAAAGTTCGTTCCGTCGATGTTTGGACCTCTGTTAGATCGTGGATGTCTGTTGCGGCGATGGATGATGAGGTGGCATCACGTGTGTGTGTCATAGCGCAGAGAAGAGAAGTTCCTCGGACCTTGGTGTCCGAGCCTTCTTGGACTTCTACATGGTACGGAACTTGATGGGCAAGAGGCTACAAGCCATGAGGGCAAGAGCGTGGAGGCTGCAGAGCTGCAGAGGAAGTGAAGAACGGAGAAGAGAGCCAAAGAAGAGAGAGAGCTCCTCCTTGTAGGAAAGTTTTGAGCTGAAATTGGCCACACCCTAAAGGTGTCCTGAGTCAATCAGAAGTGACTTTTCGGAGTCACATGGTCAACTCCTTCCTTCCTTTCCAAAGCTGATTTACAATCCTTTGTGTGGAGGATTCTTACAAATTTCCCACTCAAAATAGTGCATGTTTAATCATGAACTTTTATATCTTGAAAACTGTGCAAGAGACATGACATTCGTTAACATCAACATTCTCTACATAAACAAGCAAGCATTTACATACTAAATATGACATAGGCTATAATCATTCATTTGTCAGTTATAAAAGTGATCACAGGTCATAGAGTCATTTTCAAAATTATCTATTAAGGCTAGACATTGCGTACATTTTGGTCCAAATGCATTCTGTGCATTTTATAGGGTTAACTCAGCGAAGTACTGTGACTTCTTGTGAAATGTTCCTGGATTAAGATGAGATGTCTTCATATTAGAATTGTGCAAACACAAGGGTCTTTAGCTCTGTGTCTTTTAGCACTTTAGTGAGTTTTTTTAGCATGTGACAGGAAATGTCTCTCTCCCCACGGGATGCCGGGAATGCGGAGGGGCGTTCTGTCCACTGGGGGTCAGAGGTCTGACTCTGGTCCGCCCGGGGAGGAGCGGCTGCCGTCCGCCTGAGAGGGTGGAGGAGTGATCGAGGACCACGCGACGGCGCATCAGAGAACCGGTGAGTTTCTTTTTCTCTCTCTCCTCTCTCTCTCTCTGTCGCTCCGTGTTGGCCTTTCCCTTGCCTATAGTGTTTTTGTTGTTGTTGTTTTTCCCCTCCTGTCTCCTCCCAGGTCGAGGAAGGCGGGGATGACCCACCGGCAGTCGGGGTGCAAGGCACGCCCCCCGGAGAGGAAGGGGGTTTGTACATCATGCCGGGGGCTCCCCGGCCTGAGGCAACGCCGGGAGGAGTTTAGAGCCGAGGAGGGCCAATTAGCCTGATAGGGCGTGCAAGGGATAAAGGCGGCCGGGGACGACAGTTCGAGAGAGAGAGAATTACAGGCAGCTGCCCTGTGTGTGGTCATGTTTGTGTGTTCTTGGTTAAGTTGTTCATTAAATTATTATTTAAGTTGTCAAGCCGGTTCTCGCCACCTCCTTTCCACCGAACCCCCTTACAGTCTCATTTGAAGTGTTTGTGTGTTACTAAATGAATGAAACAAAGGGACTACTTTTTAGCTGCTGTTTGCAGAATACTGATCAGAGAGGATGTCTCATGATAATTTGAAGCCTAGAAAATTGGTTATTGTCCAGAATAAAGAGTCATAGAATTGGCATTGTTTTGTTCATTGTAATTCAGGAGGATCTCACAAGGGAAGCTTGTTTAACTCTGTCTTTTAATGCCCATCAGCTCTGCCTTTAAGTGGTCTTTTTGCAGAGGTGGTTAGCTAGTCATGTCATGGACGACCATTAAATGTGAGGGTATTTCCTGATTTTTGACATGTGTGAGGAAAAGATCTTGGTGGTTCACAGAGCTCTCATTGTTTCAAAAGGTTAACACTCAACAAATGTCGCAGCCGTAGATTTAATGGCTCCAAGCTGAATTTGCCATCTGTTTAAATCTGATGCTTCTTTTTTTTATATTAAGTTCCTTCAGGGTGGAAATTAATATTTTCTTCTGCTGGGCTACTCCGATCCTACTGTGATGTCTAGAAAAGTCATAGTACCAAGACGATACTAAAATAAAAAAGATGTAACGATACCAGTGTTTTTACAGTACCGGTAGTACCAAGCACCGACTCTATCCGGTACCAGTCCAGCACATAGTATGACTGACACACGACAGCTTTAAAATGCTCACAGGCTTATTTTAAACACATGCTCTGTTACTCCTTTTAGTAATCAAATTAAAATCGTGACATGCCCTTGTGCAATTTATTAAACAGCTGAAGGCTGCAATCTAGTGTGGATGAGCTGTGTACTGTATAAATCCTACCGCTCATACACTGGAAACTCCACAGACATTAAATCCACTGAAAAGCGCATTTTACAAGAAGACTATATATTTATATAATTAAATCACAGCATTTTTGCTTTAATTTCAACTAAACTTGATTTATATAGCATTTAAAACAGAGTTGACCAAAGTGCTTCACAGTAATACAATTTTAAACATAACAATGTGTTTGTGAAAAAACAATCCACAGAGATGCCACACCCTGATCATGACTACTCCATGGAGCCCATGACTTCTGAGGAGCAACTTGTGCTGGCATGGGAGGAAATGTCACGCCTGGCTGCTGAAAATGAAATGCTCAAAAGCCAACAGTTTGTTATACAGCATTTTCAGTACAATCCAAAACTCATCCAGTTCTACATAGGATTCCCAGACTATGACACTCTGAAAGCTGTTTACTTGGCTCTATAGTCCACAGCAGAGTGCATGGTCTCGTGGGCTCAAGTGCAAATAAGTCCAACCCACCAGCATACATTGAGGCTTGGATTCCAGACACATCTCTCACTGATTAATCAATTTTTCATGTTTCTTTGCCACATTAGACAGGGCCTTCTTGAACAAGATCTTGCTGTGCGTTTCAACGTGTCACAAAGTACAGTCAGCCAAACCTGTGTTTCATGGGCAAATTATTTGTACTTCATGTTGGGGAGATCTGCAGTTAATGAACTAATGCCAGAGTATTTTAGAGCTCTCTACCCCAAAACAACTCCCCTGACGTAGGCATAGGAGTCGGACCGCTGGGTTCATATTGTGTCAGTCAGGTATTCTGTAACATTGGCTGCTGCTGGCAATGACAAAGACGATGAAGACGATGATGTAAAGATGAACCCAAGTGCAGTTTATTTACATAAGTGAAATCCAAACCATAACAAACATAACTAACTAACTGACTTGACTTGACTTGACTTGACTTGACTTGACTTGACTTGACTTGACTTGACTTGACTTGACTATGCTACACAAACACAATACCTGACCAAGGACAATGGTAAACATGAGGGCTTAAATACATGGACAAGGGGTAAAACAAAGCTGAGAGAACCAATGAACAGACAGAACTGATAACAAAGTAATCAAACAATAAACCAATGAAAACAAGACACATGAACCTGGAGGGAAACATGAAATCACATGACAAGGGAACCACATGACATGAAACAGGAACTAATCTTTTCAAAATAAAAGACTTGAAAAACATGAATCAATAAAATACACATGACACATACTAGTTTTGAAGGACATGAGAATATATTGAAATTGAAAATGTTATTTAAAACAATAAAGAACATTCCTATATTCCATCGGACTGTTTCATTTGTTTAATCTTATTTACACTCTCTTGTTGCATAAAGCAGGTAAGAAAAAGCTGACAAAAAAGAGTCAAGCATATATACATCTGCGTTGATATACTCACCCTCATGACATTCCAAACCCAAATGACTATCTTTCCTCCATCAAACACAAAATTAATTATCCAAGTTGATCTTTTCTATACAATGAAAGAGAATAGTGGCCACAGCTGTCCCTAGTCCACCTCCACCAGTTGCAGTTCTAGCTTGTATGGTTCCCTGGGTGAAACCCCCTTCAGCACCCCCCACAACAACCAGGGGGTGTGGTGGCTGGTGGTTGGAGATGAGATGGCTGATGGACTTCAGAGCACCCACTTTTTTGTGTGGGCGCCTCGTGCCACCCCCGGCAAGATGCCGCACCGGGCTTTTGCCCATGTCGCTCATGCCTAAATCCGCCCCGCTCTCCACTTTCATTGTATGGTCATTGTGCTGAAAAACACATGTACATTAAATAATGTCCTTTTGTGTTTCACAGATGGAAGTCATAGGAGTTTTTAATGACATGAGGGTGACTTAACACAGAATACAGAAATATCTCTATATATTAATGTTTCTAACAAAGTAGTTTAAAACTTAACATTAAGAATATTCCTGCATTACATGTGGGTAAGAAACAGCTGAAAAAGAAAGAGGTAAGCCTACATTTCATCTCTTCCCATTCATCTCTGTTGAAATAGATACGCTCAATGTGGGAATCACTTTTACATTTTACAAAAAAATTACACCATGTAAACCCACTAAATCCCATTTGTCCAACAACTTGATAGTAGTACTCGTGGGTCTTTTTTAGAGTGTAGTTCCCTGATGTGCTTGTCAAATATGAACAGTCTTTGAAGCTGTCCTTGTCTGGGCATTTTATCTCAAGAAGCCCATGGACAGGATCCGCTGTAAGGTCAACTACTTTCCTGTCAGGGGAGGCTCCTAGGTGCGGGGCATGACGATTAATGATTAAGCCACAAGGGAACACTTTGTTTCCAGTGAGTTTCTCATATTTTGCAGCAGCAACAGGTTCAAGTTGTGTGCCTCTTTTCATTGCTTTTGCTTGAACTGTTTGTTTTGTTAACTGGTAATGTTTCAAAGTCTTTAACTCTCTTGAACGATGCTGATGTGATCCTCTCTGCACGTAGTCAGTGCCAAGTGGTGCTGCATTGGTCCCTGGTTTCACTTTCCAGGTGTAGTGAATATTCTTATGTAATTATCAAACCTCCATAGAAATCATTTTCTATCTGGTTTAACACAGTCATGTAGTAGCGTGTTTGTGGAGGCAGAGGCAGTGGAGGGTGTAACCAGGGGTAACTGGTAAGTTAAAACAGACCCTAAATGTAGGTCTCCGAACTCTGTGGAGATCAGTTCTCTCTGTTGCCTACTGGCTGTTAATAATTTATTCATGTGGCTTCTGCTTCTTAATGTGTTGAGGCTTGTCCTCAGTTTATCTTCAAATTCAACACAGGGCAATGGAAGAGGGACTGGGCAGTAAACATTTGGGAGAATTCCTGCACTTGTATGGTTTACTCTGTGGGGACCAATATTTGGTGGTTTTACTTTTGAAATGTATACTGTGCTAATTGTCTTTGGCTTTAGTCCTAATGTTCTTGTTGGCACATGCCATGTTTGAGGCAATGAGGTTTTACTTCAGGTTCTGAGTGGTACAGACTTGTGTCCCATTTTTAGTCCTATCTCTAAGTCTGTATTTGCGTACATAGATCATTTGAACAGAGGTATAAAACTCTCATAATGTCTCATTACAGAGGATATATACAGGGTCCAAAATTAACACCTGCCAAGCGGCATATATGGGAAATTTTTCTGTTTGGCCGGTGATATTCGCAGCATCACTGGCCACTCTGGCAGGTGTTTTTTGCATGCTATCAGTTTATGTCAGCTTGTAAAATAATTTTACACATTCTAGTTTTGTCCTCAAGGGGGCTCTGTATGCCTAGAGTACAGTCAGTAACAGACGTTTACATAGAACGGCTCTTATTAGCTCGTAGTCCTGACCACTCTTGGATTTCCAGTGAATGTGCAAGTAAGTTTTAATTACCCACCACCACACATACAAATTCTCTTGTAATGACTGCATTATAATAAAAACTGTATGATTTTCATGACGTTTTGTTTCATTAACGATTCTTGAACGTTCATTCTTCCGGTGATATGGAAAGAAAACCGGACTAAAATACCCAGACAGTGTTTCCTGTATTACTATTAAGGGCCATAGCAACACCGCTACTGAATCTACAGCATGAGATGAGACATAAAGCACTACCAGTAGACCGATTCCCCAAAAAATTACTCTTTTGAGCCGGCTCTTTTTAGTGAATCAAAAAGACTTATGAATCCCTTGGAGCTGACTGAATTAATTGACTCACTCCAAGTAAAGCAAGAACTGCTACTTTGTTGTGCATACTTTAGTCTAATGAGAGTTACTTACTGGTCGTTCATATGACAACATGTACTTCAAAGGGGTCATGAAATGCTCTTTTTATAGTTTCATTATCTTCCCTGAGGTCCACTGATAATGTTAGTAAAGTTTGGTTTTTTTTCTCACCAAAACAGTCATATTCTGTAATTATGATCATTTTCCACCCTGTCTTTTACCATCTTTCTGAAGAGCTCAATTTTTGCCTCAGCTTCTCCTTTAAACTTCAGTGTAAACACCCTCTGTTATGATTGGCTCACAGCATGAAGTCCCTCAAATTTATCTGTTTTTGAAACTCAATCGGAAGAGAATAAACAAGCACAAAACTTTAGAAATGTACATTTCATGGTTTACACATAACGCTCGGTGTAGACAGCCTCAAGCCGTTGCATCGCATCAATGGATGTGTCCGGTGTAGACAGCGTGTCAGCATCATAAACAATCATGACATTTGAAATATTAATGAATAATTGTTCTTGATCGGGTCCAATAGTGTTTTTAACTGTCCCATATCCTTCAGTGTCAATTCCTTGTCAAAGACTCGTTTTATGGCTGCTTCACAAGATGCACACATCCAGTTTATCATCCCGCACTGAGGTGCACATCGCCAGAAACAAATCAAAACGGTCAAAGAGGTCCATCTAGTGCATTTACATATAACAACAATTAAAAATAGTGCTGATAGGTGAAAGAACAGTTTGTTGAGCAGTTTAAGCAACAAAACAACAGGAGCCATAGCAGCTGATGAAACGCATCTTCTCTGCAGAGTTGAAACTTGACACCGCGTCTTTTTAAAGCGTGCCAGAGAGATGACAACAGTCAAAGACGTCTGTGTAGTACTAATTCAAAATAGTCCAGATGGGTCCTTTCATGTTCAGGAGTAGTTAGGCCACAGACAGAAGGCATTTTTTCCTTCTCTCTGTCTCTGTTTACGAACCAAGTGAGCACCAGTGGGCGGGGCCATGGGTGCGATGATTTTAAAATAGGCGTTGATGTTACTGCTGTAGAGTCCATCTTGAATTAATGAGTACCCCAAGTGACGTAGGGATGTCACGGAAGTAGAGAATGGGATGTTTTGGCAGCTTGGTTTCAATAAATGCTTTAATTGCATTGAGGATTAGATTTTGAGTTCTGGAATTTACAGTATGTTTTTATAGTAGAATGACCTCTTAAATGTCAAAATATTAAGGAAAATGTTATTCCTCATGACATGACAACTTTAAAATACAAACTTAGTTTTGCTGTAATAAGTGAATAATCTAAAAAAATATTATTCTAAATGGACTATCTGGTAATTCCATATTTTATAAATAATAAAACCTTACAATTATTTAAAAATGCAGTTCACTTTTAAACATGCATACAGTAGGGCTGCACAATTAATTGAAATAAAATCGAAATCGCAATATGACCTTGTGTGATTATTAAACCACAAAGGGCTGCAAATTAATTAAATATATAAATAGTCTGCTCATGCTGCTAGCTTCAAAGTTAATTTGCGTTGCTGTGTCCCATCTGTATTGTGATGTATTGCATTAATACTGTGTTTTCAGAGGTGTTCTGTGCTCCACAACTCCCTCTCGTGCAACTCGAGTAACAGATGTGCTCAGAGTTCGGTTCCGTTTGCCTGCGTACGCTAAGCGCTTTTAGGGAAACTGGCGCCTCCTGGGTGAAGCGGTCTTAATTTTGTCCACGGTGCCGGCATCTCAGTCTCCGCTGGGCACATGTATCATAATAATAACCCAGGATGGAGATGAAGTATACATAAAGCATCTTTATTAAATGACTTCTGAGCAAACTACGTTAATAGCACCTTTTGAGACCCCAAACATGCAGTTTTCCTCCACTCTATTCTTCCTCACACAGCGCATATTTCCCTCATTAATCTCCAACAGGAACAAGTGAAAGTGGAACTAATATTACCAACATCCAACAAAATGAAAAGCACAGGAATGTAGATAAATATAATACATTGATAAACAATATTTATATACTATAGTATAATGCATTGTTAAATACAATAAAATAAAAATAAATAAAAATAATTAAATAAAATAATGACAATGAATAAATAACCAATTCTTTTACATTAAAATGAATCACTTCAGTTTCTCGTTCTTTAGAGGGCTATCCATCCTTATGTACAGTAGCCTAGAAAATTCTGTGTAAGCCTAGTTTTTAAAGTCTATTAAAAAACAAATTATTGTAAATATGAATATTTTTGTGTTTGCTTATTTGATTATCATTTAACCAACCCAAAGTTTGTTTGTCAGCAAAAACAAGGCAACAGCTATGATATAACCAACAGTGAAAAAATTCAAAAAAAAAAAAAATATTTAACAGTGACAGTGAGCAGAAAGCTTATATATATATATATATAAACAGTTATGACAGAGCTCCTGATAAAAGGTTTAATGATCGGATCGGCCAATTAAATGTAAAGAAAATCAGTGATCGTATCAGCTGTAAAAATCCCTATTATTCAAGTTAAAAAAATAATAATGATTAATAGTGGGCTAAGAAACTATCACAAAGTGGATAAAAACAGATACACGGTGGATAGGTACAAGTTGAATACAAAGACAGTGTTTTATTTTGAGTTTGGTTCTTTTTAAGAGGACTCATTTGTGAACACCCAAAGAATAGCGTAAATCGTTTCATTGGCAGAAGAACATGGTCAAAACATTACCAAAATTTGGTTAAAACGAATCACTTGTTAGACTATCATATCGCAGTTCAAATTGCAATTGCAATATTTTTCCAAATAATCACAATATGACTTTTTATCCATATTACAGTATTGTTTATTTGTCTAATATGTTTGTAAAATCCACTTTTAAAATGCAATAAAAAAGAATAAAAAAATTGCTGGTGAGAAATCTGACTGGCTGGTAAATTTTTGCATCTACCGGCTACCTTGGCTGGTGGGCTAAAAAGTTAATTTCGGACCCTGTATATATATACATATATATATATATATATATATATATATGTGTGTGTGTGTGTGTGTGTGTGTGAGTGTGTGGGCAGGTTTGGGTGGTTTACGAGGACATTTTTTTAGGTTACAAACTGGTAATTGCAAGGGTATTATGCTATAAATGTGGTTTATGAGGACATTTCTAGTGTTCCCATAATTCAACTCGCTTAAAAAACATACTTAATGATGTTTTATTGAAAATGTAAAAATGCAGAAAGTTTTTTGTGAGGGTTAGGTTTAGGGGTAGGGTTAGGGGATAGAATCTATAGTTCATACAGTATAAAAATCATTATGTCTATGGAGATTCCTCATAATGATAGCTGCACCAACATGTGTGTGTTTGTGTGTGTGTGTGTGTGTGTGTGTGTGTGTGTGTGTGTGTGTGTGTGTGTGTGTGCAATAGAGTTACCTTCTGTGTGATTAAACCAGATGTGTTTTTATACAGGTAGATGGCTTTAAACATGGTAAGCCTTCAGCTTTAACTAACTTGCTCTGCAAGACTCTCTTCAAACTGTTGCTCTGCCATGCTTTATACTAATCTCTGCTATAACAACTCTGGTGGCAATGGTGAAAATGCAACGTGTACTTACGTTGAATTATGAACTGTTGTCTGATACATTTCATGTCTGTGTCTGTGTTCATGTACTTGCATGAAGTATGTTTCATGCATTAGAATATTGCCAAAATGAGGTATCTTTGCTGCCTACTGTTTGGAACAGCCTTTGCTTTGGGAGGGTGAGAATAACTTAAAATGATGTCTTGGTAGGCAGCTCACTGTGTTTTGGACTAGAGCTGATTTATCAATTACTCAGCTGTAATGTGTTGTTTTGGTATTGATAGATGCATCTTGAACACTACATGAAGCAGCAAACGGAGTGATGATGCAGAGGAACAAATTATTGCAGATGGTCCCTGAACACGTCCCATCCAGACCCTCAGAGTCTGGCAAATATTGACTCCTCGCAGAGCATCAGACACGGCCCTGTGTGCCTCTCTCTTGCCTGCTAAACTTCTGTCTGATCTCCAGCTCGGGCACAACTGAACCAGAGTCTTCAACTGATTCCCCACAGATGTGCTTGAATTCCAAATATCATTCGCTTGGCTTTTATCCTTACATTGATTCCACAACCTGAAGGAGACAAACATTTTAATGTCAGCAGCCTAAAAACACAAGTTCTATCTGCAAATACATTAATAATAATTCATTAGATTTAGCAAAATTTTTTGAAGAAAACGTGAGTGGTGCTTGTTTGTGAAAATGTGTCTTTTGGATGGTTCAGGTGGTCAGGAATTGGCAAGTTAGCATGTCCCTGTTAGCCCGTATTGGTAGAAAAGGTTTCCCCATTGAAGGCAAGTAAAAACACTGTGTATTTTGACAATATATATATATATATATATATATATATATATATATATATATATATATATATATATATATATATATATATTTATTTATTTATTTTTTTTTTTCAAGCAAAGTATAAATTGGAAGTATTTCATAATATCATACTAGATGTTTTACCAGTTACAGATTGTTTTTGGAGGGTGCTTAAAAGCATGAAATGAAATGATGTCTTTCCCTATCCGTTTCCTTTGGTTAGTGGTCAGTAATGTGACACCTAGCCAGCCGAGCACCGCTATAGAGATGATTGGGAATGCTAATGAATTACATTCTCCAGGCATTTTAAAACTCCTTAGGGAGGTTGCAGGGCACTGCTATGTGGTTTGATCAAACCATTAACCCTAAAGCTGCCTTCACATACTATCATAATTTTCCTACTTCCCACATCTTTTGTCGTAATAACGAGTATGTCATGTTCAAGTGTTTTGATGTTGGAGAGATTAGGAAACAGAGGACGCTAGGTTCATTCTTGCATATTTCTTGGGGAACTCTTATTTTGACACTGTAATACATGTTAGTCAGCTTGCTGACGTAAATGGAATTTCGGACAAATACATGCAAAAACAAGGCAACAGCTATGATATTACCAACAGTGAAAAAATTCAGTTAACAGTGACAGTGAGCAGAAAGCTTATATATATAATATATAAGTTATGACAGAGCTCCTGATAAAAGGTTTAATGCTTGGATCGGCCAATTAAATGTAAAGCAAATTGGTGATCATATCAGCTGTAAAAATCCTGATAGAAGCATCACCAGTATTCAATGTACATGCTTTTTTCAGTATGCATTAAATTATTACTTATATACGTAAATGTATATGACCAAAACTGCAAGCACTAACAAGGTACAGTGGCTGCGTTTAGAAAAATGAATAAAATCATATAACAAAATAATTTAGTACTGAAACCATATTCTCCTCCACCACGTTGAAGTTTATGTATTTTTGAAAAAATAAGTTTATATACTGTATTTTCCAGTCGTAATTACAACTTGCTGATGTTCATGTGCAGCTTCCAAGTAGGAAACTCAGATTTAAGATCATTTCAATAGAATGTGAAGGGAGCATAAGATGCTTGCATAAAACATCACTACTAGTAGTAGTAACAATAAATATAGAAATACAAGAGATAATTTTTTTTTTATAAAATACACTAATTACGACATTAATGTATAGCACCTAAACTTTTTAGTGCAAGAGGCTCTGAAACATCAGTAGGTAATGATGTCACCTCACATATGTTCTGTAACCCAACATGAAAGAGACGCAGGGAAGGGCAGAAGGTTTGTCAGCATCTGGCACAGTCACATCTATAGTTATCAGCTGCAGAGTGGTTCAGGTCAGCTCTCGTATGGCAGTCACGTTCATGCTGTCATGACAGGCAGTGGAAGATCGTGTGTCACATGTTACACTAATTAACTGAGGTCACTCACTTCTCCAGCTAACAAAACATGCCAGTCTCATTTCATCTCTGGGGTGAATATTTATTTATTTATTTTTATTTTTGGAGAAGGAAATATACAACCCATTACACAAAATTATATATTTACTTCAGGACCCTGACACGAAGCAGAGGGATCTTGTGTAACCCTGAATGGGTTTATTTTGTGATAATTACTGTCTGACTGTACATTATCCTGTAATTACACAGCTACTCAACAAATAATTGAATAGATTGGACATGAAATTGATCTAATTTGAAATGATTTTATCACGTGAGAACAAAGAGAGTGCGAAGTAGTGGTTGCATGACTACTGATTTTTAATAGACTAGTCGAGCCCATTAGTTGAGTCAAATTTGACCATCAATCATACAGTTAAGAGAAATAATCCAAAAATATCTGACCGCAGAATGCTGCCATTGACCAATCAATATCAAGTATTCCAGAGTAAACTACCAGTCAAAATGTTTGAACACACCTACTCATTCTTTATTATAATATTTTCCATAATGCAGAATAATGGCAAAGAAACATCAAAACTCAGTAAATAAATAAAAGCATTTAAGCATAATATCAAAAGCATTTAAGATAATGAGATGCATATATTTTGTCAACTTTGCCCAAATTTTGGAGTTGAAGCATATTTATGTCCTTTCAGATGTGTTGATTAATTAATTGAATTAATCACATACATCACTATTTGCTGACAAAGACCCCGAAATGAAGATAACTGAATGTATTAATTTAAATATTTAATATAAATATTAAATATAAATTTTTTTATTAATATAAATGATTCTATAATTGATGTTTTATCCATTTTGGCCTATTTAGGTCAATTGAGTTTATCACATGACACATTCCTCTCTTGGAGCGTCTCACTTTGGTTGCGTCACATTGCAGTGTTCCGTGCCATAAACGCAGTGTTTTAAGATGCTGTGTGAAGTTAAATAGGTTGAAAAACGTGTCTCGAGATCCCTGCATTCTCTTGTGCGCTGTCTAGCTGTCTTTGAATGCAAAAGCGCATCATCTGTGAACAGCTCCCAAGTCATGTGTGAAATCGATTGCAAGATAAAGTGCACATTTTTATGTCTGAATTGCACTGTTGGCATGAAAATGGTCACACTGACTCATAACTATATTGTGACTCAAATGAGACATTCTGCAATGTAAAGCAGCTCATATGAGCACATGCAGATGGGCCGCTGAAACCCACTAGCCGTCATGACAAGACCCTCGCAAACAGACCTGACTTACATTTCAGAGCAAGGAATACCATGTGACCCACAAATCTGACTGAAATCAGACCAATTATAAAGCGAGATGAGGCTAAACTAAAACAAAACACCAAACGATTCCTTCTTCACTGTCAAATGCATCACTAAACTAGACTTTTGTGAATAAAATGTGGATGCTCCTCAACAAGCTGCATGATTTCAGGTATCTGTAGCACAAATGTTATGGAATGAGTTACGTTCTGAATTAATAGTTAGGATTAGGGAGTTGTTGAAGTTAACAACCCTAAATATGAGCAACAGTAATACTGAAAAAACACCACTTAAGATGTAGGCAGAATGACCAGAATAAAATCAAAGTTAAAAGTACAAAATATTTCAATGCGGATGGAGCTGCTCTCCAGAGAGCTTCTCTCTGATAGACGGCCTATTGTTGAGCACAGAGTAATTATCCAGACTACTTCAAAAAGCTCACTGCAATCTCCCTTTTCCTCAAAAACACGGTACTTCACTTTCCTTTCACTAGACTTAACTTGAGGTATCTTCTCTTCTGTGCCTGCACTGTAAAAACAAATCCAGTTGTTTAAAAAAAAAAAAAAAAAAAAATCTGTTAAATTTACAGTAAAAAAAATAAAATAAAATAAAAAAAAATACATCATAAACTTGATATTAACCTTCTGAAACTGTAAAAATCAGCTTTTTACTTTATAAGGTATTGTTAATCAATGACAGAAGAGCACATGATGACATGAAGTTCATCAATAGTGGCTCTTCCAGGAGCAATGACCAATAATCATGTAGAGACAGTGCTCAGTGCCACTCACACAAACACTAAACACTGTCAGGGTAACACGTGAAATTAAAATAATGCAATAAACATTAACTAAACTACAATATATATAACACAGAACACCCCAATGTAGATAAGTGATATTAAAAATAAGAAGAAACATAACTATTCCCATATGAAATATGATGGGTCATGCAGGGAATTGTGGGAATGCCCGATTATTATTTTTTACTGTAATTTTAACAATAATTTACTGTAAAAAGTACATGTACTCTCCTGTTAAACAGTGTAAATATTTACCATTAATTATACAGGAAAATCATACTTTTTACATTTAAATTTTTTTACAAATGTAATTTTTACAACATTTTATTGTAAAATATACTGTATTATCTTTTAAAATACATTATAATTTTTACTGTAAATTTTACAGTTAATACTCATTAATCAATTAATATATATATATATATATATTTTTTTTTCTGTAGCATTTTTACAGTATTTTACCGTTAAAATTACAGACATTTTTTACAGTGTGCCACTAGCGATGTTTGGATTGTTAATTTGTTTTTGTTGTAGTTTTGCATGTCACAATGCCTCAAGCTATACTCAGGGCTCAAAGCTAAGGATTTTTTTACTGGCCCGATTGGGTTCAGATTTTTTACTTGCCCTGCCAAAATGTTCACTGGCCCCAATACGAATAGAAAGAAATATCTGTTTTTACCATCATGGCTTTAAAAAAATGTGTCTGAAGCTATATATATATATATATATATATATATATATATATATACAGTATATACAATTTCCCCACAATTTGTATCACTATTATAATATGCAAGATAGCTGTACATCTTTATGTCTTACAGCTTTTTTTTTGTATTATTATGATTTTTTTTATACAGATATTAATTTATAAATGCATGATATAACCTCAGCCATCCTGCCTTATTCACAAATGATTTCAGGAAAGAGTTCAGTGGAGCAGATGATGGGTTTTCGGTCACCCATTTCATCATGCTGTCAACTTTTGAGCCATTTGTATTGTTTTCACAAGCAAGTACTAGTGCTCTTTGAATTAAGAATGGGGATATAAAAATGAAACAAGACAACCCAAAGAACAGAAAGAAAATACATTTACCGTCCAGAAATGAGACATGTAACAGGTGCGTTATGATGATGATACAGGATGAAGTAGACTGTTTTAAATGTCATCTTTGAGCTGAACAGCTCTGATAATAATAATAATAGCCATTGTGATTTTGCTCTTTGTGTCAAATGCCATTAGCATGTCAAATTAACGTTTAAGTTTTGAAACATTACCTAGTTGTTAAATATACAGTATACTTACATTTTAGATACTGAGCAGCTCATGATTTCCAGTTACGAGTGTAACTAGGGTTTAACAAAGTGAATTACATTTCATCATACTCTTCATCTTTTTTTTTTTTTTTTTTTTTTTACTGTGGGAACAATACAAGCGCTCTGTGCCTTCACAAGTGTGGATCACATTAAACAACACGGTTAGAAGACTGTATTCACTCCGTGTAAGTTTTGTGCTTCTCGCTTGTTTTCTGATGGCACTAACATTATAAATGTTATTTTTATTTCTAGTAAAATGGGTAATACTTTATAATTACTCAATGTAGTGGCGATTTCTCGCTACACTGTAGGGGTTATAACACTCTAAGTCCCCACCTCTCAGCACAATTAATTCCACTACTTAAACAATAAGTACTGTATGTTTTTAACTATCTTGCGTATTTGTGTTTTCTTTCTTCAGGACGGACTGGTAAAAGGAGGCTCTAGGAATCAATCTGGACACGGTAGCTCCCCAGAGTGTTATATCTAAGTGTTGCGTGAACTTCACTTACCCCCTTTCTTCCCCAGCCTGCAAGATAGATGGAATGCCCCTACTCCAAGGTAATGACACAAGTTCAATTTGCAATGTTACTTTATTTAGTAACTCTTGTTTTATTTTTCTAAAACTTTAGTAAACGAAAATAAAATAAATAAATAAAATAATTATCAAAATGCAGCAATGATACCAAACACTTTGTGAATAGCCCAAGAATGAAGATTAATAAAGTGTCAATCTGTAATTTCACAGTTTTTTCAAAGAGAAATTCAAATGCATTATTCAATCAATAAACAATTAAAATGTAGTGTTCAGACAACAAACAACTGAAATGTCAATCAGCAATGTTCAATAAACATCATAAACCCATCAGAAAACATCTTTTGCCATTTGACAACATACCTGCATTTAATGCACAAAGGTAAAGTCTGAGAAAAATTTATAAAATAGTTGTAATGAAACAAATAAAGGAATGTCCACTTAGAGGCTTTTACTTGGCAAGGATAGTCAAGTAATCTTATTTGTATAGCGCCTTTCACAACACACATCATTTCAAAGCAGCTTTACAGAAGATAAAACTGTAATATCTATAATGTCTTAGAGTCATCATTGTGTAGTTTGATAAAATATGATTGTGTATAAAAATTAAAGTTATTAAATAACAATTGTATTTATAGCCCCAGTGAGCAAGCCGAAGGCGACTGTGGCAAGGAACACAAAACTCCATAAGATATTGGTTAATGGAGAAAAATAATCTTGGGAGAAACTGACTCACTGTTGGGGCCAGTTCCCCTCTGGCTAACAGCATGAATATAATGCCAATATTACTTATGTACAGTGCAAGTCATGGTTTAAAATTTGTAAACTAAGTAAGTGTTAAGGGTCAGTGTTTAAAACAAAGATTTTGTATGAACTGTAAGATTAATGACTAATGTCTTTGAAGTCCATCCTGGATTAACTGCAGAAGTTAACATAGATGCAACTGTCCTTGTTAGTTGCCTGATGAAGTGTTTTGTTGGCAATTAATTGATAGTCTATGTATTCCATTTCAAGAGTGGTGTCCATCATTAGACCGAGGTGATGTAGGCATAGATCAGTTGGGTGCATCTGCCCTGTAATTTCGGTGAAGTCTATCCTAAGTCCAAGGTTCAGGCAATGGCATATGAAGTATCCCATGTCTTATAGTTGGATTTGGCATCAGTTCATCCTCTGAAGTCCATCGTAATAGACTGAAGTGATGTTTGGCTGGCACCGGCTGCTATTAGTCATCATCACTCAGAGACACATAGCAGTGGAGTCCAACACGAAGCAGGAATGGAGCTGGATCCAGCCAGTTCTGGTGACCTCAGTATAGGAGTCCCGAGGTTGAGACAGGGAAACAAATAAAATAATATTAGCATAGATGCCATTCAATTTATTGCAGAGTTATAGATCATGATCACTGTTTCTGGTTCCAGCAGACCTAACTAAAGCAGCCTAATTGTGAGCTGAAGGATAAATTAGGTGTATGCCTGGCTAAATAGATGAGTCTTTAGTCTAGACATAAACTGAGTGAGTGTGTCTGCATCTCGAACAGTGTTAGGGAGACTATTCCATAGTTTAGGAGCTAAATATGAAAAGGATCTTCCACCTTTTGTGGAAATAAATAAAAGATAAATAAGGATAGTCCTTATCACGATACCACTGTGAGGAAAGTCTATAAAAAAGAAAAACCTCAGATGTTTTAGTCACAGTGAAATGTATTCCTTGAGTGAAAGTTCAGATCACAGCAAAAAAAAAAAAAAACAAACAAACAAAAAAAAAAACACCTTCCTTTACGCAACACAAGTTCAGATCACAGTTCAGTTTGTGCAATGTTTTAATCAGGGAGAGAATTTTCCTGCACACCCCAAATAAAAAACAAACAAACAAACAAACAAAAAAAAAAACTGAAATGTGTCTGAAACGTGGGTCTCACTTGGTACAAACAACAATATCAGTTCAGCATGGTTCCTCCAGAGATATTAGTACTGGAAAAAAAAAATTACACTGGTGGCCAAAAGTTTGGAATAATGTACAGATTTTGCTGTTGCGGAAGGAAATAGGTACTTTAATTCACCAAAGTGGCATTCAACTGATCACAAAGTATAGTCAGGACATTACTGATGTAAAAAAACAGCACCATCACTATTTGAAAAAAGGTCATTTTTGATCAAATCTAGACAGGCCCCATTTTCAGCAGCCATCACTCCAACACCTTATCCTTGAGTAATCATGCACTTGCCATTATATCAAACACAGCTGAAAGCTATTTGGTTTGTTAAATGAAGATTAACACTGTCTTTGTGTTTGTTTTTGAGTTGCCACATTATGCAATAGATTGGCATGTCTTAAGGTCAATATTAGGTCAAAAATGGCACAAAAGAAACAGCTTTCTCTTGAAACCTGTCAGTCAATTATTGTTTTGAGGAATGAAGGATATATAATGCTTGAAATTGACAAAAAAAACTGAAGATTTCATACAAAGGTGTACACTACAGTCTTCAAAGACAAAGTACAAAGTCCTGGTTACTTTCATAACCTCCATTCCCTGATGGAGGGAACGAGACGTTGTGTCAATGTAGTGACACTAGGGGTCGCCCTTGAGAGCCCCAAACACCTCTGATCTTTGAGAAAAGGCCAATTGGAATTGGCAAGTGGAATTTGCAAAAAAGGAGCTGGCTCGCAACCACTCATTCAGGTTTTGTGCTGAGGAGCCGAGACAGGGTCCCGGCCATTTCAGCGGGTAGTTCAGAGTTGTGGCAGGATGAACACAATGTCTCATTCCCTCCATCAGGGAATGAAGGTTACGAAAGTAACCAGGAAATCCCTATCTGTCACTCACTCGACATTGTGTCGATGTAGTGACACTAGGGGTTCCTATATGAAACGGCACAACTAGCTGACCGGTGTTACGTGGACTGGCGGTGCGAGACGGGCAAACCATTGCATGCCTTGTAACCAGCGCACCTGGCTGTCATGCGACCTCCCCCAGTGCTCCTATGAGCATCATACGGTCCCCCGCACCTCGGGAACAAGTCGACTGCCCAAAATGGGGACAGGCCACCCCAGCCGTGGCCTCTTCCCTTCTTTTTTCTCCCCAAAAAAGAATGGAAATCGTTCAGCTGGGGGCCAGAAATGTATGCATTGGGGGGGGGGTGGTAGGGTGTCCATTCCCAAGGGGAAGACACTGCAGAGACCACATCCTGCCCGAAGGGGAGGCAATTGTGTGGAAATACGTCACATGGTCTTACCAAGTCTCGTTGGCAGTGTCGCATGTGGAAAAGTCCCCGTGGTGGGTCCTACCCAGAGGGGACGGAGCTCTACAAACATGGCAACCGGTGGCAGAGGGAAACTCTGCCCAAGGAAGACGCGGGTTTACCAACAGGGAAACTTGTCTCATGGAAGATACATCACACGGGGTTACAAACAGGAAACCAGTGCATGTGGAGCACCTACCCCAGTACAGAGCCTAATAGCACACGTATTGGGCCGGCATCGAGTTTCTCCGCAAACTCGCCTGCCACAGGACTAAGGAGGAAGGACATCCAAGGTCCACAACTTCATGAACACGGCTGAGGGGTAACAAGCGCACTTCTCCCCCTCCAGGAGGGGAAAGGCACTATATGCAAGCGGTACACCTGGCCAGTTGTCCTGCCAACTTACCTGTTCGTACCTGACAACACACGGGATGAACCGGCTCAACCCAGAGATTGAGGAACCTCGTGAAGATATTGGGTGTTGCCCAGCCCGCTGCTCTACCAATGTCTGCCAAAGAGGTGCTATTGGTCAGGGCCCAGGAGGCCGCCACACTCCTGGTAGAGTATGCCTGAAGCCCAAAGGGACCACGTGAGAGTATTCTGGACCAAACTTCAGGCACGTGTCACTGACAGAGGAGGCCTGCAGGTCCCCTACCCTCTTGATGGGATATTGACAAAGTCCTCAATGGTGTCGCTGAATAGGCTGACCTGGAAGACAGGGGCGTCAAGGAACCATACCTTGTTAGCCTCCCTCATCTCAACCAAGTTGAACCATAGGTGGCGCTCCTGGACCACAAGGGTGGACATTGTCTGCCCGAGAGTCCGCGGCATGACCTTCGTCGCCCGGAGGGCGAGATTGGTCACCGAGCGCAGCTCCTGCATCAATCCCGGGTCAGAACTACCCTCGTGCAGTTCTCTTAGCACCTTGGCTTGGTGCACCTGCAGGAGAGCCATGGGGTGCAGGGCGGAGGCGGCCTGTCCAGCAGCACTGTAGGCCTTAGTCGCCAGAGACGACGTAAACCTACAGGCGCTGGATGGGAGTCTCGGGCAGTTCCACCAGGTGGCGGCGTTTTGCAGGCACAGGTGCACCGCAACCGCCTTATCCACCTGGAGAATCGCTGAGTACACCCTGGCAGCCCCACCGTCGAGCTCAGAGACCAGGTCCGGGCAGTGAAAGGTGCCCACCACGAACTCGTGAGCTCCTCATGCACCTCTGGGAAGAAAGGGACCTCACATATCAACGTAGTCCTCCACATCTAATTAATAAACTGATACATAATACATTATAGACTTAACATTGTATAGCTAATATGAGTTTAGTAATGTTCATGTTAACATATTATCTTGTATTATTACACAGCTCTCTGGAATACTCTTTTATGATTGGTCAATGGCGCCATCCAGCGGGCAGACGTTGCTCTGTAACAACCACACGTTGGGTTAAGACTTATCAGACCGCTCATCCTTGTTCTGCGAGCTGCCTCTCTTGCTCCTCGGATCACTGTGCGATCTCTACAAGTAAGTTAATAAAATAATTTAAATTCAAATCAATGTTTCATGTGCATTTATTTATTTATTTGACAAGTAGTCTTGTAATATGCTGTTGGGCCTCATGTATTCAGATAGAAGACAAAGGCAGGCCTAACAGTCGTAAAAACCTAACTCAAGCCCCCACATTCCATGTCGTAAATCTTACTGATAAAAATCGCGCCAAAATCAAACAAAGGGAGTCCAAAACAGACTACAAATCCATGAAGCCTTGCTCACTAAAGGATCGAACTCTCAACTCCTATTGGATGAGGCACACAACACAATGTCCCTCAAACATGACATCATCATGAGTTGAAATACCTCTGAAATGCTTCCAGAATTCGCTTCTAGCGACTTTGTTTGCAGTGTGAAGACGCAGCTCTTTGCTGCTCTCCGGTGCAACCTCGTGGCACAAGGAAGTAACGTCCGACTTGAAACTGTGGCCATACAATCTCCATCTCACTGGACGAGTTGAGATTACTCTGTGTTCAACTGAACACTCTAACGGATCCGAAGGAGACCGCCGAGCAATTCGCATCTTCATCCGTTTGCCTACAGAAGTGAAGAGATTAAAGATTTCTCTTCCATCTTCAATCAAGTCGACATTTCTAAGTTCTCCGCCAGCCCGCTGAGAATCAACAGCCGTACCGCCCGCCGACAGAGCAAGGAAACAGCCTCCCGTCATTACCCGAGCCTCAAGGAACCGGGTCAGAGTTAAAGGACAGAGGAAAACACATTCTACCTGTGTCCTCATGCAATTCAAGTAAGAGGTTTACATCTGGGCAGAGATAGAATATTATAGTGTGTTATTCTTGTGTTTCAAGGTTTTTGCTTGTACAGTTTACAGACCGCCATGTCCGCTCATTACTAATACTCAGGGTATTAATTATCACAAATTTGTCTTGCTGTATTGTGGTCCAACCAAATTGGACTGTTGTGCAAATTTCGCCATCGCGGGTGAGACAGCAACTGAGTTCATCCATTAAAGAATCAAATAATGCGGGACTTTTACAAGCCGTCCACCGCGTCTCTGAGTGATGAACTAAACAGCTGCTTTCTCTCCCACTATTGCGAAATCGGCTTTAGGGCTGTCACTTCTCTCTCTCTCTCGTACTAACCACACACACACACACACACACACACACACACACACACACACACACCTTATGTGTTATAGGATTATTTTATTTCCATATCTAATCGTATCACTGTTTAGTTTGTAGTTGTAAGTCGGAAGTTTATTGACTGCATTGTATTAATTATTAATTGATATTACTGCATAAATAAACTTTGTTTATATTACAAAGAGAAGTGTTTTGGTTTGTTTTGCATACGCCTGTGTCATGCTGACGGGATGTCAGTGCTCGGATTCAAGCCTTCATTCATTGTTTTTTTTCCCCGAAAATCGATATTCTTCGGATGTCGATTTTCCTAAGAAAACAATCTAATATTGAGACTGTTTTACTATCCGGTTATTAGTCCCTGATTTCAGGGTGGTGCCCCGTCAATGTTAATCCTTATTAATATTCTATTGATTTTTGATAATTGATAATTATCTTTGATTGAATTTGAATGATCAATAAGCTAGTGTTAAGTTTAATTAATGTTTCACCGATGTTAACAATTAAAGATTATCTTTGATAATTGTTGATTTAAAGGATTTAAAAAAGCTAACATTGATTCTAATCAATGTTCTATTGATTTTAATAATTAATAATTATCTTTGATAATTATTGCTAATAACCAGCACACTACATTTACTGGAGCCCCATATGAGGTTTTAATGAGTTAGATTCAATTAATTAATTTAAATATTAATTAATAACTAAAGAAATAATTATTAATTAATTCTGATAGTAACACTGATCTAAACAACCAGTAAAGCCCTACAATGCTGAATAATGTGTCAGACACTCATTTTCACAAAATAAACACCAACAGAACTCCAACGCAAACCGGAGGTTGATTCCATCTATTCAGCAATTTCTTTCTTCTCAAATTACAGAATTTCAACACAAATCAATATTGTATGTCCATGTATTTCTTTATTTGTTAAGTAGCCATGTAATAAGTGGGATAATGTACAGTCAGCTGGTTGTTATCGCAAAATGAACCCCTTCAGGCTGATACAAGAGTCACCCGCTTCTTGTCGGGGTCCTGATCACCCTGCCAGGGTTTATTGTGCCTGACTGTACATTATCCCTTACTTACAATATACATAAGAATTATTATTTTTTTTTTTTTTTTTTTTTGTGTACTATAATGTGCTTCTGTGTATATTCTAATTGCTTTCCTACTTAGAAATATTAATTGAAATTATTTGAAATCCTGAGAAAAAAGCCACCACTGATAGCAGTGAAAGGCAGAAAAAAAAAAGACATTTAATATAAAATTACAGGATAACTGAGTTACCTGCGAAGATCATTAAAAATCTAGCACAGGTGCAGTGAGTGACAATATTTTTTCAAAGATTAATAGCATAAGTTGTAACTAAATGCATACATATTTTTGCAGCAAAGTAGATATACAGCGGAAATAATGACAACTATCACTGCTGGCACATCAGCATTTCACTCTAGTCTAGATGCTAAAAATGTCCCGTCCCTTACTGAAATGGAAAATATGGTTGGTCAGCATATACCCAATCATGTCTGAAGCTAACGTTCTGACTGGTTGCTCAGCTGAGTTGGACTGTCTATCTTGCCCGTGCCTTCAGTTGCACTCCCGCCTCCCGCTGCTCCGTACACATTTAGAGAGAATCTCTAAACGTTCTAAAATTTTAATTTAAATAAAAATCACAGTTCACTCAACGGTGCTGAGGCATCACCTCAGTAGATTGAAAAGTTATGGGTCATAAGTCTACTCATTGTTCTGGCAGCCATACGTATCATTACTCATTTTAGGTGAGCATTCACAAAATTCTTAGAAAGATAGGTGGTCATACGGCATATACAGTACTTGCCTATGCATTAGACTACACTACTGGTGGATTGTACAATGCATAAAGTGCTGTGTAGTCTTAATACTTACTTTTTCAATGTTTTTGTGAGTTTGAGAGATATTTGATCTACAGTGTTTGATTTACCTGACTTGTTACTAACCTTTTTTAACACGTATTTGTACCCTGTCACAATGTTTTGAAATGTATTTAGAATGAAAGTATCATCAAATCAACATGAAATAAATAGCTTTCATTCACTGAAACCAGGATGTATTTAAATTTTTAGATAATTGTTGGGACACCGGGTGAATGGGGCCAATTTTTGGAGGGTTTAAAGGCTTTTAATTTTAATAAAGTACTTTAATTATTTTGATGAAACTCTATTATTAGAGCTGTAGTTCTTTAAATTGTCATTTTTATGTTCATTTTTATGGTCGTTTAGTGTGTACAGCACTTTTGGCATGCATAAGTGATCTGTTTCACTTGTCCCGGAATGCTGCTAGAACAAAGGCGTGCTTTGCTTTGAGTCTCAAGTCCGAATCTGCCAGGAGCCTTTAAGAACAAAAAACGCTCTGTTCTTGCAACCCATACAAGGCTGTGTTGGTGTGCTGTTTGTTCTCTGTGCTTAATAAAGTCAACATGCCAGGGTAGCTCAGACTTGAGACTTTATTTCCTACTACAAGCGTTAAGACCTTTTCACACCAAAACCATCACGAAAAAGAGAGACAAATCGCTGAGAAATGGCCTTTTCACATGAAACCATTGCGAATGTTCACCGTTAGCACATCCACGATTTTACAATAGGTGGCGCTGATCGACAGTCAGTTTTACTTAGCAACTTTCAGCCTTATCCGCCCTCCGCCCTTACAAAAATCGAGAGTTCATGGCTAGTGGCGGATTATGAGTAGCAAGGGCCCCGGGGGCCAGTTTTCTTTTGGAAAATGTTTTAATTTCTTTTAGAATGTTTATAATATCAAACTTCAGCTGTCAAATTTTTCACACAAACCCTTTAAATGTGCTGTAGGCGATTTTAGCGTTCTGAAACTTTCAAGTGACTGTGCTGTTGAATTAGCCACGCCCCCTTATTCCAAAACCCTGCCCTCCAAAGATAATTTTGAGACCAAAATCGAGCAAAAGAGCAGCATTGTTTGTTCCTGTGGCTGTCAAATTCAACAGTGGCACAATAGCGCCCTCAACTGACAAACATTAAGAATCATAGTCTCAGTGATCCGCTTCAAATACAACACTATGAGAACGGGCAAAATTATTGACAGGTGAAAAGCGTCAATGTCCACAGTCCACGGACACATTTTTGTTTGCTGTTTACCAAGTCTACAGCTGTCACAGAGAATGGTGAGATATCTCAGGACACATTTCATTAATATCTTGAAGGAGATAGGGACATTTTTTGCATACTTTTCCATGAAAAGATCACTTACATCACCTTTAATCTTTCTTTCTTCCTTTCTTTCTTTCTTCCTTTCTTTATTTCTGTTAAACCTGTAAAAATTTCTAACTTCAAGCATTTGTCAAACCAACATGATAGTTTGTCTCAACAAACTTTGCATTTCTAGTTTAATCAGTACTTTTGAACCACACAAAGAAAAATATCAATATTTTATTTTACCCAACTTATCTGTTACGACTAGCAATTGTTATGTCTAATTTCATTGTTGCCTAACTTTTGTAACATTATTTATTTTGAAACAATTGTTTTCAATAAGTCAGAACAACAGTGGAAGATATGCTACTTATCTGCTAAGAAGACATACCTGCTAATATATCCATCTTTTTCTTATTTATTTATAAAAAAAATTTTTGATGGGAGGGGCAAATTTTGTTGTTGTTGGTAACATTCGCTCTGATAAGTTGATCACCTGTATCCATGGTTACACCGGTTCTCCTCAAACCATCAGATCTTTCCATACAGAAGGTTAGAGCCAGAGCACATCTCACGTAATTACCAAAACAATGTTCCTCCGCAAGTAACATACAGTTACATAGTGTAGTTTTAACTTTTGTTAACAACATTAATTAACATAAACTGAACAATACTTTTACAGCATTTATTAATCTTGGTTAATGTTAATTTTAACATATAATTGTAATGTTTTTGGTGTCGCTTTTGTATTAATTCTTATTTTGATAATGTTGTTCAGGATCTCTTATTTTGAAGTCTTGTGTTTCCTGTTCCTGTTGTTATGTTGCCCAGGTGTGTCTGGTTGGGCAATTAGTTTCACGAGCATTTAAAGGGTTGAAAATGAAAATTCTCTCATCATTTACTCACCCTCATCATATCCCAGGTGTGTATGACTTTCTTTTTTTCACCAGAACACATCTGAAGAAAAATAGATAAATATCTCAGCTCAGTAGGTCTTTAAAATGCAAGTGGATGGTGATCCAAACTTTGAAGCTCCAAAAATCACAGTTAGTCAGCATAACCGTCATCCATTCGACTCCGGCGGTTAAATTAATGTCTTCTAAAGTGATACGATCGCTTTTGGTGCAAAAAAGATCAATATGTCTAAATCTATATATAAACCATCGCTTCTGGGTAGCAGCCATATACGCATTCATGAGAGTGCTGAATTCACGTGGTCTCTCATGTGACGTATTTTTCTCTTGGCTGAGATGTCCAGGATTAGCACACAGATGCACCATTGTGAGGAAAAAAACAGATACAAATACAGATCTAAACCAAAACCAACAAAGCTTCTGTACAGTGTTTCTCCTCGCTTGTTAACAGCGCTGCTCTTCCCGGTGTGTTGCACGTGCCTTCGTTTTCATGTGTATCACATGCCAACGGCAGTTTGTCACACGCACATACCGCAGCTAACAAGAAGCGATGATTAAGAGTTAAAAGTACTTAAATACTGACCTTTTTTGCACCAAAAGCGATCGTGTCACTTTAGAAGACATTCATTTAACCGCTGGAGTTGTATGGATGATGTTTATGCTGACTTTTGGAGCTTCAAAAATCACCATCTACTTGCATTTTAAGGACCTACTGAGATAAAATATTTTTCTATTTTGTTTTTAATTATTCAAATGTGTTCTGGTGAAGAAAGAAAGTCATACACACCTGGGATATGATGAGGGTGAGTAAATGATGAGAGAATTTTCATTTTGGGGTGAACTATTCCTTTATTTGTTTAATGTGTTCCTTGTCTGGTATCGGCTGTTTTATGGGTGAGTCTTGTTTAGTTCTCGTTTTTGTTGCATATTGGTATTCTTTATTTAAAAAACGCTGCATAAGTTGTATATGTTACCATTAATTAATGCTTTATGAAGTAACATGAACTAACAATTAACCATTTTTATAAATGAACATTAGCAAAGATAAATAAATGCTTGGAAAAAAAATAAAAAAATACATAGTTCATTGTCAGTTCATGAAACCCAATACATTAACAAATGTTAGTGAATGGAAAATTATTGTTAGTGTGTTACCAGTTTTTAAACGAAGTCATTGTCATTCTTTTCTGTGCAAACATTCTATGTATATTGGGCTTATTATAGATTGTGCTTTATTCACAAAAATTGCCCATTGCAATTTACATTGCACTTTTACTGCCAGATGAAAGCAGGCAGTAAAGTTTATTTGATTTAAAAGAGATGTTTGTGTATATTTTCATGCCGCATATCAACATGCATGGTGTACTCAAGTGTACATTATCATTTAAAAAAAATAAATGAGAGGGATCATAAAAATTATATACAAATATATTCCACAAGGCAAAATAGTAACTGAATTTACACAAATGATCATGTGCAAAAGTGTACATTCCCTTGGTTATTAATATGGTGTGCTGCTTTCTCAATGATTAATAAATGAGTCCCTGCTTTTTATTGAGCAGTGAAGCTGCCTACTTTTCCTAAGAATAATCCCCCACCTACTGGACATTATTTTGTTTCCCAGCATCTTCTGCACATTTGAGTCCTTTCCAACAGTGGTTATATGTTATTGACATCCATCTTTTGACACTTTGGACAACTGAGGCACTCAAACACAACTATTACAAAAGGTTCATACATTATTTAGTCAAAACTTTGAGTTAGTAATCGAAGAATTGCATTTCTATGCCCAGCCTTATTTATTTTAAATGGAAGACCTCGTGAAATGAAACAGAAACACAGAGGAGGCTACAGGCAGCCACAGTCACAGTCCTAGCCTGATGGCAAACGGCATGCAATAGATGGTATCTTTTATAAGTTAATCAGAGTTTTTGTCCTAAGTAGCTATGATGAATGACGGTACATTCTGTCGATCACTTGGTTTCTGTTTTCGGTATTGCGCCGTGTAACCCTGTCCTCTGTGAACTGGTACCGTTCCAAAAACATTCTCATAAAAAAGTATATTGAAGCCAGCATCTCATGAGCTGGTTAATAATTACTTTCGAGATTTTGGCCGAGAATGTTACACCCACTGAATGTTTTTTCTGAGGTCTCACTCTCTTCAGGCAGTCTGTCACAAATACTCACCCACTCAGAATGGAGAAGAGGAGACAGACATTCCCGCCTCCTCTATCCCTCTGAGTTTAATCAAGTATTCCATTTCGAACAAATAAGGCTGGGTATAGAAATGCATTTATTCTTCGACTACAAAATTCTGTTAACTGGTTTGTATGCTGCTGTGTTGTGTTCTGCTGTTAGTATCGCTGTGGTGGACCTGTTTGTAGATAAACAAAACACGTTTTCTGTGGTAGTGTGATGTGGGAAAATGAACATTCACAGTGACAGCAAAACACGCTTACATTTTCATGTGTTTTCATCTCTTAAAACTGGGACTGTCTGGGGTAAACTGGGTTCCCTATCTGTCACTCACTCAATGTTGTGTCGATGTAGTGACACAAGGGGTCACTCTTGGGAGCCTGAGACACCTCTGGTCTTTGATAAAAGGCCAATGAAAATTGGCGAGTGGTATTTGCATATCACTCCCCGAGACATACGGGTATAAAAGGAGCTGGTATGCAACCACTCATTCAGATTTGCTGAACGGTCATGCACACTGAGCTGAATACTACTGTTCATTCACCTCTGCTGGATCTGACGGCGCATTTCAGCGGTTTTCCCTCCTCTGCACTGGTGCACTGCAGAGAATGCCCCTGGGCGCTTTGGCAGAAAAACAAGAGAGTATATTTTCTGAAAGAGCTTTTCCTCTAAAATAGTATATATTTCTCTAAAAGAGTGGCACACACGGAACATCTTTTTAAAGATGTGTCTTTTTAAAGATGCCTTTCCGATTGTGTGTTATTCCTGGTTGCAGTCGTTATCTCTCAACTTCGGATGGTCATGATCGCTGTCTTTCGTGTCTGGGCGCGACCCACACGGAGGCAGCTTTTGTGGATGGTTCATGTTCTCTCTACGTTGCGGTCGCGGTTTGCTTTCATAAGAAAGCAAGCCACACCAGCGGCTCCCCGCCTCGGTCCTTCTACCTACAGGTATGAGGGACAATTTGGGGACCCTAATGGGATCGTCTCCGCCGGGTATCCCCCCGCGGACCTCCCATTCCCCAGCATGCTCGTCTGCCCCAGTCGGGCTTCCGGATGAGTTCGCCAGCTCGTCTCATGGCGAGTCTGGCTTCTTGTTCGGAGCCTGCGAAGATGATGAGCTCTCGGGCGCAGCATCGAGAGTGGGCTTGTCCAGTCGGACGCAGAAGCCTCAGCTGGGCTTCCCCCTTTGGGGACGATTGCCCAGTCACAGGCCGATGCCGAAATGACGGACATGCTTTCCCGGGCAGCCGTCGGGTTTGAGTGGAACCCTCCGCTCTCCCCTGATCCCTCGCAGCTTGATGATTGGTTCCTGGGCTTGCGGTGCCACTCAAAGCAACCACGCCCCGGTCCAGTGCCATTCTTCCCGGAAGTGCACGAGGAGCTGATGAAGTCGTGGGAGGCACCTTTTACTGCCTGGCCCTGATTCCACAATTCCCCGCTCTCACTACCCTCGATGGCGGGGCGGCCAGGGGCTATACGGCGATTCCCTCGGTAGATAAGGCGCTCGCTGTGCACCTATGCCCGCAGAGCGCTGCCACCTGGCACGGACACCCTAAGCTCCAATCCAAGCCATGTAGGCTCACATCGTCCCTGACGGCTAAAGCCTACAGCGCTGCTGGACAAGCCGCCTCTGCCCTGCACGCCATGGCTCTCCTGCAGGTCCACCAAGCCATGGCATTGAAAGAACTGCACAAGGGTAGTTCCGCCCCAGATTTGATGCAGGAACTGCGCTCGGTGACCGACCTTGCTCTCCGAGCAACGAAGGTCATGGCGCGGTCTCTCGGGCGGACGATGGCCACATTAGTGGTCTAGGAGCACCACCTTTGTCTCAACCTGGTCGAGATGGGCAAGGCCGACAAGACATGGTTCCTTGCTGCCCCCATTTCCCAGGTGGCCCTATTTGGCGACACCGTCGAGGACTTTGCCCAGCAGTTCTCAGCGGTGAAGCAGCAGATGGAGGCAATCTGGCACATCCTGCCCCGGCGTGGCTCAAGATCCCGCACCCCGTCTGCTCGTCGCCAAGGGCGTCCCCCTGCGGTGACTGCACTGGCTCCACCACAGCCTGCCCCTTCTGCCCGGCCCCAGCGTGGAGCCCACCACAGGAAGCAGACACCACCCGTCTCACAGCTGGCGCCTAAGAACCCATGGAGGTCCTCAAAGCGCCCCTGAGATGGTCGACTCAGGGACAAAGGGGCTGCGGTACCCAACAGTTCAGCAAAAGAGTGGTTTCCTGCCTCCCTGGGTCACATACCCAGTGTGTACGGTTGTCACCACGACTACCATCCACAGGTTTTTTCTTGCAGGATTGGCACTCCAGCAGTGGCCTTTCTGCCCGGTGCACACTTTACGCAGAAAAGGTTTGTAAGTGATTTTATCACACTAAAAATATGTTAACATGCATATTGTTTATGTCTTTTGTCTCTACTTTTGAAACAGTACTAAGTATTTTTACATTTATGGATTTGCCCCATTCACTTCCATTGTAAGTGCTTCACTGAAACCCAGATTTTTGCTTTTTTTTTTTTTTTTTTTTAAAAGGAGGGACAAGTCAAACTGATTTATGTGGCAGTTAAAATTATGCCACAAATTTTGCCATTTCAGCTTAATTTGTGTTGAAACTGGAATATTCCTTTAAGTATGTTCAGCAGAAAGCATTTACGTCTGCATTTGGATATTTACGTAGAGTATGTTTCTGGCTAAGTAACTAGAAGGTACCACTGGGACATGATCAAGCAGTTTTGCTGCAGTTTTGGTGTAATTTATCTTAATTTAGCTTTTTATAGAACTCTATGTGGGTGGGACAACTCGAACAAGTACAAGTGATCCACATCAACCTTTAATGGACTGAACCCAAAGCGCCCGTCTGCAGGTCCTTACATAACATTCACAGGAATCAATTACAGCCTCAGCAGACGAGGAAGAGCCAGGCAGCCACGCTCAGCAGGGCATCTGGGGCTGAGTGAGTAATGAGATGGGCCTGTGCACCCAGCCCGGGTCCTGCACTGATGAATCATAGCCTGCCACTGTCTCTACTCCACACCCCTCCGTCAGTCCTGGAGCTCCTCTACGGACACATGGCCGCCCATCTTCTACGATACCTTCTGCATCCATTACACTATGATTTGTTGGCATATACGTCTATTTCAGGCAAAAGGTTATTTCTGAACTTTCAAGAAATCCCAAAATATAAGGATCGAAACCACCACAGACATTGGGGTTCCACCATAGGAATCAACAATTATGGATTTTTAAAAGTTATCCGCAATCCTAAATATGTAAGGAATAACGTAGAGTCAGCCGGTTGTTATAGCACAATAAACCCCGGCAGGGTGATCAGGACCCCAATGCGAAGCGGACGACTCTTGTATTACCCTGAAGGTGTTTATTTTGCGATAACAACCGGCTGACTGTACATCATCCTGCTTATTACACGGCAACTACCAAATAAATAAATACATGGACATAAAACATTGATTTGCATTGAAATTCTGTAATTTGAGAAGAAAGAAATCGCTGAACAGCTGAAATCAACCTCCGGTTTGCATCGGAGATCTGTTGGTGTTTATTTTGTAAAAATGACCATCTGAGTCCTTATTATTCAGCCTATTACAAGACTACTTGCCAAATAAATAAATAAATCCACAAGAAACTTTGATTTGAGTTGAAATTATTTTATACTTGTAGTATTTACATTTTACATTTATGCATTTGGCAGATGCTTTTATCCAAAGTGACTTACAGTGCACTTATTACAGGGACAATCCCCCTGGAGCAACCTGGAGTTAAGTGCCTTGCTCAAGGACACAATGGTGATGGCTGTGGGGATTGAACCAGCAACATTCTGATTACCAGTTATGTGCTTTAGCCCACTACACCACCACCACTCCATAGTATAAAATATAGTTATACAAGTATAGTTTACTTGTAAAGATTGCACAGTGATCCAAGAAGCAGGAGAGACGGCTCGCAGAACCCGGATGAGTGGTCTGATATGTTTTAATCCACGGATGTGCGGTTGTTACAGAGCAATATCTGATCGCTGGGTGGTGCCATTGACCAGTCAGAATCGAGTATTCCAGAGAGCCATGTAAAAAGTGGTTACAACCTTGTAAAGTACAAATAATTTTTTTATGATGACTTACCTTTGGCATATCCCTTAAGTGTGACATTTATTTCAACCCTGTCATAATAAGTTTGGAATTTTTACATGTAATATTTGAATAGATAACAGATATGGTGAAATATTACGATATTGTACAACTTGGCACGTACAAAAAAATAGATCCAATAAATCATCCAATTGATGAACAGAATTTCAAATCAATACAACACAGGAATACAATTTTAGCTAGCCTCCTATCCAGCACTTTATTTTAAGAAAGGAAATATCAGTGAACAAATTTGTTTTCTTATTCAATATGTATTTATGCAATACAATATTACTGGGTAAGAGGTTAGATTAATTGTTAGGTTTAGGGGTTAAATTTAGGAAAATTGTAATATTGTCAATCATGCTATTATTATGGCTTGTCATGAGACTGGGTTAGTTGAACAGAAAGTATAGGGACATACAGCATTTTAGGAAAAAAATAATAATGTGAAGGCATGATATTTGTATTTCAGTAAAAACAAAATTGAAGTCGTAAATGTTTTTTGTTTTTTGTTTTTTTTTTACCCATTAAAATATAATGGTGATATTGTGCTAAAATAATATTATTTTACAAGTTTATTTGCACAGATTAAACAGAGTTAAATCTATCAATACCAGTAGAGCAAAAGACCATGAGATCGGGACAGATCCGATCAGATTCATGCTGCAATAATCAAACAGTCTGTCCTGTTTGTGTGTCCATATTACATGATCTGCTCACAGAGGAGAACATTTTACCATCCTGGATTTACCTGCCTCTGATGGTCTTTATAGTTGTCTTGAACATCAGAAACCCTTTTATTTGATGATGGTAATCACACATATAAGTGATATTACCAACACAATCATATGATTGAGGCAAATGACTGATTTGACAACTGTACAGACTGAAAATGAGATGAAACTGTTGAAACCCCAGCCGGCCCAGTTTTTACAGCAAAACTAGTTTGTTTGCTGTAAAAACTGGCTCTATTAACTGTTAAGTAATGGAATGTATTTGAAGGTACAGTGAAATGGAAAAACCTGCCAGACAGTGTGTGTGTGCGTGTGCGTGTGTGTGTGTGTGTGTGTGTGTGTGTGTGTGTTGGTTATGGATTTGTGTTGTTGTTGGACCGACACTAGTTATCAATAATATATTGACATGAACATTAAAGCACCAAAGGCAACAGCAACAGAGAGATGGAATCATATTGATCATGATAATGGGTGGGAAAATAATTTGGATTTATTTATTTATTTATTTTTTAGTTCATGGTTAGCATGTTGTCACATCCCTTCATGAGTGAATTTTAAAAGCATGATAGATTGTGGATAGATTTCATTAGGCAATTTTTTTTTACAAGTATACACTGTTTTGATACAAGTATATGTATACATGCCATTCAATCAGTGGACATGCTGTGGACACTCTTCTGACATTTTTCAGTGAACTTTTTTTAATAATATGATCAAATGGGCAGATTAATTTCATTGATTGTATTGGCAAGAGAAACTTAAGTGTACATCTCCAATGCATTATTAGACACTATACGTACAAGTATTCAGAAGTACATGTAGATGTCTAAACCTGCTGGGCATTAATGCCTGCCACACCTCCGCTGGTGCCTTCAGCTGTCCAGCTATGGGGTCATCAGCCGGGAGCCACCTAACCTGGATGTTTTGCCCCATTAATCCCAGAACATCTACTGGTGGTGGGGCAGTGGTCAGGGATGTCTCCCTGCCACCCCCCACAGCTGGACACCGGATCCTTTCGACTGCCTCTCATTCTTGCTTTCCCATCAAGACATCCCTCCTTTCCCATCGAGACATACCATACAATCACGGTTCACTACACACCCGACCCCCATGAGCAGACCTACCCTACATCCAAGGCCTCTTTTATTTTACAAAAAACACAAGCTATCTATATCTGCCCACCACCAGTGTCCAGTGCCTATCCTTTAACCAATCCTCTAACAGATTAAGTAGGAGAGCAACATGAGAGGTGAGCCGCGAGACTGCGTTAGCTGCCCCTCCAATGCCTAGCTTGGCCTGGTTTCACTTCCCCACTCAATCCCTCTCCAGAATTCCTCAGATAAGGACCAAGTGGGTCAGCGGAAATAATTCGTCCCCACCCTTTTCCTCTTTTACATGCTACCTCACCACATATCGCAATTGTTCCCTATTCTTTTTTTTCTCACTCCTGCACACCTCACTTTTCATCCTTCCTTCTTAGCCATAGCCAGAAGCTCCCTTTTTCTGTTTCCTCTGCCATTACCTTCAGACACTTCGTCAACACTGATCAAAAGATACCAATGTTTTTGAACAGGTGCTGCACTGATGTTCCAATAAACCCTCAACACCCGACCTCCACAGTGTAAGTGGCAGCCCTCCATCCATTTTCCCTGCACTCAGCAGCCAGATCAGCATATTTTAGCTTCTTACTCTCATAGGCTGCCTCCAGTCCATCTTCCCATGGGACAGTAAGTTCAATAATTATGACTTTCCTAGCTAATGCCTACCATAACACTATGTCTGGCCTCAATGAGGTATTGGTGATCTCAGAAGGAAATATTAGCTGCTGGCCAAGGTCGACCACCATTGACCAATCACTTCCACGTGCCAGGGTTGACCTTTCCTCCCACCGTACTGTGCCTTGTGCAGCACCTCCCTTTTTAACAAACTCAGTGTTCTTCTTCTGAGGAGCATGATGGCTTTTGTTGGCCTTTATTTTACACACCTCAAGGATCTGTGCCAGCTTTCACAGAACCTGATCATGCTGCCAACTATATCGTCCTTGTGCTAAGGTGGTCTTGCACCCAGCCAACATGTGCTGTAGATTTGCACTTGGGGCCTCACAGAGGGGACTACTCTCCTCTTTACAATACCACAGAGACAACTTCCAGGGCTTGTACGAGTGTCATAAGTGGATCTTATTAGAAAACATAGCCTGGCCTGAGGTATCTTCCACAGGTCAGCCCATCCTAATACTATATTAGATGCACCTTCCCATACTGTCCAACACCCTTGCTGCTGCTGACTGACTGCTCGAATCATATACCCTTCCTGTCCCATATTATTTACTTCTGTCACTACCATTGCTTTCTTCTGTTTTTTTTAGAGGCTGCTGACCACAGTTTGGGAGCCAATATTTTCCAAGCCCTCTTTAAGATGCTTCAGAACCAACCCTGCCAATCAGACATCCTCATTGCTACTACAGAAAATAAAATATTTCCCTCCACATTTAGTAGAGCAATATTCCTAAACTGACTTATGTTGGTGATTCCTGTTCTATGGGTATAAAGATGACCACTGCCCTTCGCCAGTCCAGGGGTATGTACTGCTTCTTCCAGGCAACTCTCAGTAATTCTCTGCCATCATCAAAGTAATTCTCTGCCCTCATCAAAACCGAAAACCTAGCCCTTATTCCATCACACAATACCTTCAAGCCCTCCTTCTCATGCTCATTTGCTCTTCTCCATGCCTTGCGAAGCTGCCTCCACTCTTTCACCAGGTGAAGTATTTCCTTTTTTCTCCATCACCCAGGAACCACGCTTCTTCACTGATGCTTCCCCAAATCTACCTACACATTCTTCAGAAAAAATGTCACTAAACATATTAAGCTAGGCCTCCACCCTTCCGCTGAGTGCATTCTCCAAGTTGGAGCACAGGTCTTGGTTTGTCTGCTCCAGGCTTCATTATCTTTAGATCTTGGCCAATTAATTAGTTTCCTTCTCCCTGGCTCCTTTTCACTGTCTTACCTTCCTTCTCTTGTCTGTGGGTTAACAGTTGTATCCTCCTGCGGCTCACCTCACAGGCATGACTATTCCTGCTGGCGGTACTGGTCTTCTTGGTGACCTGTGTTTATTATCCCCAAGACATGTAGGCCTATCATGTGTAAAGAATAAGCATGCACTGCTCCAGCACTGCTTGTTCTACTGTGGTGAAAAAAAAAAAAAAATCTAATTCTCATTACTGTTTATCCTGCAAGGAAAATGAGAATAAGATTTTTCTCTGCTTTGCAGTAAGTTACTGAGAAATGGAAACAATTATTTCATTGTTTTTCTTACAAAGAAAGAAAAAAAAATACTAATGGTCATAAAAAATTAACTATTTTTTATGATGAATACAATTTGATTTTGGGGTAAAATATGACACTGACATGTTCTTGACATTTTCCGTGAGATTCACCCTCTTATTCTGGTCTGGTGGGTTTGTATTTCTCAGAAATAGGCCAATTATGTGTTTTAAATGTGATGAGAGAAATCTTGTTCTACTGTAATTACAGCTCAATGTAAAGCATCGGCAATCCCGTCATGAAATCACTCTCCTAAAAAGCAAAGCAAGATAATGTCTGTGATTTCGGCATATGCCATGAGCCCTTTCGGCACAGCAAAGACTCTAATTATGACCAATATCTTCTTTCATTGTTTTTCTTTCAGTTATGTACTGCATAAATGAAATTAAAGCCTGCACTCCATAATTACATCTAAAAGAATATCCGTAAGCATCAAAATTACAGCAATTAGCGGATGGAAAGCCCAACACGTGAAAAAAGTAAAGAGTCAGAGTACTTCTTGACTAAACGCATTTAGACGTTCTACAACCACAAAGTTTCAAGTGTTGACAGACATATGTTTTTGCCAAATAGTGGAAGAACCTGGTGTCAGCGTGATCAAATTAAATTCGCCTGCACAATGTTTTTAGTCAGTACAAAGACATACACTCCATTTTTGGAAATAATGCATGTTACAAAATAATATTCAAAGTCAGCATGAATCAGCATTCACAACCTATTTTTCTCCATTAATGTGACATATTTCCAAGTCAACAACAAAAAATAAATAAATAAATAAGTAGGACAGAACTTGATTTTATCCATCGGTAATTAATTAAATTGCTATGAGTGGGTGTTCCATTCCAGATGCTCTCTCCAGGTATTATACACCTTAGTGACATCAGCTGAAAAAGGAAAATAATTTCAGAGGTGGAGCAAGTTATTTTAATTAGATTAAAAAAATTAAAAAAATGACAAAGGCTTTTTTTTTTCTTTTAGTTAGCATGCACTGATAAATTGTGCACAATAAGGCTGGATAATATACACTTATTAATAAAGTAAATAGAAAAAATGCCACTGACCAGGTGGTTGGATATCCAATAATTTTTTTTCTATGTAATTCCATATTCTAGTGTGAGTTGATACTACAGCTTGAAATAAAGAGAAACCTTTCACACAACTGAAACATGTGTGTAACTGCTTCAAATGCCTAGTTTCCCTCAAGATGCCATTACACTGCAATTTTCTGCTGCTTATTTCCATATCTATAAATCTATATCTATATAACAAGTCATACTTAACATATAGCCATGTACTTACAATTAGGCTTAGGCATGCACCTGCACACACACACTATACTCTCTTCTCTACAATACATTTTGTCAAGTAACTATGGACATTAGATCAAGATTGTGGAAGAGATGCTATACAGTTTGCCGCAACGCTCCTGTTTGAACTGACAGCAGTGATTTGACACAACATAAAAAAAAAACCAACAACAAAAAAAACAACATGGTTTGTAACAGTGTTCTAATGGAAATACTACTGGTACCATTAATCAGAACGGTTCGGCCTGATGATGGAAATTCCCCTATGGTTTTTCAGCATTGCTTATCAGAGTAAAATATCTGAACTAGTAATCTTTCTTTGACCATATTTATCCACTTATAGGATTGTAGCCCAATAAAAAATATAAATAAAAAAAAAAACCCCACTGATCTTATGTTTGTTAAAAAAAGAACATTTTAAGTCTGTTTTTATTGTCTGGCTAATTTCTTGGTTCATTGAAAACTGATTCAATGACAAGCATCAAAATCTGCTTTGGAAGACCAACACTTCAGTCCAAGACAAAAATATGATCTATCATTTTCTAATATCCACCAGTAAGAGCTGGTAATTCTCCCTATCTTCTTCCTGTGACGTCTGCCACTGAAAACTCGAGAAACCTTATCCAGGACATTAATCTGAAAGTCCCTCCCATGTGTCTTATGGTTAATCAAGTGATTTTATCTCTGGAGGGGGGCTTCATCCTCCAGCGCTTGATTTGATGTGATCGGGGTGAGTGGCGAAACACATAATCAATTGTTCTATATGGTAATGAATTAATGAATCAGACTGATTAATCCGATTTGAAGAAGATCGCAGAAAACTGCTGTTTGTCTAGTGGTATACTTTTCTAAACAACTTTTGCATTTTTATATCTGAAAATCTGTGATCATAAAGATTGCTGAAACAATAGAAAATACTACAGGGAGCGCATTTAACATACAGTACTTTTTAATTATTACTTGTCAGTAATTCAGCAGAATGAGATTGATTTAAGGCTAATTTATACTTACTGGGTGAACAGGCTTCACTTAGTTTGCCTACAAATGATGACAAAATGCAGTGAGGTTTTTTTTTTTTCTGCCAATGTGTTCATTTGGCGATATTTCTCCAAATTTCTGTTTGCGCACATCTCTGAAATTCTTGACTTCGGCTGGTCGAAGAGCTCTGATGATTGGTTAAAACTATTCGTGGCTGTGGTATGGACGTGATGCTTTTTAATTACAATCGCACGTGACAGCTGAGAAGTTGTTACATAGGTTTCTAAAATAAGTTTGAAGCCCGTCTCTCAGAGATTGTGCAGAATTACACTTTTTTATATGATTCGCAGCACAAACTCCACAAAGACAGCGTGGCCACAACAAATGCATGGAGAGAGATTGGAATTTTTATGAACTCCAAAAGTGGAAGGGGCTCCATGACAACAAAGAAGTGATGCAGCGCTAAAAGCACCGATCCACGGAGAGAAAAACCTACATTATTGGGATCACCTCCGTGGCTGGAACAGTATGTTAAACATGTGACATGACTCTCAACAAACTAATTTTAAAACTACGCCGTGCTTAAGTAAAAACCCCAGCTTCGTTCGCACTCACGAACATAAAGCCCCAAGCGTTAATTACCTAGTCCGTGGCTTTGCTCTTATTTTGTTGCATTGGTGCTAAAAAAGCTTTCTGCCTTCGCTAGTTAATGAAAAAGAAATATGAAATCGCAAAAGGGTCCGTTCTTTTCGACTGAAACCACTTGAACGAACATCACATCATATTTACGATTTCCAACCTTCTAAGTACGAACTTCCCAGGATGAATTGAATGCACCATTAGTGCCGATAATCTGTACACAGTACATAGTTGGAATTGTTTGAGTGCGTGTGTGAAATGTCATCTTCCACAGTGAGGAACAGTTGGGACATAGTTAAAGATCATGCATGTATAAATTATGTAATGCCATTTTAATTGCTTGTGTTATATGAATCTAGCATCGACTAGAAGTGGAAAATAAAAGACATGAAAGACCATGATAAAGAATATAATATGGCAATCTACCTCATTCTGCTGTTACTAAGCAACTTGATCATGTACACGCCAACATGCTACTATTTTAGTGATCTCATCACAGGTAATCACAGAACATCTACCTTCAACACGTTTCTCTTCACAAAACCAGTAAATAATGTCAATGAATCACTGTGATAGAGACTCATGTTTTACTGGTGTGTCCACAAGAGAGACCGACAATGCAGTGTTCCAGTATAAATATACCTATAATATACCTAAAATATATCTAAATAAAAGGTTAAAAAATAACAGCCTACTAGTATGTTTTTGCAAATGAAATTGCATGATTCATTACACGTATCATGGCAGTTTTGTGGTAAAATGTCCACTGTGCGGCACTAAAAGTGAGTTAAATGTTCTCTCAAACAGATGAGGTTTTTAAAGTTAATGCTCTATAAAGTTTAAAATCAACACCGGCCTCCCTACGCTAATCCTAAAACCTAAACAATAAAGTCACAAAAGCAAATGCGAGTTGAAAAACGCAATTGCTGAAACAACCACGTCATTTGGTGATGCTTCTATGACACTTTCGGTTCAAGTATTGACTTGTATGCTCTTCAAGACTCGTACCCTGGTCCCATCTCAAGTGGATTGTAAAATGTGCAATATATTTTATGTATATATCTTACATGTCAGAGACTAGATATTCTTGCAAAAACAAATTAATTGCTTAAAAAATATCATTTTAATGAAAATTTGCATCCTAAATATTTAAATTATGTTGTAACCACTTTATAAAAGCAATTGAGGCCCTGTCATATATTTTGAATTGTTATAGCTGAATGGGTAAGCACATCCTTTAGCCATGACTATATTTACAATAGAGCACAACCTCTTGCAAATTATTGCTTAATGATGCACTCAGTAATTGTTTTTCCTCATTTAAAAAGTTTTACTTCTAAAGAAATTAATAGTAATATTGAAACATGTATGAAATCATGACCACTCAGGTGAGGTCAAGAGTTCAGTCATATCAGTAACCTTCTTAAAGCTCTTTTATTCTACATGGGGCGATGGTGCCCTTACGGGGGCAGCCAGGCTAGTTTCACATGACCAGCTGAATACTACTCGTTTAATCTCAGTATCTGCCCTGTTACTGGACACTTTCATTCATGGATTAAATTAATCCTTGTTTACTGTGCATAGTTAATTTCTACAATGGCACTGGTAACTGAAAACTACTGTGTTTGAATGATGCAGCATCCAGGACACTAGGTGTCACTGTAAGCCAATGCAAGACACTTCGACATACTTCAAAAAATTACTGAGTGCACCTTTAAAGAAGCACAAAGTCCAAGGCAATTCATGCCGCTCGGCGACCATCTTGAGAATGCTCCCAGGCAGCTATTTTCTATGGACACAAGTGGCATAAAATACATCTCCTATCTACTTGAAAGCAGAAAGACCGAAATCTCCAAAAAGGTTGGTCAAGATACGATCAGAAATCGTGTTTTAAATCTTCAGTAAAATCTCTGCTCAGATCACACTAAAAAACCTGCTATTCTAGCTAAAGCACATGCACATTTTGGAGTTGATTGACATGTGATGTTTGTATCTAAAAGGTGATTGACTCTTTTACCTGTAAGACAGGACTTCTGTTTATACACCCACCATATTGGTAGTTCCAATTTCTCCAATTAATTTCAATGCAAGTGCTCCATCTCAGGGCGTATAGTCTCTGAAGTAGCATCACTAAACGCAACTGCAAAAATAATGACTGTTTTTAAACAAGTTTCCTGTACACTCCATTGTCTTCCATTGGTCGACAAACAGATAGTCCCGAGTCAATATTGGGCTGGTTAGGATGCATTTTTTGAGAGTGCCACAGAGTCACAGTGTTTACACTTTTCAGGAAGTCAAACAACCAATGCTTTACTTATATTTTACTTTGCATATTAATTTAGGATATGAGAAAGTATTTTAACATGGCAAAAATGTGACTCTTCACCTTTAATTTAACATCTTTTTTTGCAGGATGTTATAACTACATAGTTAGTAGATGACAACGCTGCATGCAGAGTTTGACTGCAATTTAAACCCATTACAGTGACAGAAAAAGATCCATACACGCAAACTCACTTCTCACACGTGTGTGTGTGTGTGTGTGTGTGTGTGTTGAACTGTACTTTATCTAGTGCAGATAATTACAAGACGCCAGTCGAGTGGCTGCAGGGCAGGAGCCAATTGAAATCCCCCAGCCACATTTCACTAATCCACAATCTGTGTGTTCAAAGGCCACAGAAAAACCTAAACAAAGGGACATTGTGTCTGACAGTAGACAGCTGGGCTGAATAATGATGATTGAGATGTGTGCATGCATATTTTTCTACACAAAAACTTTTGCAAACAAGTTCTTCAGATGTCTCTCTGAAACCATTATTGAACAAAGTCTGGAATTCTAAAACAAACTATACAATAAAGGGATAGTTCAACAAAAAATGATAAATGAACATTTACACACCCTGTAACTGGGGAGGTTAAGCACAAAAATAAAATACAATACAAAAATGTGTCCTGTGAGTTTAGCTTGCTCAATCCAGTCGAGATTTCAGCATTTAATTGTACTGCTACTTTCAAGGTAATTTTGTATACTAGATTCTCAGTATCTATAACGTTAATGAGAATTAGTTTTCACTTAGCACAGATTATTTGGCTGCTGTGAGAGATTAATGCAATGTTAGCAATGTTATGGAACTGCAATGTATTTAGCATTAGCTCACTATCTCTCTGCCTATATCAGTGCATTAGGTGAGGTTATCCACTTCAAATGTAGCGTCACATAATCATGTCTTTGGAATTGACAGTGAAATCACAAGATTGTAAATATGTTTTCAAGCCGACATGGAGAAAGACAGACTCGCTATGCGGTTCACAGAAACAGCTGCTCAAGCATCATTTAAACCAGAGGTGGGGAACCTTTTTCTCCATTAAGGGCTAATCGAGTATTTATATAAATTATTCGCGGGCCATACAATTGCTTGCAATTTCTGATTGTGGGTTGAAATTAACATACGCATTCCGTTACATGCTCACGCAACAAGAAAAACAAACAAACAATAAAAGGTCTGTCTATTATACAATATTTTGCATTGTTATCATTTTAAACATTATTTCAATTGACTTTTTTTTTCTTTTTTTTTTTCAACAGTTAATTGAATCAAAGCCATTTTATTTGCTTTTCAAATTATTTCTCAAATGGCCTCGTGGGCTAGGTAAAATGGTCACGTGGGCCTCATACGGCCCTGAGGCCTGACATTCCCCACCCCTGCTTTAAACCACATAATGTATTTACAGTATTCTTCATTAAAGAAAGTACATAAATATAATGTTAACAGTGTAAACACACACACAAACACTGATGTTTATCTTTACCATTTTAATGGCAAATATAAATGACTGACGCTTTAACGCACTCATCAAGCATTTTACGTGCATCAAACAAAGATAATATGCATGTACGATATACCAGAGATTCCACTCTTGGACCAATAAGTACTTCCTGAATGTTTTGCTCAATATGGATTTTGCTGACTGAACCAGAGTGGATGTTTTGAATTCTAAATTGAATTCTAATTGAATTCTATTATGGGCTATGTTTTGAATTCTGTCCTAAAAACTACTCAAGTAAAAGAGTAGCTCATTTAAAAGTACTCATGAGTAGTGGTATTGAGTTGTGAAAGCAATGACCCCTTATAATAAACACTGTATGCTGCCATTTCGAAATAGCATACATACTGTGATTTACATTCCCTTCTAAGGCTGTTTGTCATAAATGACGTAAGAATATCATAAGATATGATATAAGAATACTTATATAAGAAAAAACTAATTATGCTCCTCCTCGCTCAGTTTTTTTTTCTTCAATTGCTTGATCTTTTACAACTGTCTGTATCTAATATTACCCAGAATTACCTTTGTTTGAACCTTTGTTTGTACAGCTGTAACTGTTCAGTTACAGTGGATATTATGAATAAGGTTTACATGATCTAAAATCCTGATTATTACAGACATTAGCCAGCTGTCTTACTCAGATTTCTAGAGACCTAAATATTGGCTTAATCAGGTTATATCAAATTAATGCATTTCCATGATGCTTACATGATCAGAAATGACCAAATTCTGATTAATAACAGAATATTCTTGTGCATGAAAACATCAGCAATGTCTTTATTAACTGACAGATGTCTCTGTGAAATGTTATGAATTAAGTGTCCATTTTGCTGACCCCTCGTTAATGGTGAATTCACCAATGCTTTTCATCCCAACTGGTCTACCTCAGTCTCTGCCCTCCAGATAAAACAGTTTAAACCAGCTCAAGGTGGTTGACTGATCTCCCAGTCAGGCCAAACTGGTCAGGTCTGCTGATTTTAATGGGGTTTTGAAAACTTGTCAATTTGTGACCAGAGCTGGCTGACCAGCTAAACATTAAGTTGACCAGGCAGACCAGTTTAAACAAGCTAAATCCAGCAAATAACAAATGGATAGGATTTTTATAGGCTATAAATAGGCTTTTTTCCTAGCAGAGGCGCCACACCTCTTCCAGAGTTTATGGACCAGCCTGCTTGCATCAGATTGGTCTTTATTTTTTATTTTATTTTATTTTTTTTAGGCTCATGTGAGGAGTTCTGTCATGTATCACCCAGAACTTCCATGCTTCCGGTTTCTGCTTCATGTCATGTGGCTATGTTCAAAATCGTAAACTACCATACCACTCTTAGAATTTCTGCAGTATCTATATTGTACGGGAATACAGTGGGGGAACTTTTTCCACTTTTTTTGGGAAATGTGCAAGAACCAACAATGGTAGACTCACATTTCTCAAAATATTAATCAAAACAGTTGTAAGTGCTGGGCAGTTTTTAAAAGATTCTTTTAATTTTCCAGAACAATTTAGTCATTGTGAATTTAAACACATATGCATTCCAGAACTTCATAAAAAGATGTTAACATTACATGCAAACATCTCGCATAATAAACAGCAAAGACTTCAGACCCAGCAATACACTCCAGTTTTCTATAGAGGACATTTTAGTTATTTTCAGTCACACATGCCAGTATGGAGCACCAGGAGGGACACTTAAAACTGAAATCAAGAAATCAATTATAAATGAATCAGTTCAATGAATCAATGAATTAGTAAAAATATAAAAATGTAAATAAATACATCTATGAATGGAAAAACTAATAGAAATCAATAGAAAATCAACTCAAAACCTAAAACTAGAATTATTCATGGAGTTCAGCCCCTTCGAGGAGGCGTATGAGCAAATGCCAAACTCTTTCACCTCTTTGAGAAGGCCCATGCTCACTTCATTAAACTGTTTGAGGGGGCCCAGTCTCACCTCTTTGATGAGGTCATTGCCCGTCTCTTTGACCTCTTTGACGAGGCCTATGACCACATCTCTGACCTCTTTGAGAGGGCCCTTTCTCACTTCTTTTAGGTGACCCATGTGCACATCTTTGAGGAGACCCATGCCCATCTCTTTGACCTCTGTGAGGAGGCCCATGCCCACCTCTTTGACCTTTTTGAATACATTTTAAATTTTAAATTAAATTTTTAATAAGTCCATACCCATCTCTTCCCCCTTTTGAGGAGGTCCATGCCCATCTCTTTTACCTCTTTTAGGGGGCTAATTTTCACCTCTTTGAGAAGGCCCATGAGGAATATCACCCTCAGAGCACTAAGAAAACAGTTTAGCTTCAGGTAAGCATGAGGTGATTAGGACTCAGGGTGTTAAAGACTAGCACTCTAGGTTTGTAGGAGCAGTAGTATAAACAGTCAAACAAAGGTAAGTTAAGACAAATGAAGATACATTTCATTTGCTTTTATTGTTTTCTATGATAATTTGTCATTTTAAATTAACGAGGGAGGAAGGAGCGTTAGGAGTGTTTTAGAAAACTTGTTTGGGAACAGTCATTATTTTTTCAAAAACATTTAGTGCCGTGATTGGTACAGAGAGCACACACTGTAGCTCAAGAGTTTTGCTTATGCTTTTCTGGTTAATTTGATGTTTAATTAAAACTGCATGTGCTTTAACTAAATTCTGGAATCCCCAGTAGTCACAAAACCATGTACAATGCTGTTGTTGTAAGTTGGTTTATAAGAGATGATCTGCACGGCCACAGCTTATATAAAGCCCTGTAAAATTCAGATTTAAATATGTCAATAGAGAACTTTATGTAAAGATGCTGGACTTGAGAAAATTTAATATGCCACAGTGCACAGCACAAAATAAACTTTCACAGTGTATCTTTCAAGTCACATCTCAAGAAAAAATTGATCAAAATCAGGTTTTGAAATGGAAGATTATTTGAAAAACAGTCACATCTCACAGCCCTCCTCCATAAACTTCTCACAAATAATTGAATCCATGACAACACTGACCTTTTGTTTTCCATTTATTTTAGATTTCACTTTGAAATTGGACCGTCCCTTCTTGAGCATGCTTAAATTGAACATTCAGTTGTGCACAGCCTTCAACAATAGATTATTTCAGCTCTACTTTTTTGTCCTTTGCCTTCTTGTTGATATAATAGAAGCCAAGTTTTAGATCAACTATGGATCATTTAAGGTGACTTAAATACAGCCTGTTCCAAATAGAGCCAAGCGATATAAAAAAAATGATTGACTTATGTATCTGACAGACCTATAAATCAATAAACCCTTTCCGATTACTGGCAAAATAAGTTATAAGTAGGGATGCACCGATACCACGCTCATGTACTGGTACTCGTACTTGTAAAAATACTCTGATATACTAGAAAACCGATACCATCGGACATACGAATGTCATTACGTAAACATACAGCGCACAGATTAAAATCACGTCATGTCCTAGTGAGATTATTTAACAGCAAAAGCTGCGATTTAATGAGATAATTCGATAGTTTGCATGTGCAGCGTTTTAAATGTGAGTGCTTGTGAATGTGTGGAGCTGGTGTTGTGCAGGCATAGATACACAAACTGCTCATACCTTTAGAGATCCTTGGCTCATACATGGAAAACACTATTATGATCACTGCATAATCTGTTTGTAGCAGATGACAGCAGGCAGAGTACTAATTCACTTTTTAGCACGAGTCATATACAGATTACATGTTTATTTATTTATTTATATAGTAGCGGTTTACTAATCACTTTGAGTCACGTAGAGACCGGCTTTTCCAAAATGGAAATCTGTCATCATTATGTCAGAGTTCCTTGGTCAAAACAACACAGAAACACTTCAAAATAAAAGCTCCGCCAAAATAAAAGCTCAATTTAAATGAAAAAAAAAGTATATCACTACTGTATAGTTATGTAATATTCACTGTTATACTACTACTACTACTAATAATAATAATTAATCAATAGTAACTGTGTTATATTTAAGCAATATCTCACATCTGTGATGCTCTGTTATGCAGTACTTTATTTGACAAAAATAACTGCAATGTTGTATTTAGGATAGTGCTGTGAGGTTCTGTATAAAATCAATTAATTTTATAAAAATAATACAATTTCATGTTGAAAATTAATTGTTATACTTTCATTTGATTAAAGTTATTTATTTATTTAAACACAATTTTGATGATAAAATTGAAATAAACTGCTCGAACTCGTTCTCAAAAAAAATGGTATTGGGACATCCATAGTTGTACGTCTAATATAAGTTTCCATTGTCTTATCTGTCATTATTAAATTCTTTAATTGCTATGCTTATGAATTATATAAGCCACCTAGCTCTCTGGATATTGGGATATGCCATCAAAAAATGCATTATGGTCGACCTCTAATAGGACAATAAAATGTAAGTATTATTTGATACATTTTACTTGAGCTTGAGATTTTGGACTCATGGAAATTAGATTTCAGAAATTATTATTTTAATTCACACACAGTATGAATAACAGTATGTTTAACAGCTTTGGTTAAGATCTCAGGGACCCATATTATCCGTCTGGTGGACACATTGTATATATTCACATCAGTACAGTGGAAAGAAATATTTATTTTTCTGAATTTTAGTTTTTGAAACCCTACTATGTTAACTGGGTCTCAGAGTCTCCGGAAAGATTTCAGAGAATGTCAGATCACATAGATTTGAGTAGATGATAAGTGCCTTTTTGGCATAACAATTTGTAACTTTATATCTTTGGCATATTCGTCCTTCATGAGTTTGATTTGGTAGGAATCTCCTGTCATTTTAACAGATTTTAGACATTTAGAGCTCTCGGTGAATTTAGAGCTGATATTTCCTTCCATTGCTCAATGGCCTCACTTTAACAGGTACATCTGCTAACATCCCTTGCAATGAAGTTCATATCTTTAGGATATGATAAACATGTAGGCTTAAGGGACAGGGAAGGGGTCAGGACCAGACCACCCCAGACCAATACCAGACCACCAGATCCACGCCAAGACCTCTCAGATGTTTTTCAAAGTCCGAGCGCGATTGTTCCCAGTGCCCCCCGCAGCATTGGTCTGGTTTCAGACTCATGTATGATTCTGTTGAGCCCCGGTGCTTTTACGTCATCAACTTGCATCATCACAAACGTGCACATGTTGGAAAGCACAACGTGGGTCGCTATATGTGTGTGTTTGTTATTAATTTTGTGTCATTATGCACACCAGAGTGAACAACACTTGCGCCTCTGTGCTTTGCATGCTGTAATTCAGCAGTTGTACATGTCCAGGGGAAGGAGACTATCTGATGCTCACAAACAATATTTCTTGAGGACACAGCTGGTTGTATGCTCACTCACTCACATATATAAAAGGCACCTCACCTTTTCTGTGTCCCGCTACGTTTCCCTGCCACTCATGATGCACGTGTCTTTGTTTTTTGTGCAACTGATGATGTCATCATGCTTAAATTGGCAAAAACGCATGCGCAAGTCATTTTACTTCCTGACCAAGTGCGGACCCGAGTACAGGTTGCTTTCTCAAGACCCCAGAACGTTGAACACCTTCAGAGATTGAAAGCACGTGAGAAATCACAAATAACAGCAGCATCACTGACAGAACCAAATCTGACCTGACAATACAATATTGCCTATTGATCACACAAATGGTCCAATCAAACAGCAACATCAAGCACCTGAAGCACTGAGTATTTGACCTCAACAGCATTAACGCCATCAGAGTGTCGATATCTGAGAGTGAAGAGTCTAAATTTACCACAATCAGGTATGATAGGAAACTGCAAATGAATCTAGAAATAGAAGCAAGAGCATAGAAGATGAAGAGCTCCCTCTTAAATGCTGGTCTTGTCCCAGATGTTGGCAAGCATTGCACCACAGGACACAAAGGACACATAGGCCGAATAAGACATGCAAAGCATGCCAACACTACTTTGCAAGTCGCCCCAGGGCAGGATTGAACCAGTAACTCTCTGCTTCACATTTCTTTACACTATCTAATGCACCACACTGCCACATGGCTAACAGCCACCAATGGGACATACCAACCTGAGAGTCGGCACAGCCAAAGGTAGCCGTCATTCCAATTAAATTTGTGTTGGCGTAACTTTTCAACACAGATGAAAATCAAAATTCTGTTCTGTCATATTTGTGCGGCTTGGGCAGTTGATCATCTGAGAAATAACGTCACAATCGAACATGACAAACATTTCAAACGTTAGAAGCGAAAGCAAGTAAATGTTTTAGTTCTGGTGGTGGCGGTATTGAGTTTTGCATAGAGACTCAAACAAAGCATTCATCAGCATGCATCACTTTTTCATAAAATTCAAAACATCTGAGAGGCAGTATGGCAGATGTTGGTATCTGTAAAATCCTCATGACCCACATAAACCAAAGACACCAATCTCATGATTTTAGGACATATGGTTCAACTGTTACATACAAAAAAGCAGTTTTTGACATTTCTTGACCCATAGGTTGCGGTGTCACCAAACTTTGCCTGTACCCTCAGATCATGGTCCTAATGAAGCATTCCAAGTTTCGTTTTGATACAACAACAAGTGAGGCGTTACCGAGATACAGCCTCACTTCTTATTTCACATCGACCTCTTTAACTTCGCATTAGCGTAACCTTTCCACAAAGTTGAGAATCAAAATGCCGTATTATTATTTCTATGCAAATCTGGAGACAATTTGTAACCATGTTTTTGCAAATCAGGCAAAGTTTCTATGAGTAGTTGCAATATATATATTTTTTTTTTTAAATGAATAAATTAATAATCCAAGATGGCAGGCACTGTAATGGGTGGTGTTTTAATGTAAAGGGTCCATTTGAATCATCAGGAGGAGAGTCATAAGATGCAAAAATAATTTGGTTTCTAAAAAGGTACTTGGAAAAGAAAAGTGCATTTTTGGACTAGTTGTGGTGTTATAGAGTTTGTTTTAGAGACCCCCAAATTTTGTCAAAAAAAAAAAAAAAAAAAAACAATGAAAAGAAAAAAATGTACTTGCTTAATTAACAGTGTTTAGGCTGTTTAGTGACCCGAGATATGTAATAGCGTCACAATATTTATTTGCACTTCCATAAATAATATTTTTTTATGATTATTTCATATCTATATAAGTTAGCTGTTTACAAGGTATCTATTTCTTTATTAAAAAAAACAAAACAAATGAGCAGCGATATGTAAAATGATGGTGAAATATCATTATCCTGTATGCGTGTATACATTCATTTAATGTTTGCTATGTGTTACTCAAGGTGACGCTGTTATTTCAGTGATTGACTCTATTTACATTTGACATTGATATTTGATGAAGAAGCAACATGGAAGTAAACTATAGTATGTTTAACACATGAACAGTATGATATGGCTATTGTCATTTGTGTGTACTGCTGAAATTCTGTAAGCTGTACCTTTTTTAGATTCAATAAGTGCCTGAGAAAATACTGATGTGTAGATTCTGTGTATCTTATGTGTTATGCGTAGCTCAATATGTGTTCATCCCATGTCCCATTCTATCATTTGTCAAATAGAAATGTCTATCCATACATTTCTTTTATACTTGCTTATCCTGAGTAGGGTCGCAGTGGGTGCTGGAGCCTATTCCAGCTAACATCAAAATATTACAGAAAATATTCTATTATTTCCTAATTGTCTTGAAATTGTTTTGAAAATGTACACTCTCTGGGCATTTTGTAGATCCATTTGTGATAGATATAAGTGCTGGATTGCTGAAGATCCGAGGTATGTAAAAATGTTTGGCGAAACACCCATAACCCATAACCCATAACCCTTAACTGCTAAGGGTTACATTTGATTTTTCAAGATCTTGAAACTCTTTATTTGCCATTGTCCTTTGTACAGAACAGGAATAAACACTCAGAAGATGGGTTATAAATGTAATTAGGTATAATGTGAATGTGGCCAAAAAGTACACACTAAGATAAACAACTGCAAAGACGACAGTACAACAATCATGGTTAATATAATAGTATAATAAAAGACAGGATGTTTAATACCGTGCATTAAATATTTAATAGAGGAACACTGATTGTAAGGCATGCAGTAAGTTTGCTCAGAACTGTGATGACTAACCTGGTGGGTATTAATAATTGTCAAATGTATTGAATAAGCCCCTTATCCACACTTGTTAATTGTTGGTTTTTAACACACACAAAGGGAAAAAAATAACTAACGTGGGCCTCTTGTGACTTTAGGAGACTCATTAAATCTATACAGCAATATCACAAAAATGCAAAAAATGCTTGAATGCTTACAGGACAATTTACAGTCACTATGGAAGGTCAATGAAACCAATTTCAATTGGCCCACAGAAATATAATCTGGGGCCTGACGTATAAACAATGCATAGAAACAAAATGGGTATTGAAAATTGCACACTTTTGAGTACAGGGCTCAACAATAATGCTTTTTGTTTCTGTTGGTCTGCTTGGGATTTTTACCTGCCCTGTCAACATTTTTTACTTACCTCACCACCAGCTTAAGATAAAAAAAGCAATTTAGTTTAGATTCAGTAAATGTTTGGTTTTCTTTACCAAAAAAATATAATGTAACTCCATTTTCATTATACAGTTACACATTTATAAACACACTTTTGCTGGAAAACAATAACATATGGTACGTAACATTACTGATTTGTTTATAATTTTTAATCAATTCTAACTGATGGTTTCAGGACCATCACTCTTGGCATTCTTGCAATTTCTATCAATATATCTCAGGAAACAAAATGTTAACATTTTCAAAACATAAAAACACATGCACATGATCAGTGAATTGAAGATGCAGTGACCAAGTTTACTTTATATAAATACTGATGTGTGCGTGGAAAATGCCATACACACTTTTTGATGACTGATTTGTGCTTACACAACATCTATACATCATTTAATTTTTTATTTTTTTTCAATGTAAAAATGTTATTACTTTGCTAAGCGATCAGACTTAAAATTTTCACCAGGTCATCAATAGAACGGGTAAAAAAATACTTTCATTGAAGAAGGGACTTGATTCATGTTGTTTACAATTCCATTTGTTGACACTAGTGGTGCAGAAATTACACAATTCACCTTTAATCTCCCAACATTTCATCTTAAACTCTATTTTCTTATGAAGTAAACCGTATAAGCCCTACTGACCGTAGTCTTCACCCTCACTTTCTCGTTCTACATCACACGTGTGTTCAGTTTCCAGCCAAAGGACACCAGCATCCTAAATTGCATCAATGCTGTGCAGCGAGCACTTTTTGTGGGGTTCACATGTTCACTGAAGCTTGAAATGGCCACAGAGAGAAGTGCCTGCAGCAAAGTTACTTAAACACTCACGTATGCAAATGTGCTTGGCTCTGTGCGGTACAGATCTGCACACACTCCCACAACACTCTAGTTCATTTCTCCTAGTTGAAGGTGATAAAATACACAGCCATGGGCGGTCAATACTGCACAACGGTTTGCTTTGATTGTGCTTCTGGGCTTTAATGCTAAAGGAATATACAACGCTGCCTCGCATGTTCAAACGCAGAGTTCCCGAGATGCTGACCACTGGTTTATCTTTATATCAACAAAGAGAAACTTTTGAGTTTCATGTCATGGTTATGGCTCAGAGAATTCTCATGCAAAACAAGCAAACATCAATAAAATTATTATACTCACACATTTAAGAGCCATCACATTATTGCTGACATAAAAGAACAAAATAACAAGAGCTGGTAGTTTTGCAAACTTTAGCGTTATCAATGAGGATTAATGTTGAAGGATCAGGTCTCAATAATGACAAAAAAAATTTAATCACGCATGTATTTTTTTGGTCTGCTAGAAGCAAAGTCGTCCGAGTACTTTTGAGGAAGAATTAGTCGATAGATGTGTCAAAGTTTTTCAGGTTAGTGGCATCAGGTCAAAGAAACAATACACTCTCATGACGGAACATCACTGGGGCCACCTGGTCCATATTTTAAACGTCACTTTGTATTTAATCACTTTGGAGGATACCGTTACTTTACCTAAGGCTACATTTTGATTTGAATCATTTACTCAATGCTTTATTTTGTTTAATTGAGTTTTCTTTGCTGTGGGTTCAAAATATCTAATATTCCAGCTCAAAAAATGAGAAAAGCATCATAAAAATTATCATAACAGAATTACATTCTGATGCCATGTCATCGCTCTGTGTGAGGAACAGATCTCCTTATTTAATGATCAACGTTCTCATATGCCATTAAACTCAAATCCAGCGCTCATTTAAACATTCAGAAATTGCCTCCTCAACAAACATTACGACAGCTGTGACGTCAATGATGTAAAATGGCATTGGCTCCTGTATGTCATGTGACCGATTGTAACATTCTACTGTTTGGATGTACATTATTAAATGAGGTGTGACTGTCCCAAGATAAATATTTTCAGCAATTAAAACCTTAAGTTTCACTCACACGGAGCTATTGAATGCAGCATGAGTCGTTTAAAATACTTTTAATGTGCTTTTTTTTTTTTTTTTTTTTTGAGGAATGTAATAGCAAGTACACTTAATATCCACAAGTATAATTGAATATTAAACTTTTTATTCTAAAATCTTGCCTGTGAAATTGTCAGTAGTTATTACTTTTTGGAATGACAATGACGGTACTTGGCCAAAGTAGTAGATGGCCCCAAATGGCCGTCTTGCATTAAACAAAAAGCACAGTCATTCACAACTGGAATGAATGTAAATATCCTTCATTAAAATGCATGTCTAAAATTCTACTCAGAGACTTCAGCACTGCTGAGTGTTTAAGCATCTTAAGCGTTTCTCCACAAATGATTATCATATTGTTAACTGCTAAGCATGACTTTTTATTAAGCTTAGAAATAAAACAAAATAAAAAAATAAAAAAGACGTAAAAAGCCTAGAAGCTTAACTAGCCTAAAAATAATTATGCGTTTTAATAAAGTCTGTATGTCATTGTAATTTTTATAATTCATCCAGCCCCTTTACTTGTTGAAAGAGATTGCCAAACTGAATGAATAACATACTTCCTCCTCTTGTTTATCAGATCCTCATTCATGAATGAGATGACTGATTCATTCAGTTAGTTCGCAAACAAGTGTATCAGTACATTCAGTTCGTTCATGAACAGGATGACCAACTGGATCAGTGAAGGTTGTATTCGTTCATCGGGTCAAACCAATGTCATGCACCTTCACAGCTCACTCTTGAATGCTATTGGCTCATGCTAAAGTCTGTCTTTTTTTTTTTAATCCCCTTTTCTCCCAATTTGGAATGCCCAATTCCCACTACTTAGTAGGTCCTCGTGGTGGCTTGGTTACTCACCTCAATCCGGGTGGTGGAGGACAAGTCTCAGTTGCCTCCGCTTCTTAGACAGTCAATCCACGCATCTTATGACGTGGCTTGCTGTGCATGACACTGTGGAGACTCCACACATGGAGGCTCATGCTACACTCCGCGATCCACGCGCAACTTACCACACGCCCCATTGAGAGCGAGAACCACTAATCGCGACCACGAGGAGGTTACCCCATGTGACTCTACCCTCCCTAGCATCCGGACCAATTTGGTTGCTTAGGAGACATGGCTGGAGTCACTCAGCACACCCTGGATTTGAACTTGCGACTCCAGGTGTGGTAGTCAGTGTCAATGCTCGCTGAGCTACTCAGGCCCCCTACTAATGTCAGTCTTTAAAAGCAGGACAAAGGAAGACAAATGGAATTTGCATGTCTACAAATGTACAAAGACACTTTAAAAATAGAGTTTAAACACCATAACTGTTTTCACCACAAATGGCAGGTCTTATTTGTCCTATATTTTGTGAAATGCTGGTCATATTTTTTTTTTACCAAAACAGAGAAAATGTTAGTAGAAAAGCCTAATAATATCTTACAGTGTGCACCAAAGCACAACATTTCCATCTGTAATTCATGTCATTTTAACGGTACGTGTTCAGTCTTTTTTACACATTCATAAATTGGGGATCATGTTTTTTGTACACCTATAAACTTGTCTTAAGTGCATTTCACCCCTGTCTCAGCTTTTTCAGATGAGTGAGTCGTTCATTTCATTCACGAATGAGTTTACCAGTACATTTAGTTCGTTCATGAATGAGATGTCTCATCTCGTTCAGAGTCAAATGACTGACTCGAATGGTTCAGTGAAGGAGTGTATTCGAACCAATGATCCTTCACAGGCCGCACTCGAATGCTATTGGCTCATGCTATAGTCAGTCTTTAAAAGCATGAAATGCCACCAAAGCAGTCTCGCGCTTCATTGGCTTCGAAAGGGAGAGATGTCAGTGAACAAGAAAAATGAGTCAGTGTATGAAAAGACAGATTCATTCACTAACGAAACATCACTAAACTTTATGCTGTGTAGTCAAAGGTCTGGACATGCTAGACAATGTTGTTGGCAACTTCATCAGGAGCTGCAACATAACTTAAGGATTAAATCTCTGATATTTTATTTGTAGGCAAGTGGAGAAATTTCATGTAATTGTACTCTAGTCATAAATGGATGTGGCCCCTTTAAAAACTGGAGTTATACACTGGCGGCCAAAAGTTTGGAATAATGTACAGATTTTGCTCTTATGGAAAGAAATTGGTACTTTTATTCACCAAAGTGGCATTCAACTGATCACAATGTATAGTCAGGACATTAATAATGTGAACAATTACTATTACAATAAAAAAAAAAAAAATAAAATAAAAAAAAAATGCTCAGAACTTCTTAAACTACTTCAAAGATTTCTCATAAAAAAATCCTCCACATGCAGCAATGACAGCTTTGCAGATCCTTGGCATTCTAGCTGTCAGTTTGTCCAGATACTCAGGTGACATTTCACCCCACACTTCCTGTAGCACTTGCCATAGATATGGCTGTCTTGTTGGACACTTCTCACACACCTTACAGTCTAGCTGATCCCACAAATGCTCAATGAGGTTAAGATCCATAACACTCTTTTCCAATTATCTGTTGTCCAGTGTCTGTGTTTCTTTGCCCACTCTAACCTTTTATTTTTATTTTACTCTTTACTGTTGCACATGAAACTGGTGTTGAGCGGGTATAATTCAATGAAGCTGTCAGTTGAGGACATGTGAAGCATCTGTTTCTCAAACTAGAGACTCTGATGTACTTATCCTCTTGTTTAGTTGTACATCTGGTCTTCCACATCTCTTTCTGTCCTTGTTAGAGCCAGTTGTTCTTTGTCTTTGAAGACTGTAGTGTACACCTTTGTATGAAATCTTGTCTTTTGGCAATTGCAAGTATTGTATAGCCTTCATTCCTCAAAACAATAATTGACTGACGAGTTTCTAGAGAAAGCCATTTCTGACCTAATATTGACCTTAAGACATGCCAGTCTATTGCAAATTGTGACAACTCAAAAACAAACACAATGTTAAGCTTCATTTAATGAACCAAATAGCTTTCAGCAGTGTTTGATATAATGGCAAGTGATTTTCTAGTACCAAATTAGCAATTAACATGATTACTCAAGGATAAGGTGTTGGAGTGATGACTGCTGGAAATGGGACCTGTCTAGATTTGATCAAAAATTATTTTTTTCAAATAGTGATGGTGCTGTTTTTTACATCAGTAGTGTCCTGACTATACTTTGTGAAATAGCCACACTGGTGAATTAAAGTACATATTTCTTTCAGAAACAGTAAAATCTGTACATTATTCCAAATTTTTGGCCACCAGTGTATGTGAAAAAATGGTGAGGCGAGTCACTACACCACCACGAGGACTTAAGAGTGCACAGGTGCTCCACATGCGCTGGTTGCCTGTTTGTAACCCTGTGTGATGTATCTTCCGCGAGACAGTTTCCCTGTTGATAAACCCGCATCTTCCTTGGGCAGAGTTTCCCTCTGCCACCGGTCACCATGTTCGTAGAACTCTGTCCCCTCTGGGTAGGACCTACCACAGGGACTTCTCCACATGCGACACTGCCGACAAGACTCAGTAAGACCATGTGACGTATTTCCACACAATTGCCTCCCCTTCAGACAGGATGTGGTCTCCGCGGTGTCTTCCCCTTGAGAATGGACACCCCCTCGACGCGGACATTTATGGCCCCCAGATTTCCATTCTTTTTTGGGGAGAATAAAATAAGAGAAGAGGCCACGGCTGGGGTGGCCTGTCCCCATTTTGGGCAATCGACTTGTTCCCAAGGTACGGGGGACCATATGACGCTTATACATTGGGGGAGGTTACGTGACGGCCAGGTGCGCTGGCTATGAGGCATGCAATGGTTTGCCTTTCTCACACCGCCAGTCCACATAACACAGTTCAGCTAGTTGTGGTGTTTCTTATAGGGACCCCTAGTGTCACTACATCAACACAACATCGAGTGAGTGACAGATAGGGAACATCCTGGTTACTTTCGTAACCTCTGTTCCCTGATGGAGGGAACTAGACGTTGTGTCCCTCCTGCCACAACACTGAACTACCCGCTGAAATGGCAGGAACCCTGTCTCGGCTCCTAAGCACAAAACCTGAATGAGTGGTTGCGAGCCAGCTCCTTTTATACCCTTATGTCCGAGGGAGTGGCATGCAAATTCCACTCACCAATTCCCAATGGCCTTTTCTCAAAGATCTTTGAGAAGTTTGGGGCTTCCAAGGGCGACCCCTAGTGTTACTACATCGACACAACGTCTCGTTCACTCCATCAGGGAACGGAGGTTACAAAAGAGACCAGGACGTTTGCTGCCTCACAGAAATGTGAAGCTGCCCAGGCAGAGCGCATATATACAGCTGCTGTAACAGTTTGATTATTATTCTTTGACTTGAATGTTTATTGTGATATTTCAGGCTCATAGCTCACTATGCACGTTATATGCTGCTATTAAGAGTAATGTTTGTGAAAATTCCATTGCAATAAACATTTGTTATTCCTGCATCCTTGTGAAAAAAGGATTAACCATTTGTGAAACCTTGCGGATAACTTAATACTACCATGCACATCTAAAATTGTTATCATGGATTGTCATAGTTTAATATAGAAAGTCTGGGTCTCTGGACAAGGCTAAAACAGTAAAATGTATACATAAAAGGCATATGAAAAGTACCAAAAATAAATAATGAAGGCCTGTTGAAAAGTTTCTAATTTAGTTTTAATGAAATATATATATATATATATATATATATATATATATATATATATATATATATATATATATATATATATATATATATATAAAGAGGTTGTTTTTCGATTTGTGTGTGTGAGTATACTGTCTAATATTTAATAATATCTAACCAATAATCCTCTCAGCAGTTCGAATTGTCCTTTGTAGTCTTCTGATATCTGATTTCGTAGCTGAACCAAACCAGACAGTTACTGAAGTGCAGAGGACAGACTCAATGACCGCTGAGTAGAACTGTATCAGCAGCACCTGTGGCAGGTTGAACTTCCTCAGCTGGTGAAGGAAGTACAATCTCTGCTGTGCCTTTTTCACAATGGAGTTAATGTGTGTCTCCCATTTCAGATCCTGTGAGATGGTAGTGCCCAGGAACCTGAATGACTCCACTGCTGCCACAGTGCTGTTTAGAATGGTGAGGAGGGACAGTGTTGGGGTATATATATATATATATATATATATATATATATATATATATATATATATATATATATATATGTTGGGCCTCATGTATTCAGATAGAAGACAAAGGCAGGCCTAATACAGTCGTAAAAACCTAACTTAAGCCCCCACCTTCCAAGTCGTAAATCTTACTGATAAAAATCACGCCAAAATCAAACAAAGGGAGTCCAAAACAGACTACAAATCCATGAAGCCTTGCTCACTAAAGGATCGAACTCTCAACTCCTATTGGATGAGGCACACAACACAACGTCCCTCAAACATGACATCATCATGAGTTGAAATACCTCTGAAATGCTTCCAGAATTCGCTTCCAGCGACTTTGTTTGCAGCGTGTGGATGCAGCTCTTCGCTGCTCTCCGGTGCAACCTCGTGGCACAAGGAAGTAACGTCCGACTTGAAACTGTGGCCATACAATCTCCATCTCGCTGGACGAGTTGAGATTTCTCTGTGTTCAACCGAACACTCTAACGGATCCGAAGGAGACCGCCGAGCAATTCGCTTCTTCATCCATTTGCCTACAGAAGTGAAGAGATTAAAGATTTCTCTTCCATCTTCAATCAAATCGACATTTCTGAGTTCTCCACCAGCCCGCCGAGAATCAACAGCCGTACCGCCCGCCGACAGAGCGAGGAAACAGCCTCCCGTCATCACCCGAGCCTCAAGGAACTGGGTCAGAGTTAAAGGACAGAGGAAAACACATTCTACCTGTGTCCTCATGCGATTCAAGTAAGAGGTTTACGTCTGGGCAGAGATAGAATATTATAGTGTGTTATTCTTATGTTTCAAGGTTTTTGCTTGTACAGTTTATGGACCGCCATGTCCACTCATTATTAATACTCAGGGTATTAATTATCACAAATTTGTTTTGCTGTATTGTGGTCCAACCAAATTGGACTGTTGTGCAATTTCGCCATCGTGGGTGAGACAGCAACTGAGTTCATCCATTAAAGAGTCAAAGAACACGGGACTTTTACGAGCCGTCCACCGTGTCTCTGAGTGTTAAACACAGCTGCTTTCTCTCCCACTATCGCGAAATCGGCTTTAGGGCTGTCACTTAATCATCTCTCTCTCTCTCTCTCTCTCTCTCATACTAACCACACACCCACAAACACACACACCTTATGTGTTATAGGATTATTTTTATTTCCATATCTAATCATATCACTGTTTAGTTTGTAGTTGTAAGTCGGAAGTTTATTGACTGCATTGTATTAATTATTAATTGATATTACTGCATAAATAATTGAATTTGATTGAATTTGAATGATCAATAAGCTAGTATTTTAATTAATGTTTCATTGATGTTAACAATTAACGATTATCTTTGATAATTGTTGATTTAAAGGATTTTAAAAAACTAACATTGATTCTCATCAATGTTCTATTGATTGTAATAATTAATAACTATCTTTGATAATTATTAATTATTGCTAATAACCAAACTTGCTCCTAAATGTAGCACACTACATTTACTGGAGCCCCATATGAGGTTTTAATGAGTTAGATTCAATTTATTAATTTAAATATTAATTAATAACTACAGAAATAATTATTAATTGTTTCTGATAGTAACACTGATCTAAACAACCAGTAAAGCCCTACATATATATATATATATATATATATATATATATATATATATATATATATATATATATATATAATTTGTTTCTATTAAAATATGTATCATATTTAAATTGGTATATTTAGGATTAAATATTATTCTTCCCCAGCCTTCCCCCGTCATGAGCTCCAGCCTGTTACATGATGTATTTCAAAGTTATGTAGGTTTGTTCTGGTGCAAAGCTCTGCTTTTAAAAAGGTCTTAAAAAAGCATTACATTGTGTTTTAAAAAACCCTGGTATGCAAAGTCCACAGTTATATTAGTTGGGAGAAAGAAAGCTGAGCTTTAAAGATTATAAATAACATGAACACAAAGAAATACTTTGCCCTTGAAAGTTTGCAGACTGAATGCAAAAATGCTGAAAACACATGGTGATGTCATTTGTATTTGTAGGTATTTGTACATAAAGTCTACACACAAATTTTTGGTATTGTATGTTTGGACAGACACTGAAATGTTCAATATCAATCTATCAACAGCATCTAAAATGTAACCCTTTGTACGTATGTACAACTTCAGTAATAACACTGGAATACACCACGGTTCTTGCTCAAAAACAGGAATGTGTGTATATGATGGTGCATATATACATGTGTTGTATGCCACTGAAGAGAAATGTGTATTTATTCACCTTGACAGTGGGAGTGCTTAGCTTTCATTGTGGCAAATGTCCTGTTTTTGCTTAAAGGAACCAAGTCTCCCTTTTGTGGTTATATTTTCGTTTAAATATTTCCTCAAAGACATCTCAGGCATTATTTCACATTACTGCTCTCACAGTTCACACTGAACATCTCCAGGCAAGAGCCCTGCGAAATTCTGAGCATCAAATTTTATTTATTTTTTTGTGGAAAATGAGCTGGAAAAAGCTTCTTAGCCCAGGTGTAAACACACTTCAATGTGGCGGAGCGATGCCTCATTGTATGAATCATGAAACATGGTCAATGCTCATTAAATTATGAACATGACTGTGAGGCAGTTGAATATGTAGATGATTTACTTTGAAGGCAGACTCAAATTACCACTTAAAAAATGTTTACACTGTAGCTCAGACACATACAGTACACGAGGGACATGTTTACTTTTCTCCTTTATTAGAAAGACACAAAAGGTGATATTTAGCTGAATGTTAACACATCTCTTTGGGGGTCTGGGTAGCTCAGCAAGTAAAGACGCTGACTACCACACCTAGAGTCACAAGTTCGCATCCAGGGCGTGCTGAGTGACTCCAGTCAGGCTTCCTAAGCAAACAATTGGCCCGGTTGCTAGGGTGGGTACTGTCACCTTTGGGTAACCTCCTTGTGGTCGGTATAATGTGGTTCTCGCTCTCGGTGGGTGCGTGCTGAGTTGTGCGTGGTTTCCGTGGAGAATAGCGAAGCCTCAACATGCGCTATGTCTCCGTGGTAATGCACTCAACAAGCCACGTGATAAGATGCGGGGATTGACGGTCTCAGACGCGGAGGCAACTGAGATTCATCCTCCGCCACCCGGATTGAGGCGAGTCACTACGCCACCGTGAGGACTCATTGGGAATTGGGCATTCCAAATTGGGCGGAAAAGGGGAGACCCCCCCCCCCCAAAAAAAAACAAAACACTGCTCTTTTCCATATAATGAAAGTGAACGAGGGTGGATGCTGTGAATGAAATAAAAACACCATTCAAGTATTGTAAATGTAGTCTGTATATAAGTCTTCTGAAGAGGAACAGACTGACACTGCATCCGCAGCTCTCAAATGCCATTTTCCATTCTGTATATTCAAACTGTGTTAAGACACACATGAAAACCAGTTTAACATCATTGATGTCAATCCATGGCACACTGCGTCTTTAAGTGGCAATTCTGAAAGTCTGTGCTAACTGCGAATGAGATTTGAGAGCTGCTGTGGAGGGGAAGATATTCAGTTATACTTGGGTCTTTTCGCACAAAGCTTTGCATGACTTTAGAAGACTTTAAATATAGTGTATAAGACATATGGACTACTGATCCTTTAATGACCTTTTTCACAGAGTGAAATAAATCTAGCATGCATTCTATATTTTCAATATTTTATAAATTTTATTGTATATTCTTAACATAGTCGGAAAGACTTTTCATGAATGTTCCCTTTATTAAGGGTTTATAAAGGAGTTCATGAATGACTAATAATTATTTTAAAAATGCATTATAAATCATTGATATGCAGTTACACCCGCATGCATAAAAATGGTGACTTTCATGCAAAACCTGCCAAGTAGTGAGTAGTGACTTATTCTGCATTAGTAACCTATAAAAATGTACCTTAATATAAAGTGGACACATATGAAGCATGTATTAAGCACTCATTTATTATGCAGAGAGTAACTAGGACTAGGTAATTTGGGACAGCACTCGGAGTAACACCATTCTTTTCACATCAATGTGACAAGGAAAGTGACAACACAAGTGAGTCAAGACATTACAGTATTGAATAGAAACACAAGTAATCACTACTTTTAATCTCACTGTAATAGTTTTTGCTGCATTGTGACATAAATCATGAATGAGTGCATTTTTATGGTATTGATTATGATAAGTATGAATAAGTGTTTCTATTATGCATTTATAACATGCTAGTTAAAACATTCACTATTTGGCAAGTAATACATGGAAGTTGTCCTTTTTAGAATTTATAACTGCATATCATTGATTTAGAATGCATTTTTAAATTACTTAAAAAGCCATTAATGAACCCCTTTGTCACAGTCTGTCTCCCTCATTTTCTTCAAGGACTCTAATTTTGAAGTTTTCCCCTGCACTACGTTTCCCAGAATTCACTGCCGTAATCACTTCCATCTGTTCATCATCATCTGATCGGGAACCCGGGCCACAACCTGTGCCCATGTCTGCCACGGTTAATGAGCCAGTGCCCATGCCTGCCATGGTTAACAAGCCAGTGCCAATGCCTTTAGCCTTGACCGTCCCAGAGCCAGTGCCTGTAGCCTCGACCGTCCCAGAGCCAGTGCCTGTAGCCTCGACTGTCCCCGTAACTATGCTCCCTGCTGGCCGGAAGAAGAGGAGAAGGAAAAGGACTCCTCCTCCCCAGTCACTGCCTATGCTTATGACCACGGAGGTTGTTCCCCAGTCTCTGCCCATGCTCACAATCGCGGAGGTCGTTCCCCAGTCTCTGCCCATGCTCACGACCATGGAGGTCGTTCCCCAGTCTCTGCCCATGCTCACGACCACGGAGGTTGTTCCCAGTCTCTGCCCATACTCACGAACACAGAGGTCGTTCCCCAGTCTCTGCCCATACTCACGACCACGGAGGTCGTTCCCCAGTCTCTGCCCCTGCTCACGACCACGGAGGTCGTTCCCCAGTCTCTACCCGAGCTCTCGACCGCGGAGGTCGATCCTCAGTCTCAGCCTGTACTCTCTAACATGGCTCTCAGCCCTGAGCCTTCCACGGCTTTGTCCCTTAAGCCTCTCACGGCTCCGCCTTCCACAGCTTTGCCCCTCGAGCCTCTCACAGCTCCGCCTTCCACAGTTACGCCCCTCGAGCCTCTCACAGTGTTTCATTACTCTGGCATCACTGCTGTGATGGGCTATCTAATACAGGTGCATAGGGAGTGTCAGTATATTTGGTATAGTAGGCATCTTTCTCTCTTCTGACTGTCGTAATCCATCTCTCTCTCTCTCTCTCTCTACTGGAAAATCATGGAAATGTCAAGTAAATGGGAATGCAAAATTTATATTTGCTGTGGAGGTTTACCCCTTTGTAGTTTACTTCTGCATCCAAATCCAGAAATGTGAAAAGGGTCCATTTTTTTTTTTTTTTTTTAATTTCCAAATTCCCATTTACCTTTATTATATGGAAAATAGCGGAACATTCTGCCCAACATACACCTCCTAAAACAGTCTGTCACTCTTTAGCTTAATGACAGGCAGTGCTAGGTAGTAACGGATTACATGTATCAAGCATTTGTAATTTGATTAAATTATATTTTAACATACTCGTAATCGGACTACAGTTAATTTTTTATATATTACATGATTACATTTTAACAAGGCAATGGTAGTAAATTGTTAATAATTGATTGATCTCCCAAGGCATGCTGAGTGACTCCAGCCAGGTCTCCTAAGCAACCAAACTGGCCCGGTTGCTAGGGAGGGTAGAGTCACATGGGGTAACCACCTCGTGGTCGCTATAATGTGGTTCATTCTCGGTGGGGCATGTGATGAGTTGAGCACAGATGCCGCGGTGGATGGCGTGAAGCCTCCACATGCGCTATGTCTCCGTGGCAATGCACTCAACAAGCCACGTGATAAGATGTGCGGGTTGATGGTCTCAGACGCGGAGGCAACTGGGATTCGTCCTCTGCCACCCGGATTGAGGCGAATCACTATGCGACCACGTGGACTTAAAAGCGCACTGGGAATTGGGCATTCCAAATTAAAAAAATAAATAAAAATAAAATAAAAATATTAATTGATTGATCACCCTAATCTTTGTCTTTTTCATTGTCTTTTACATTTTTCATTGTAAATCGGCACACCACTGATATGCATTCGGTAAGTCTCCGAGTGTTTTTGGAAGAGAGGGGGAGGGTTGTGTGTATTGCACTCAGAGCTAATAATTGCTACTAGCCAGACAGGTGAAGATGGAATGGTCTCCCTCAGCATTTAACCACTGGATCTATAGAGATGATTTCATTTTTAAGAATGAAATTACACCAATGGTGTGCAGCTCACACAATTAACTTAATTGCTTCAATGGATCTAGTGGATGCCATCTCTAAGTGTCCTGCCCGCAGGATACACATCATTTCAGCTGCAAAATGTGCTGAAAAGGCCATCGCTCTACTGTTGCTGCTGATGCAAACTTGACATAAAACTTGACACAACTGTTCCTTGAGTGACTCTGCTGTTTTAAAATATTCTGCTCTTTTAGAATATTATTGCTGTTTAAAACATAATATCTTGCACCTCAACTTTGTAATAGGTGATGGACTATCAGTAAGGGTTAAATGTGTTTCATGTTTTTTTCTTTTTAGATGACAGCTCTGATCTAGCAACGTTGCTGTTGATTTTGTGGTCATTAATGTTCGTAATGTTGCTATTGTTTTATGCCCTTAAAATGAACTTGATGTGTCAGTGTTTTGAATTATAAACTTTGGCCATGCACTGTCATTGCTATCAGACTGAATGTTTATTTCATTCATGTAATGTTTAATGCACTTTTTAAAAATGTTTTTTGTGAGGCTCTTTTTTGTTAGTAAAAAAATGGAAAACAATTTCTTCCTCTTTGAACTTTTATGTTAAAATGATTATCCTACTCAAATGCATGTGACATAAAATAAAATTAGGTTGAAAGTAATCCAAAAGTAATCAGATTAGATTACCCCAAAAATGTAATCTACAAGATTATGTTACTGATTGCATTTTTGTGATGTAATTTGTAATCAGTACTGGATTACAATTCACAAGTAATCCACCCAGCACTGATGACAGCATGCACTCTAACTTGATTAGTGACCTAGAAATTGGGAATATTTCATTTTAAGACAACTTTTCTTTGTTGTTAATAAAAAATAATCTATTCTGTTTATTTCAGATTTCATTAAAAATCCCAATTGTTTAATGAATGAAATACACAATATATGCACAACAGCATGTCAATAGAGCTATATAATTAGTATCAAACTATTATGCTCAGAAATGAAGTGATATGATTTTAGACAACGACAAGTGAAATATTTCTATAAAGTAATGGCCCCATATTTTAAAACTGGATTCAGATCCAGTCTTTCAACAGTACCGTACACTGTGATTCTGATAAGTAACGGTGAAAAACTCTGTGTCAAGCAGTCACCATCAGAGAGAGACAGCAAGTGTTAAGTGAATAGAAGCCCAGGGCAGTGTTAACAAATCAACCTGTCTAATCAACCCACGACCTCCTGATTTACTTCGGCATGGTCTGCTTGTTGTCCAGTCATGTGGTTAAGTCATTTTTATTCGTATAACGCCTTTCAAAACACACATCGTTTCAAAGCAGCTTTACAGAAGGTCATGCATTAACAGAAAATGAAACTGTAATATCTATAATGTCTTAGAGTCATTATTGTGTAGTTTGATAAAATACGATTGTGAATTGTGTTTAAAAATAAGTAATTAAATAATAATTGTATTTAGAATCCCAGTGAGCAAGCCAAAGGTGACTGTGGCAAGGAACACAAAACTCCATAAGATGTTGATTAATGGAGAAAAATAACACTGGGAGAAACCAGACTCACTGTTGGGGCCAGTTCCCCTCTGACTAACATCATTAATATAATGCCAATATTACTTACTGTATGTACAGTGCAAGTCACGGTTTATTTAGTGCAGGTGATTATTGACCGCCCATCAAACATGATGTTACCTGTGTGTGGGGTAAATGTATGCGAACAAGTCATGAGCTCTTTTCAGGTGCTAGAGAGTTTTGTCATCTGACAAACCCAAAACTTTGCTTTTCACATGATCATTCATATAAGCATAGTTACACAGGAATCATAATAGAGCTGAAGAGAATCAGCATTTTCAAGCCATGGGTTCCCTCTGCAAGTTTCTTTTTTTAGAATAGTGCTTTTGGCAGCCTGATCTCATGAAAATTATGTGACCGTGGCAAAAAATTTTAAATGAAAATTATGTGTTTTCGCTGTAATTTCCCAATTAAATTTACAGTAGGAGGCACCAAAAGCGAAATGTGTTGAGTGAAACGGTGTCATAATCAGACAAGCTTTTTAAGGTGAATATTAGATGGAGGTTTTCATGAGTTAAATGTACCTCCCTAACCTAAAACTTTAGCCTAAACCTAACCAATAGTGTGCCTTAAAGCAAATGTGACATGAAAAGCACATTTTCTGAAGCAACCACATCATTTCGTGTCACTTCTATGACACATTTGTCTCATGTGTCAGCTTGTGTGCTTGGCTCGAACCGGGGTCTTCTGAGTCTAAAGTCCAACACTCTGTGAGGAGAGCTACCGCACAAGATAATCATGCTGAAATAAGTGTGTAAATGTAGGTTGTAGGGTGTATAACATAGAGGTCTGCACGGGCCTTAAAATGAAACCTGAACCCGACCCGTACCCGAGACCGTGTGGCCCGACCCTACATGGCCCGAATGATACCATCAGATTTTAAGCCCGAACCCGACCCGAACCCAAAATCGCTACTATTTAAATTCTTCTCCTAGCAAGTACTGTTGCAATAGGCTGTAATTTATGTAAGCATATAGGCAACATTCTTAACAGTACTGAAACAGTTAACACACACAGTTTTAACAAGGCACGGCAGCCCCTTAGTACACTAGCAGAAGGGGGGAAAAAGCATTGCCTTACCGTTTATTTGCTGAAACTTCACTTGGTGCAGAACAATCTGGAATAAAATGAAACAATGCAACAGTCCCCTCTATGCAGTCTGAACTTGTTCAGATTGTTGAATCTTTGTAATAAGTTTGCTAAAAATAATCTAGACGCAGCGTAAAGAATGAAACAGAGCGCAGGTGTCTCAATGTGTGTTTTTGAAAATTTGAAGTTCTTTTTAACTTGACATTGTGTTTAAAATGTGCAGTCCTGCGCGAGACGCTGAAGAAAAAGTGAAATGCGGTGCAAATGTCAAAGATATTTGTCCAGCATGTGTTTACATAGGAAAATAATGAGAAAACAGAACAGACGCACGCAAAAACACGTTTGGTGTGAACAGCTCCTAACTCGTCCGTTCGCGAGTGTCTGTGAGTAAGAACATGTGCGCGAAACAAGTTCGGTAAGCCTGTTTGTTTTTCATTCATACAAAACCGAACCCGGCCCAGAATCAGTCAGGTTCTAGGGTCCCGTCGGGCCTGGGTCGGGTTGCAGACCTCTAGTGTAACACAAGCGTTACAATGTATTGTTTTTTTAAATGATGTGTTGTAGTAAAAGTGTTTGATATCATAACATAGCAGTGTGTGAGTAATAGAGTGAATAATAAGTGCTTATAAAGTCATAATCAGCTATTGCATTTGTGTGAAAGTGAATAAAACGCACAGTTGTAGCACCTCTAGTGTTCCTTTCACTAGGAAACTGCAGCGAAACGTAGAAAGTGTCATGTAAATGTCAGTTTGTTAAAATGTAGTTATAGAAACGTTTATTCAGTGAGACTGGGTTGGGTTTTAATAGGAAAGTCAAGTCTGTGGGTAAGGGTCCATTATTTGAAGAAACTTTCATTTCGTTTTCTACAGAATAAATTACAAACAGTCATACCTCAAATGTGACTTTTTAGGCTGCTGTGTGTTTTTAAATGCATGTTGCTATATAAGGAGCTATCTCAAGGCTGTGAGTTTATATGCTTGACAAATCTGGAAACCACTGTAGTCCTTATGTAGCAATCTTATGTTCTTACCTTTTAAAAGCAAACAATGGTTTAAAAAATAATGATTCATAATTTGTTGTTTTACAAAACAATGTCGCAAAAATTTTCCGTCACTTAATGAGATTAGGCTGCATATGACACTTAGTGGTGATAAAAATAAATAAAAATAAAAATAATTTAAAAAAAGATTTTTCCAAACAGTTTTGGGCTAAATCCTGCATGTAAGCTCAGAAATTAAATGACCACACAACACTGTAGTTTGTCCAAAAAAAAAAAAAAAAAAAAAGGACAGCAACCACTAGCATGTTAATGCTGTAATTACCTCATGTTCCCATGTAAAACAATTATCCAAATAGAGCTATAAACAGTGAATGACATCGTAGCAGGAAATTGAAAGGTGAATATGGAAACTGTAATGTTTATGGAAATATGCACATATTTTACATGTGTAAGGTTTCCATATCTACTTTCAAGGTACAATACAATCTATTAATGTTTTTGTTTTTCCTGTGTGTAATGATGGTCAGGATGAATAAAATATGATCCTCTTTAAGTGTAAATGTCATAGTCATGTTGTGAAATGTGATCAATATTTCACTCTCACCAGCTTTGTAGTTGTTTGACTCTGAGGAAAGACTCGAGACTGTACTGTGAGTCACTGTCCCCATGAGAAATTTAAATGAGAATGTGAAGTGACTTTCTAACTTAAAAAAAAAAAAATAATAATAATAATTAGTATCAGATAATGCTTTTGAGGGGTTAGTAAAACAAAAACTACTCGTTTTGATTTGCATTTGATTTAAAACGACTTCTGAAATAGATTTCTATGTATGGAAAATCTGTCCAAAAAAAAAAAAGAAAAACATTAATGTTCTCTTCAGGCAATAAATAAAGACATAAGATTGCAAATATTTGGCAGAAGGGAGAAAGCAATGCTGGATTTGCATTTTCTGCTGTGAATAAACACTTTGTCTGCTCTCTAAATGAAATGTTGCAGAATTTGCAAAGAGGAATGCACTCAATTGTGAAGAAGAACAATAAGCAGGGGAAAAGGCAAAACAGAATGAAATCCACTCTTTTCCTTGAAGTAACTAAGAATAAAGCAAACAGAGTGGGCACTAGACAGTACTCTTTAAATCAAGTGAAGCACAGATATTTATGGATGGTTCATGTGATGACTCCACCGCAGCACACGGAAGAGAGAAAGCCGCCCTGCCAGCACAGCAAAGCTGCATTGCAAATTAATCGAAACATTTTATTGATCAAGGAATTGATTAGGATTTGGCTCAGCACAGGTCAGCCCTTTTAATTAGGGCTGACAGACAGTGCGGTGATGTCTCTTAAAGAGTGATGTAATTACAATTGAACAGCCAATTACCTCTGCAAGGTGGGAACAGAGGTGTGAGAGCAATGGGGTTGAGCATCTTCAAGAGTGCATTTCCTGAATTTGAATTGAGGTAGCAAACAGAAGTGTACTTCAGTTCTGTTTGTCCTCAAAATGTCTTCAATTCTTAAAATTCTTAAACTATTTATGAATGTAAATGAATAGTAACACTGTTCATTCATTTTCCCTTATAAAAAGGAACCATTTGTAAAGGTGTTGATTAAAGGGATAGTTCTTCCAAAAATGAAAATTCTCTCATCATTTACTCACCTCATGCCGTCCCAGATTTTTTTTAATTTATTTTCTTTTTAATAATTTTTCAGCTCTGTTGGTCCTCACAATGCAAGCGTGTAGTGACTCTGAACTCTGAAGGTTCAAATATCACATAAAGGCATCAGAAAAGTAATACACATGACTCCAGTGGTTTAATCAATGTGATATTCCTCTAAAAATCTTTTTTTGTGTTCAGCAGAAGAAAAGAAGTCATAGACATCTGGTATGGCATGAGGGTGAGTAAATGATGAGAGAATTTTCAATTTTGGGTGAACTATCCCTTTACAAACTGATTTAAATAATTGATATGCAGTTACAACAAACATGCACTGAAAGGGCAACTTTAATGCAGCACTTGCCAAAAAGTTTGAACTACATTTACATTTATGCATTTGGCAGATGCTTTTATCCAAAGCGACTTACAGTGCACTTATTACAGGGACAATCCCCCTGGAGCAACCTGGAGTTAAGTGCCTTGCTCAAGGACACAATGGTGGTGGCTGTGGGGATTGAACCAGCAACATTCTGATTACCAGTTCACTGCTGTAGTCCACTATGCCACCACCATGCCACGTGTTATACTCACATGTTATAAATCAGTAACTCTTTATAATAACTACGTGGTATATCATATTTGTAAAGCATTAGTTTATAGTCAAATGATCATTTATAAATTATTGTTTATAGTTTGTTATTTGTTTATATTCACTTTAGCAAATAATTTATTATTGTTTAATAAGTTAATTTATAGGCAGTTTGATAATGTTTTTTTTTTTTTTAACATGAACAAGGCATGAATTCATAATAAATAAATAAATAAATTATATATGTAATTAATTGGACTTACATTTAAATATAATTAATGTAATTGTTACTGTTTTAGTAACACTTACTATTAAAGTAATTATTACCTAGTATATAGGTCGTAATAAATCAACGACTAATTGCTTACTAAACATTTTGTGTGACCTAATCTAAAGTGAGAACTGTATATGCCTAATTAAACATTTATTAATGATCCATTACTCTGAAAACTTGGCCCTGAAATAACCATCTCAACAGCATCTCAATCACAAAAGGATCAAAACAGACATTAAAGCTTAAAAAAAAAAAAACAATAACAAAAAAACAACAACAACAACAACACAAAAGTACTGGAAAATAGTGAGAGAGGAAAATCCACAGTTTATTCAAAGAGATCCTCTAACTGATCAAATGCCACTTTAGCATTTTCAACCTATTACACTTTATGAGCAGACTTGTTCTCATTATTGCCAATTAAAATGACTGTTTAATTCAGTTTCACCAGTGGATCTACTGTAAATATTTCATTACATTTAATCTGATTCCAGAAGGAAAATCCAAAAATCCCACTACAGTCTGTGCGTGCGCTTTGGTAACAGCCAGCACGTCACCACGGTCACATGAGTGATGAAATGGCAAAAAAATAAAAACAGAAATAGGAAAGAGCATGTAGCGTTATATTATTGACATTAAATTATATTTTGCCAATTCAGTGCCTATTAAACTTCATTAGTGAAAATTAAATTACTATGCTGCTGAAGTGTACAAGCGACATCGTCACGCGCTGGGCCGGATGGAACAATAACGTCTTGGTTAGATATGTAACCTCGGTTTCCTGAGATGAAGGGAACAAGACATTGCGTGCTAACACATATGGGGAGTGTCCTTCCACACGACCTTGTTGAAACATCTCTATAATAATGCCAGTATTCTAATATTGGCTATGGTGTTTGAGCCACTTTAGGCACGAAGCTGTCCGCTATAAAAGCAGGTGCACAAACACCATCAGAATTTTCTGACTGAGGGACAAAGGAGCACATCGCTCCCACCTCAGAAGAACTCTGAGTCTTGTAGTACAGCCAGCGTTCGCAGTGTCTCGTTCCCTTCGTCTCAGGGAACGTCCTGATTACTTGTGTAACCTCCGTTCCCTGAAGGAGGGAACGAGATGTTGTGTCAATGTAGTGACACTAGGGGTCACTCTTGGGAGCCCAAGACACCTCTGGTCTTTGATAAAAGGCCAATGAAAATTGGCGAGTGGTATTTGCATGCCACTCCCCCGGACATACGGGTATAAAAGGAGCTGGTATGCAACCACTCATTCAGGTTTTATGCTGAGGAGCTGAGACAAGGTCCGGCCATTTCACCGGGTAGTTCAGTGTTGTGGCAGGAGGGACACAACGTCTCGTTCCCTCCATCAGGGAACGGAGGTTAAGCAAGTAACCAGGACATTCCCTATCTGTCACTCACTCGAAGTTGTGTCGATGTAGTGACACTAGTGGTCCCTATACAAAACGCCGAAACTGGATGAACTGTGTTAGGTGAACTGGCGGTGTGTGATGGGCAGACAACTGTGTGCCTCATAGCCAGCACACCAGGCTGACACGTAACCTCCCCCAACATAGTTATGAGTGTCGAACGGCCCTTTGGGGATAAGTCATGGCCTCTTTTCCCCTTCTTTTTTTCCACTCTCTAAAAAACAAGGGGGATTATAAAAAACGGCCGGCAATCCCGGGCTTATCCGCTTGTATTGCGTGCCACTACCTGGGATGAAACCGGTTCCACCCGGAGGTTGTAGAACCTTGCAAAGGTGTTGGGTGTTGCCCAGCCCGCTGCTCTGCAAATGTCTGTTAGAGAGGCACCCCTGGCCAGGGCCCAGGAGGCCGCTACACTCCTGGTAGAATGGGCTCGTAGCCCTACCGGGGGCGGCACGTCCTGGGCATGATATGCCATAGCTATGGCATCAATGAGCCAGTGGGCTATCCTCTGCTTGGAGACAGTGTTTCCTTTCCGCTGTGCACCAAAGCAGACAAAGAGCTGCTCAGAGATCCTAAAGCTCTGCATGCGATCCAAATCCCGGACACAGCAATGACAGGGCTGGGTCTGCCTCCTCCTGGGGCAGCACTCGCAGGTTCACCACCTGGTCCCTAAAAGGGGTCGGGGGAACCTTGGGCACATAGCCCGGTCGAGGTCTCAAGATCACGTGAGAGTAGCCCGGACCGAACTCCAGGCACGTTTTGCACGTTTTTTGCGTCAGCATCTTGAACGGCAGTCCTGGAAGGTGTTGTGTAAAATGATGGGGAGCCTGTACTTATGGGGAGGGTCATAAGTATGTGTTTGGCAAACGAAATAGCAAGCACTATAGTTGGGGTACTCGAGTTTGGACTCGGACAATTTTATTGGACTTGTCATGGACTTGGATGCATTTTTACTCAGACTTGACTTGGACTCAAGCCTTTGGGACTTTTTAAGAGTCCAGCTGAGTCCATGACATTTGTGATGCAATGGAAAAATAAATACATAACAAAACAGAAATTAATGAACACATCTCTGTCTGCACGCAGCTGTATTAGCCCCTGAAGTCATAGACATAGCCAGAGTGGTTTCATTGTGTTTAAGCAAACACACGCACACACACATACGCACATGCACAGGCACAGGCACACTCATCAGTCAACCAAGACGCTTGAATGTTACTACTGAGGCTACTGTATAACATTGACTACTGAGGTGGCTGGCTTGACGAAAACATATAGATAGGTATGTGTCCAATGTAATTGAAACTAAACAAGGCAGTTTCACACAACACGGGACCTGACAACTGGTAAAATTGCTTGTGGTGTTTGTGCAGCCAAGAAGGTGCTCGCATTGTGGTTTCATCGTGGTTAAAAACATAAAATCAAGAACTTCATTGAGTCAGGTCACCCACATCATGTCTCTCACAGTTTACTAAAAACAGCATATCAAATAAAAATGCATAAAAATAGTATTAATATTGAATATAAAGTCTTTTTAGGCATAATGTATCTACACATGTAGGCTTCTGTAGTCTCTTGTGGTCCACGCAGTGTTGTCAGCTTGAACTGGTCCATAATAGCTCGATTAATTAACTGTGTATCTTTTTAAATAGTCGGGGAAAAAAGCGTTATTGCTAAAGCAGACAGCAACTTTAAACAGATAAACAGCACTTATTTTTTATTGATTGACTATTTTCAAAGCATTGACTTAAAATATATTCTTTTACAGCATTTGTCCACCATTCACAACATTCAACCATGCACAATAAAATATTAGGATATTTTGGACAGTGAAATGTTTTGATTATAATTTAATTATAGACTATAAAATAAATGTATTATTCGAGTTTGTGTATGAAGCTAAACTTCATGTTACGAGATGAATTTAGTTGGTTATGACATTTTTATTTTAAATGTTTATTTTATTTTATTTTTATTGTAAACCACCGGGTAACTTATGCACATCTTTTTTTAGTCTATATCTCTGACACTTTTGAAGGACAATTCTGTTAAATTTATGACACAAAAATTATTATTCTCCATTGCAGTTAAAGAAGAGGTCAATTAAATTTTATTTGGTTGGTATTTAAAGATTTCAGAACCAACATGGCTCCCGCTCAAGCAAATATCAATTATTATTATTTTTTTTATCTTCTGCGGCAGCTGCTGCGAGACACATGGATGCATCAGGGATTTAGGTACACGAGCAGCACACAGCCCTGCATTGTGTGGTTTCCGGCAAATTAACTACAAAATCATGTCTGTGATGACTTGGCCCTAATAATAGCAGTGGGCTTTTCCAGTGTTTTTGGAGGTAGAATTTGCAGTCAAATTGTGAGGCGTAACATCTCAGCGAGTGCTAATTACTACTGTGTTGACTTGTTTGTATGTACTGTATTTTCCCAAATCAGTCGGCAGATATAGAAAAAAGATTCCAAAAGAAATCACAGTATAGACTATTATTTCTTTAGATAGGGATAATTTTAAATAAAACGAAATTAAATTGAATTGACAAATTGAAAATGAAGTAGAAATAAAAACTAAATTAAAATTCAAAACATAACCTTGGTTGTAATGACTAACGAAGCTTTCACTTTCTTTAGTCTATGTTTGAGTGGAGAAGAAAAAGCAACAAATAACTGAAAATTACAACAGAACGCAATACGAATTGTGCTGAAGGACAGTTTTGTCTTTATATACCTAAAGCATATGCTTTCATTCTGAAACCACTTAGAAGTTTGTTCAGCTGGATGCTAATCATAAAATATATATATGAAGAGGTGTTTTTGTTACATTTATATTGACAAACTGTTTTTCTTAGTTGTGAGGTTTAAAATAAGCTTAAAATATTGATGTTGAGTTTACGGTTACAATTTGAATTCAGATTCATGAACAAATTCTTTCGGACTCGACACGGACTCGGCCTGTTATGGACTCGGTCTTGAGTCCGACTCAGCCCCTTTTGAACATGGACTCAACTCAGACTCGATTGTTTAAAGACTCGGACTTGAGACTCATACTTGACTAAGGTGGACTTGAACCCAGCACTAGCAAGTGCTCTAAACAGAGAGGACTTGTGAACAGAGAGACGTTATGTTAGTTGTAAAACCTTGCAGATGAGTTTTGAGAAGACACTCCTGCTGCAAAACATATGTCTTGTAAAGACACACCATTCGTCCATGCCCATGAGGAGGCTATGCCTCTAGTTTAGTGTGCTTTAACACCAATTGGGCAGATTTTACCCTGCGACTCGTAAGCCAGGGCAATCGCATCAACGATATAGTGAGAAAGTCTTTGCTTGGAGACGGACATTCCTTTTGTGCGTCCATAGCACACAAAGAGCCCATCAGACAGTCTGAACTGGCGGGTGCACTCAACGTATGGGTGTAGCGCCCACACATGGCATAACAAATGCAAGGATTGTTCCTCATCTGAAATCAATGGAGGAGGGAAGAAAGCTTGAAGGTGAACCACCTGCGCTCTGAAGGGTGTGGTTAGATCCTTAGGCACATAGCCTTTTCTGGGTTTGACAGTGGCTTTTGAAAGACCGGGGAAAAACTCCAGACATGAATTGTCAATTTATAGTGCATGTAAGTCACCAACCTGTTTTACTGAAGCCAGAGCCAGTAAATGGAGAGCATGCACAAATCAACAGAGTCCAAAAGCTTGAAGAGGGGCCTTGCAAGAGCTTCTAGGACCAAAGTTAGGTCCCAAGTTGGGACTGCAGCCGGCCGAGGTATATTTAATCATCTTGCTCCTCTAAGAAACTTTATGATTAAATCATGCTTGCCTATAGTGGCGCTAGCTTCAGGGGTGATATGCAGATATAGTCACCACATAAACTTTGAGCGTTGACAGGTGGGTCCTGCGTTTAATCGCTCTTGAAGCAATATGAGAATTTCATGTATAGGGCAGTTTACTGGGTCTTTGCCATGTGAAAGACACCAATCAGTGAACACATTCCATTTTAGTGTATAGTGACATCTCGTGGATGTGCTCTGGCCTGTAAAATGGTGTTCATGACTTAATGCGTCAGTTCTGATATGTTTAGCGTGCTCTGTTCAGGGGCCACACATGCAGGTTCCACAGCTTGGGCTGGGGATGCCAGATTGTGCCTTGTGCCTTGTGCCTTGTGCCTTGTGCGGTATTTCCCATGGTGAGCTGTATAACATCTCTATCATTTCCGGAAACCATGGCTGATTGGGCCATTTTGGCGCAATTAACTGAACTGTTTCCATGTCCAATTGGACTTTGCTGATGACAGAATGAAAGAGGCACATCGGGGGAAGTGCATACTTGCATTTCGCTGGCCATACATGGGCCAGTGTGTCAAGGTAATATTTATATGCCACTACTGTTGTGTTATCCGAATGAATCAGAAAGTGGTGATTCACAATATTGGAATGAGAAGCTCTCAAAGCTAGAAAGACAGCCAGTTGCTCTAGGCGGCTGACATGTCACAGCCGTTTCGCACCTGTTTCCAGGTGTCGAAAGTCAGGCGTCCAGTACACACCGCACCCCAACCTGTGTTGGATGCATTTGCGGTCAGCACTTTCTTTATGAAAAATTGACCCAGCATAACACCCTGTTGGTAAAAAGCTGGTGCTGTCCATGGTGCTAGAGCAGCCAGACAGTGGCGAGTTACCGCGATGCACAGGAAAATTAAATGACTTCAGTGGTAATGTTTTTTTCAGTTTGAACTGAAACAGACACAAAGAATGGTCTGTAGATGCTCATTCATAAGGTGCACACGCATTAACTCCTAAAAAGGAGATTTACTGGCTGGGGAAAAGTGTGCTTTTCTCCAGTTGACATTAGACTAGATTTTCCATATGGCGAAGCAGCAAGTCTCTGTTCGCTCAGTAGTGCCACTGATTGGCAAGTAATAACCAATCTCTGAGGTAATTCAAAATACACACACACCATTCATTTTCAATAGGGCGAGCGCCGCATCAATAAAAGACAGACACAGACTGAAATGAAGGACTTTAACTTGATACGCAGTTCCTTCAAAAGCAAAACTAAAAAGTCGCCTGTAACGCGGTGCAATTGGTACATGAAGTACACATCCTTCAGATCTATTGATGCAAATCAGTCCGAGGATGGATGTGCGATAATATCCGTTTCTGAGTTACCATTTAGAATGGGCGTGTCATGAGCGAGCGATTCAAGCATCTCAGAACTAGAATGGGCCGAAGCCCGCCATCCTTTTCCAGAACGAGGATTTAACGGCTGTAAATCCTGCTGTGTGTGTGTCACAGTCTGTGCACTCAACACCAGCATATCGTGTGGTCAGACCACAAATTGTGCTCGATCGTTGTAAACACCAGCTCTTACACGTCCGTGTGGACTTGCCATGCATTCACGCAGTGGGACAGCAGGCTTATTAATTCATATGAAACAACCTCTATTGCGTTCTTTGTGAGAAGATTGTGTATTTTGGCTCATAACACTGCCGCGTCTTCAGACGGAACCGTGGAAGACAGAACACCGTTGAAACTGGGTGGCTGACGTGCAAATTGGATTGTATAACCATGTTAGATCGTTTTTTAGCACCCAATCGGAATGCCAGTAAGAGCTCAACACGCGTCTGCGTAACGGGACAGAGGGCAATTTGGTATGATCATAACATGATATAATGTGCCACTCACTATTGGGAAGCGGTTGCGCATAATGTGAGGCTTTGAAGTGGGGAAGCCCTTTATTGAAAAGTGTGAGCATCTTGTGCATGCGTAACGAGCGTTGTAATCTTTTTTCAATCTTTGTAATTCATTACAAGATATAATGCTCCGCTCACCATTGGGAAGCGGTTGTACAAAATATGTGGGTTTTGAAGTGGGAAAGCTCTTATTGAAAAAGTGTGAGCGTCTCGTGTGAGCTCTGTACTATTTTTGCAATCTTTGTATATTCATACATTATATAATGCGCCACTCACCATTGGGAAGCAGTTGCACATAATGTGCAAACTTTATTGCATGTGATTAATGTGAGACACTGAAAACAACATACTGAACAACATTTTGAAAAACAATATTCCTCTCTTGAAAAACAGCAGTGGGGAAGAGGGGAACAGTATTGTGTGTCAGGAGCACTTTTCTACGTGCCGAATGGGGGGGTTTCCCGTCAGCACAGGGCTTTGAACGTCTCTGGATCGTAGCCTTGATGGGGCTTTGAATGTCTCTGGATCATAGCATAAATCGTATGTTCTTCCAGCCAGTGCGCACGTTAGTCAGCATGGCTTAGAAAGATGAACGGGGCGTGAGTTCCACGCCCTGCTACTCGTCGGGCAGAAATGTGCTGCTACTGCCTCTTCAGGGGTAGTAGTTGGGCATAACCATTTTCTTTCTCATGATCCACATTGGAGAGGATGTAATCTCTGCACGGGCAAGCTGAATAGGTTGCACGCCAGGATTCTGACAGTTTGTTATGAACTTCAGGGAAAAATGGGGCAGATCTACGAGACGTGCTTGCTTGACAGCATTCGGACTGCAGGAACCATTCATCAAGGGCATGTACATGCCCCTGCCCTCACTGGGGGGAGGGGCGGCAGCATCATCCACTGACCACTCGCCTGATGCAGCGAGAGACATGACATCGTTATCATCCCCAGTGTCAGAACCGCCGAATGAGACAAGGTCAGAGCTCATCACGTACATAATGTATCGGCATAGATGCATTGCATGGAGATTGAGGGGCTCGCGGGTCCACCTCAAATTTATCCTGCTCGACCTCGCGGCCCTGACGTGCCTCCTCATGTGATCCCTTGGGTGTCACAGAAGAGGCAAGTGGGAGGGTGCATGATGCTGAATTGTCCCTCAGAATGAGGGCAATTCGCGAGCGCAGCATCTTCATACTCATGCCTCGCAGTGAGGGTAGTCTGTCTCCATGAGAGCTTACTCTGTGTGGGCATGGCCCAGAGAGAGAATGCAGCTCTCATGCTGATCTAACAGTGGGATGTGCCTCTCGCACAAGGAACACTTACGGAACGGCATCTTTAAAAAGACGCGAACACGTAAGCGACTCATGAGAGATATATATATATATATATATATATATATATATATATATATATATATATATATATATATATATATATACACACACACAGTTGAAGACATAAGTTTGCATACACTTAGGTTGAAGTCATTAAAACCACTCCACAGATTAAATATTAGCAAACTATAGGTTTGGCAAGTCATTTAGGACATCTACTTTGTGCATGACATGAGTAATTTTTCCAACAATTGTTTACAGATGGATTGTTTCACTTTTATTTGATTGTATCACAATTCCAGTAGGTCGGAAGTGTACATACACTAAGTTAACTGTGCCTGTAAGCAGCTTGGAAAATTACAGAAAATTATGTCAAGCCTTTAGACAATTAGCTTCTGACAGGAGGTGTACTGAATTGGAGGTGTACCTGTGGATGTATTTTAAGGTCTATCTTCAAACTCAGTGCCTCTTTGCTTGACATCATGGGAAAATAAAAAGAAATCAGCATACCTGCAAAATTGTGGACCTTCACAAGTCTGGTTAATCCTTGGGAGCACTTTCCAAATGCCTGAAGGAACCTAAGGTTCATCTGTAAAAACAATAGTACGCAAGTTTAAACACCATGGGGCCACACAGCCATCATACCGCTCAGGAAGGAGATGCATTCTGTCTCCTAGAGATCAAAGTAGTTTGGTGTGAAAAGTGCAAATCAATCCCAGAACAACAGCAAAGGACCTTGTGAATATGCTGAAGGAAACAGGTAGACAAGTATCTATATCCACAGTAAAACGAGTCCTATATCGATGTCATGAATCCCGCCTTTGTTGTTCCTTCCGCTCACCACCAGAGGGCTCCATCACCTGGGGATTGACTTTAACTCTCTGGACACCATTTCCCATAATCCCCGTACCTGTCAATGATTACCTGTTCACCTGTTTCCAATCCATTCAGCTATTTAAGTCTCACTCTCACTCACTGTCACTGCGAAGTCTTGTTTTGCCCTGGCTGACATTTCTGAGCGTTCTCTGTGTTTATTGCATTACCTGTGTATGATCCTGGACTGTTCACCCTGTTTTGACCCATTGCTGCATGCCTACTCTTACTGCCTTGTTTACCTGGAAATAATCTGTGATTGTCTGCCGCCTACCCTGACCTCTTGCCTGTTTATTGTCTACCTCTCTGGATTATTGGATTGGATATTACTGTTACTATTATTGACCCCTGCCTGTCTGTATTACTACGTTTATTGTTATTAAAAGCTGCATATGGATCTCAACTCTGCTGACTCATCATTACAATCGACATAACCTGAAAGGCTGCTCAGCAAGGAAGAAGCCACTGCTCCAATACCGTCATAAAAAAGCCAGACTACAGTTTGCAAGTGCACATGAGGACAAATATCTTACTTTTTGGAAAACTGTCCTCTGGTTTAATGAAACAAAAATTGTACTGTTTGGCCATAATGACCATCGCTATGTTTGGAGGAAAAAGGGTGAGGCTTGCAAGCCGTAGAACACCATCCCAACCGTGAAGCATGGGGGTGGCAGCATCATGTTGTGGGGTGCTTTGCTGCTGGAGGGTCTGGTGCACTTGACAAAGTAGATAGCATCATGTGGAAGGAAAATCATGTGGATATATTGAAGCAAAATCTCAAGACATCAGCCAGGAAGATAAAGCTTGGTCTCAAATGTGTCTTCTAAATGGACAATGACCCCAAGCATACCTCCAAAGTTGTGGCAAAATGGCTTAAGGACAACAAAGTCAAGGTACTGAAGTGGCCATCACAAAGCCCTGACCTCATTCCGATATACATTTTGTGGGCAGAACTGAAAAAGTGTGCGCGAGCAAGGAGGCCTACAAACCTGTTCTGTCTGGAGGAATAGGCCAAAATTCCAGCAACTTATTTTGAGAAGCTTATGAAAGGCAACCCAAAATGTTTGACCCAAGTTAAACAATTTAAAGGCAATGCTACCAAATACTATGTAAACGTCTGACCCACTGGGAATGTGATGAAAGAAATTAAAGCTGAAATAAAACATTCTCTCTACTATTATTCTGACATTTCACATTCATAAAATAAAGTAGTGATCCTAACTGACCTACAACAGGGAATGTTTTTTTATGATTAAATGTCAGGAATTGTGAAACCTGAGTTTAAATGTATTTGGCTGAGGTGTATGTAAACTTCTGTCTTCAACTGTATATACAGTATTTATATTTATACACACAATATACAACATACAGTTGCTTTAGAAGGATGCACAACACCTGCCGAAGTGCTGCGGGAATCAGGATGCCAGCCCGTTCACCAGCAAAGCGTCAAGCAGCGAGGCGGAGTGATGTTTGCCAGAGCACTGCAGGGGTGATTCCACCCGCTGACTCGTGTAGTCGATGGCGAAGCAGTAGAGCGCTTCTAGATGAGAGATGAATCGCTGTCTTGAAGGAAGAAAATTCTGAGGAATGGTGTTTGTGCACCTGCTTTTACAGCAGACAGCTTCGCGCCTAAAAGGCCGGGGCTCAAACATCATAGCCAATATTAGAATATTGCTGTTATTGAGAGAGGTTTCAATTAGGTTGTGTGGAAGAACAATCCCCCATATGCGTTAGCATGCAATGTCAAGTGTACTGAGTCATAAGGGAACAGTAGTTTGTGGTTACTGTCTTAAGATTTGAATGCTGATCATCAAAGAATTCAGCTTTCAGGATTCAGGCTGGGAGGAATGGAATTTTTCTGAATTCCATGTTTAAAAGATTTATTATTTGTTTACCAAAAAATATGACTAATCAAATTAATTAATAAAGAGTTCATCAAATGAAATTATTTTATCAAATAAAGTGCTTCAATAACATCTTCACAGCTGAATCTAAAACAGTTATTTTTTGTTAAATAACGTGAGCACAACAGAGAATCACTGTATAAATTAAAAACTTAGTACATTCAGTACAACAGCACACTTGCTTGTGAAATTTGCCAAAATATAATTATTCCTGATATAATAGTAGTAATAATAATATTTATAATAATAATAGTAATTATTATTATTAAAATGAATATACAATTTTTACTATGCATTAGTACTATATTTTTTGTCATAATTTCTTCAATTTCATGCATCCATTTAAACCAAACTTTTATTTTGATGGATCACTGTGTCAGTTTCTGTGTCAGTTTCACACTTCTGGATAAGCAGTTCACTACATGGTTGTTTGATTGTTACACCTGCAGTTTCATTAAATAAATAGTCTGGAATGTGCTGCTCACTTCGAATTAAATGAGCATTTCGCTCTCTGTAATCTAATACACAGATTACAGAAATCATAATGTGATGTTTTTTGCGGGTCAGCGCCTTCACACATCACATTGAAGTGGGCAACACAAGAGAACTGAATATTTCTTAAATGAAATTGCAGGCTGCTTTGATTTAATAATCAGACTAGGACACATGTACAACACATTTACAAGATCAACGGAAGATTTAGTGACAATGTAGTACTGGCCTGAAAAGGTAAAACTCTCACACTGGTCCCGGGCCAGCTGGCCATACTTTACTGTTGAACCATGTTAATAAATGTTTAATTAGGCATATATAGTTCTCACTTTAGATTAGGCCGTGCAAAATGTTTAGCTAGCCATTAGTAAGTGCTTTATTGCAACCTTTATTAAGCATTAATTTATTTAATAATAAGTGTTACTTAACATTAATAAACACATGAATTAAGCAGAAATGTTTATTCAATTCATTAAATATTTAATATCTTTATTAACTATGAATTTATGTGTTCATAATGTTCTCATAATCACTTCTTTACCACTGGTTTGCATCAACTAAAATACATCAGTTAGGTATGATTAACAAGTTGTTTACTAAGGATAAAAAAAAAAAAAACATTATCAAACTGCCTACATATGAACTTATTTAACAATAATAAATCATTTGCTAAAGTGAATAGAAACAAATAACATACAATTTACGTATATGTAGCTTATTACTGTATTAATAATGAAGGAACAATAATTTATAAATGATAAATTAACTATAAACTAATGCTTTACAAATACTTTATACTGTGTAGTTATTTATTAAGTGTTACCCAAAAAAATGTTGTAAGCTACTGCTCAATTATTGTTCATTTTAGGTGTTTGGGGAAACACATTTACTGTAAAACTAAAAGATACATAGAAGTAATTATCAAGAACCATCAAGCCGTCCTTGTCACGACCAGTGGTGGTTCTAGCTTGTATTGCGATCTGGGCGAACCCTCCCACTTCAGCATATAACAAAAGATAAAAAAATAAAAAACTCTGACTGGGGAGCAAAAATTACAAAACAGAAAAACCAATAAAACAGAAATATCACAAGACCGACTGATCAACATGAAGCGACTCGACACAGAGGCTATGACATCTAACAGAGATCTGACAAAGATGAGAGGGAAGTAGGCACAATAAATAGAGGGAAAGCACATGATGAACAGGTGGTGACAATTAACATAACAAGGACTTGACAAGGAGGCGTTGCTAGGGGAAATGAGAAGGTGGACTAGGCGGGAGCATGACAGTCTATTTGTTAAATTACAGAAATTGAAATGCAATGGTCTTGTTGACTATAACATTCTGATCATGCATAAAGCAAATAATAATAATATAACCAAAGCATGTTCAATATGTGTTTGTAATGAGAATGAGTCAATACAGCCTCAAAAGAAGTCAGGAATGATTTGAAAAATAGATTCATTTCAAACACGATGAAATAATTAAATTAGCTTAAAACAATTATTACAAATTCAAGAAAATATGTTTCAAAATAATGTTGAATAAGTATGGAATAATTGTTTGAAAATGTACACTGCATTTATGTTTATGAACATTACCTTTTTTGAATCTATTGAAATAAATATTTACCATGTTGCTGATTTATTCATTCTTTATAGCCAATTTGCTCTACCACATTTGATTTTGATAAAGAGTTATAGTAAAACTTTACATTAACGTTCCATTTGTTAAGGGTTTGTATAGAGGTATTCATACATGATTAATGATTCATTTAAAAATCCGTTATAAATCATTGATATGTGGTTATAACAACCTGAATAAAAAAAAGTTGACTTTCATGCAATGCTTCCCAGCGCTGTGTTATGCTTCCTGTCCAGTGTTGATACGCGGCACTTAAAGTTAAAATTATTTCAACTTTGACCCCATTACCACGTACCTTTTAAAGTGACAGCCTTACCAGACAATTCGGATGATGTATCCTTATGTGAGCAGTGCCAGCACTAAAAGCAGAAAGGTGATCTCTGCTGCACCTTTCATGTGGAGTTTAAAGCAGCGCAAATCATGTGAATGTTGCTTCGTGATTGCTGTAACAAAGTGAATAGCCACAGCCTGCTGACCGTTTAATAATGTGGAGAATGAGGGTTTAATAGATTTAATGTGCACTGATATACACTATGGTCCTAGTAAAGTGCCCAACGTGGTATTCTGCTGTTGCAGCCCTTCTGCCTCAAGGTTTGACGTGACAAGTTTCTGCTCACTACAATTGTACAGAGCGGTTATCTGAGTTACAGTAGCCTTTCTGTCAGCTTGAACCAGTCTGGCCATTCTCTGTTGACCTCTCTCATCAAGGCATTTTCACCCACAGAACTGCCGCTCACTGGATGTTTTTTGTTTTTGGCACCATTTGGAGTAAATTCTAGAGACTGTTGTGTGTGAAAATCCCAGGAGATCAGCAGTTACAGAAATACTCAAACCAGCCCATCTGGCACCAACATTCATGCCACGGTTGAAATCAATGAAATCACATTTTTTTTCCCCATTCTAATGGTTGATGTGAATATTAACTGAAGCTCCTGACACATATCTACATGATTTTATACTTTGTATAATAAATCTAATAAATCCTTTTAACCTGTGCCGCTTGTTTTGACTCAAACTTCAAGGGCTGTAGTTCATCACTCATTTGTGTCACAAACATAAATGTGGTTTCTTTTGAAAGAAGACACATGAACGTTGGTTGTCCAAGAGTCAGAATTAATAAAAGCCTTGAGGAAAAATAGTTAGAAAAGCTCAAATTTGTAGTAAGTTTTTCCCATTGTTTACTGTGTTGAAGTCGTGTTGCTTAAATGTATGCGTACATTATATTGTTTTTCACTTGTCTTAGAGCAGGGGTCGGCAAACTTTTTGACATGGAGTGACATTTTTTATTTTCCTGGTTAATGGCTGTAGCCGACTGTAAAGACTCACTGTAACTGTAAATATGAAGTCGGATGTGAGATGAATTTGTCTTTCTTAAACAAACAGGCCTAATTTCATTTTGAAAAGAATGAAGAATTAGCTTTACTACTTTTTGTTTCCCATTAATTCAAGATTGGTTCCAGGTGGAAGGTGTATAGATGTTTTATCATAATGTAGTATAATAAAAAACATTGCGTTTTTTTTTCAACATTAAGAAGCATCTCAAATGTTTATACGTTTTACAAAGAAAATGTGCGTACAGACTATTTAATGCACGGAGTTGGTATAAATACCAACGGCAAAGTGTTGAGATGCATTCACAGTCCGCTACTTTTGTTTGCCCAGTCACACACTCTATGTTAACTTATAATGCAGCAGCCAGTCAATGTGATTGTTAACACTCATGTTAAAGGACACACTATAGTAATCTAATAGTATGATATTGCCTATTTGTGAGTAAGATTTCATCATCATCATCATGACCATTAGCTTATTATTATTAATCTACCAACTATCAATTTTGGTTTCCAGAACGTTCCCAGAACAGAGTTTTTAGGTACATTTTTGGATTTCCAGGAAAGTTTTCTTTACGGAAATAGAATGTTTGTTTATGTTGTACCAAAGTCTTTCTAGCAAGTCAGTCCACTGTCAGCCATCTTTGGAATGCTGTTGGAAGGCTATTTCCAGTCATACCAGTGTAGGTAGCTCCTATCTGCTTTAATGGGGAAACACCAAGATCTCAAAAACGGTTGGTCAAGATTACGATTAAAAAACATATTTCAAATCAGCAATAAAATTGGACAATACTGGAATAAAAAATTGTGATCCTTTACCTCATATTACGCAAAAAAAAAGAAAAAACGAAAAAAAAAAAGCTAAATAGCTAATGCGCATGCGAGTTCTAGAGTTGATTGACAGATGATGTCTGTATCTAAAATTATTGGCTCTTTTAACTGTAAGGCGGGACTTCCTATGTACATCCGTTCACCGTTGGGCGCTCAGAGCTCCTTGTTTGAGCGTTCCAATTTCTCCCATTCATTTTAATAGATCGTCTCTGCTAAATAATCTCTGGTTGTACACAATGGATCCCCTACGTTCCCATAACCTCTTAATTTCTAGATCCTTTCTGCAACTGTGCTGCAACCTCAATAAACAGTCAAGCCATCGATAAATTCATTATTTAATTATATAGTCATTAATATTAGCCACAACACATTTTGGAAGACTGATATATTCTTTCTGCAACCCTTCTGTGCTTCAGCACAGAAAACTGTGCCTTGTTTTTCAGTTTCCTAAAAAAGCGCCATTAATATTAATTTTAATTTAATTAATTAATTGTATTAATTAATTAATTTCCTTTAATATGCAGATATTAAAGGAAATTATTGCAAATAAGCAATGACTCCAACACAATCGAGGGTTTTTAAAATCAGAAATGTATTGACAGGCATAAAAAAATACAGTAAATATTCAATAAACCATTCAAATAACCTTAACCAAGCTAACGTTAGAATAATTTCTTACCGTACAGTTTAGTGGAGACGTCGCTTTTTCTCTTCAGTTGCAGTCAATAAACAGAAAACTTATCAGTTAAACTTACAAATCATCTTTTTGATTTTATGAGTCAAATATGTAGTATCAAATCAATAATATTTAGCCTATAGTTAACCTCACATTTAGCAGTAATTATTTATTGAGGAAAGTGATGGAATGTCAGTCACTGAGTCTGTCTCTGAATAACCGTTAATTTTAAATTGCACAAGAGCGTGAATTTCTGTGACTAAATGAAGCACATGCAGATCAATTGCGCGTTCATATACAGTATAGCCATCAGACAGCGACTAAGGTAATTAGATATTAAGATAATTAATGAAGGTAGTGTACTCTTGAATGTTTTTCTCATCTGTTCATTATAATGCGTTCAAATGACATTTACTGTTATCTATTTTCTGTAAATTCTGAAACGTGTTTACCATATTTTTTACGGTAAATGTCTGGCAACCACAGCTGCCGATAATTTACCGTAATATTTTTTTACAGTGTAGGGCAGGGGTCGGCACACTATGGCTCGTGTGGGTAATCAGTGGCATGCCAGCAACGGCAAGAGAGGAGTAAATTCCGCTCCTGCATTCCAATCTAACCTTTTTAAGAATCAGACCGGGCTTGTGTCAAGGTTGGCGGAAACTTTCCATTCATTAATGATTCCATATAATCTTCTAGCAAAAGTGGAGCCAGTTCTGTAGTATAAAATCTAAAAAACTCAGCGGCAAAGCATCTAAGGCCTTAAACACCTCGCCAAGCTCCTTGTAACGTGGATGGCAACAGGTAGACAAAGAGACAATGACGATGAAGTGCGAAAAACCTAAGTGCAGTTTATTTAAATGATGAATATCCCAAAGTTGAATCCAAACGTGAGAACAAACATAAACATGAACGACTTGACTAAACTTGACTTGACATGACTTGGCTTGGCTTGGCTTGGCTATAAACTTGACATAGAACGCTGCACACCAACAACGATACATTCACATTACTCGACAATGGACAATGGCAAACATGAGGGCTAAATACTTGGACTTGGGAGAACACATGACAATGATAACCAATGAACACACAGAACTCTAAACAAGATAACGAGACTGCTAACAAGCTAATGAAAACTGAACCAATGGGGATAAGACACTTGAATATGGGAAACACATGACAAGATCACATGACAATGAAACAGGAACAAACATGGCATGGAACTATTTTACCAAAATAAAGACATGAACAAAAACACATGAAACCTTGATACTCCTCTAAGATTATCTCAGAATCAAGAGAATTTTTTGCTCAGTCGTCAGTTTAGGGACTTCCAAAGGTTCCACAAGATTTCTAATATCTTCATCAGTAGACAAAGATGTGGAACTATAGAGATCAAGACAGAATTCTTTAAAAGCATTATTAATGCTTAATTATTAATATCAATTTCACCACCAGCAGATTTCACTGAGGGAATGGTAAAAAAGACTCTCTCTGCTTTATATATCTAGCCAAAAGCTTCCCTGCTTTGTCCCCCAACTCAAAGTATGACTGTCTTGCCCTGAATTGCCAAAACACCACCTTCCGTGACATAATAGTATTATATCTGTATTTCAATCGGGACAATTCTCTGAGGCCATCAGACAACATTCGGCACTTTAGCTCTGCCTCTGCACTTTTAATATTCCCTTCCAACTCCACGAGTACTCGTGCTTTGGATTTTTTGGTGAATGAGGCATTCTGTATGATCCGGCCCCTAAGAACTGCTTTAAGTGCCTGCCATTCCACGCCTACAGAGGATACTGAAAACCAGTTGGTCTCCATATAAACATTGATTTCAGCCTTTAACATTTGTTGGAAATCAGGAAATTTCAAAAGGGATACATTAAAGCGCCAACTATATGATTTCTTTTTCTCCATATGTGGCAACACCTCTAAACACACCAGGGCATGATCTGAGACTAAAATGTTTCCAATTGAGCAATCAACAACAGATGAAATGAGGGACTAAAATATATATAAAAATCTATTCTAGAATAAATCTTATGGACTGATCAAAAGAATGTATAGTCCCTACACGATGGGTTCAAATGTCTCCAAATATCTGTAAGACCAAGATTTTTACTCATCCTGTGAAGTGTAAATGTTGCTCTGGGGGGCTTAAACACTTTTGCTTCACTATGATCAAGGACTGAGTCTATCAATAAATTAAAGTTTCCTCCCAATATTATATCATGAGGTGTGCCAGCAGCCTGCAACATCCCTTCAAGATCTATAAAAAAGCCCTGATCATCAGTGTTAGGTGCGTAAATATTAGCCAAAATCAACCTTTGCCCCTGAATTTTTGTTAAAACTATAATGACACTTCCTAATTTATCTTTAATCTGTTTGAGACATTTGAATTGTAGATGTTTACTTATCAATGTAATGACTCCCCTGCTCTTACTTGAGCCAGCACTAAAGAGAACATGTCCACACCATATCTTCCCAAATTTTTCAGCTTCCTGCGAGGAAAGATGCGTTTCTTGTGGAAACACTATATCATATTTCTTACATTTAAGAAATATCCTTCCTTCTTTTTATGGCATGACCCAACCCATTCACATTCCACGTGGAGAGAGACAATCCACTCATATTAACATTTGACATTTTGACATATTAGAAAAAATAGATTGTGTGTCAAAAATAAAGTTATAAAGACCACATTCTCCATTAGTGCAACAATCAACCCACGAACATCCCCCCAAAAAAAAGAAAAAAAGAACAGAAAAAAAAAAATGTGCGCATTAACCCTGCGCACAACAGTGCCAACCGGCATCCATCCCTCTAAACTCAAACGGTCCATGTACACCTACGAGAGTCCCCGCAACAACTTTGCTGTCAGATTGCTCAAGACCGGTGATTCTATACAGATTTTGTGAGACAGAATTACACAGCAAAAATAGTCTACAAAACAAATTCCAGCCAATAAACGGAATAAACACAAAAAACTTGTAGAGTCATCCTAGCGGAACCAGCACAAAAAAAAAACAAAAAAAAAAGGGGCTGTTTAGTTTTTCGGGCAGTCAAACGAATGTTCAGTAAGCTGGCCCATTCGGCCGATACATGAGTACAACAAAAACCCCAATCACTCCAATGTCCTGCAAGAGATATTCCACAAAACAAACTCCAGGCCACAGGAGGCATAAGCATCAAAAATGTGTAGATTTATCCACAAGCTGTCCCAAAGAAGTGATATTACACAAAACAAACTCCAGCCGCTAGGTGGAACCAGCACAAAGTGAGACGAAAAAGGCGCCCAGCTTCCTCAGACAGTCAAGTGAATGTTCAGCCCACTAAACAGCAACATGAAAGTCACCAAATGGCTTATTCACTCCAATGTTTTTATGAAGGACAGTGCTTGCTGTGGGCATGTAAATTCTCTAAGTCCCTCCTTAGTATCTATTCTCCATTTGGCCAGAAACATCAGAGCAAAAGCAACTGATGTAAGAGTTTCTTGCATTCCTTGAATCGATCACGTTTCTCTCGTCAAATTCACAAAGTCTGGGAACAAGAAAATGCTGTGGTTCTTCCAAGAAAGCCTTCCTTTACCCCTCGCCTCGCGTAACACAAGATCTTTATCGGATGATCTCAGAAATTTGGCCAGAATTGGTCGGGGCCTGTCTCCCTCCGCAAATCTCCGAGCCGGGACTCTGTGAGCTCTCTCGATTTCCAGCTTATGGCCTTTTATGTCGAGCTGACTCGAGAAGAGCTCGTCTAGGAATTTTACCATATCTCGGCCTTCCTCATGCTCAGGAATTCCAACAATTCAGACTTTGTTCCATCGATTTCGATTCTCCAAATCCTCCCGTTTTTCCCAAACACATTGCAGATCCACATTGGTCACTAGCCATTAGCCATTAGCAGCTAATTCCCTCTCTGGTAACTCCAGATAATCAATCCGTTTCTCGACATCCCCCATTCTTGTAATCAACTCAGTGAATTTCAACTCCATAGCCATAATCGATCGATGTAATACAGCAAGATCCTCCAAGTCCGCTACGACCTTCATCATCATCACTGACATGCTGGACAGTTGACGCTGAACTTCTCCCGCCGCACCGTCCAAACCGAGTCCCTGCTCTGTGGTATCAACTTGAGCACGTTAGTGTCTTTTAATGTCTCCAGAGCCTGAGGATTTTGAATTCTTTGACATATTGTCTTCATAGAACAGTTAAAAATCAGGGTGTACCGAATCTCACCGGTTTATGACACAAATAGTAACAAAACTAGCAAAGTGCACAGAAATCGCTGTTCACACGTCCGACCCTCACATGGCGCAACCAGAACTCCCAATATGTTGTTTTTAGTAAACTATGAGAGACATGATGTGGGTGACTTGACTCAATGAAGTTACTGATTTTAAGTTTTTTTTTTTTTTTTTTTTGGGGGGGGGGTCCCCTTTTTCACCCAATTTGGAATGCCCAATTCCCAATGCGCTCGCATAGTGATTCGTCTCAATCCGGGTGGTGGAGGATGAATCCCATCTGCCTCCACATTCAACCCACTGTCAACCCACGCATCTTATCATGTGGCTTGTTGAGCGCCTTGCCACGAAGACATAGCGCGTGTGGAGGCTTCATGCCATCCACCGTGGCATCCACGCTCAACTCACCACGTGCCCCACCGAGAAAGAACCACATTATAGTGACCACGAGGAGGTTACCCCATGTGACTCTACCCTCCCTAGCAACCGGGCCAATTTGGTTGCTTAGGAGACCTGGCTGGAGTCACTCAGCATGCCCTGGGATTCGAACTAGTGAACTCCAGGGGTGGTAGCCAGTGTCTTTTACCACTGAGCTACCCAGGCCCCCGATTTTATGTTTTTAATCACGATGAAACCACAATGCGAGCACCGTCTTGGCTGCACAAACACCACACGCAATTTTACCAGTTGTCAGGTCCCATGTCGTGTGAAACTGCCTTGTTTAGTTTCTATTACATTGGATACATACCCGTCTTTATGTTTTCGTTGTGCCAGCCACCTCGGTAGTTGATGTTATACAGTAGTCTCTGTAGTAACATTCAAGCGTATTGGTTGACTGATGAGGGTGCCTGTGCACATGTGTATGTGTGTGTCACAAAGGGTAAAATGGAAAAGAGGAGGCAGGAACCAGACGAACCATCAAAATAATGTTTAATGAGAAATTAAAACATAAAGACAAAACATAAACACAAACGCACACACTGCAGCTGCATGTGGCTCTCTCTCTCCCGCACTACCACGTCCCGCTGCATTTATCGCTCTCCTCGGCTGATTAGCCCGATTGGGGGCAGGGTGTGCATAGTCACGGCCCGGCCCCGCTCTCCTCCTCATCACAGTGTGTGTGTATGCGTGTGTTTGCTTAAACACAGTGAAACAACTGGCTACGTCTACGACTTCAGGGGCTAATCAACAGACACTCACAGCGAAATCGTCAGGATTCGTCAGGACTTTTCTAAATTTGGCTAATTCGTATGATATCATGCAACTGCACTCGTTTGAATTCCTACGACTTTCACTACAGCCAATGACATCGCTGGACATCGTTTCCATCTAATACACGATAATTACTTGCTTCTGTCACACACAACAGCTTCCTATCATGTTTACACACTCTACTTATTGGTTAAGTTTAGATAAGGGGTTTGGGTAAGGGTATAATATTAATAAGTATGTCCTTCATGCCTCGTGCGCGGAACTTGCTCTTACTTTCGCATTAGACATCTGGGAATTTGCACATGATGAAGTCATACAAGTTTATGTGAACAATATTGTGCGAGACCATACGAAATAGCCAACTTGTAAATTATGTACGAATTTTCAGGAGAAAATTTTTGGGCTAATACAGCTGCATGCGGACAGAGATGTGTTAATTTATGTTTTATTATTATTATTATTATTTTCTTTGCATCACAAATGTCATGGTCTAGGCTGGACATTCTGTATATAACATGGTTGCAGATAAAATGTTCATGAGCCACAAAATGTCAGTGAACGGCTGAATCTTGCTGCAAATAGATGATGTTCCTCTTTTATTCGCCCTCACGACTGTCATATGGCATACAATCGACATGGCCTTGACTGTCCTCACAACCTCTGAAAGAAAGATCTGCGACTAAAGTGAGAGTTTTTCTTATCAGCGACATTGAAATGATAACAGAGACCCACGCAGCAAATGAAAGGAAAAAAGCCATGAAAGAAAACGAAATGAAAGGGATGATCACATTTGTGTTTTAGTAATTGTGTTTTCTCCTTGAAAGCGCCTCATAATTGGGCTGTCACTCAAAGTCAGGGAAAATGCCAAAAAGTAGTGGTGTAAATAATTTCTGGCTTTTGCTTTGTGCTTCACTGAGACACACTGAACGGATAAACAGAAGATCACAATAGAGGAGCAGGTTTATGGAGATGACGGGGGTCTCAAACTGCAGCCCACAGAAAGAATAGCATTTGATAGCAGGGGACTTGTGATTGCTTTGGCCTCTCTGGCCTTGAAGATGCTTTCGTGGTGAGATACAACAATCCACACCTGATTCCAGCCTTCATGCAAACACTGGGTTCAACAGGAAAAACAACATTCAACAAAGTTGTGAATCATTCGAATACAGAAATATGTGAATAAATAAACCTTGTATGTTCTGTTGAGGATACATGCTAATATTGTCCACTTCATGGCTGATAATGTTCAACAAACTGTTGAATTATTAGAAATTAATTCACACCCAAGAGAGTAATGCAGCCACAACACAAAATAAGGGGAATACATTTTTTTGAACATTTTCAAAATAAATTTATAAAAAACAACAGCAACACAACACAATACACACTCACCTGAGATACATAATCCCTGAGAATATTTCAGCAATCATAATGTGTGTCCCATATTTCTGTCAGCTGTTTAGAATCAGAAATAGTGATGCCCGATTCGCGAATGAATCATTCTTTTGAGTCAGTTCTTTTCATTGAATTGGCCATACGGGTTAGCAAAATGGTCTGAATCGATTAACGATTCAGTCCGATTCATTTGAACATTCACTGTTTAGAGCAGTTTCTCACTCGGTACAACAGTATCTGGATGCTTAAAGGAATATTCCAGGTTCAATACAAATTGAGCTCAATCGACAGCATTTGTGGCATAATGCTGATTACCACAAACATTTTTCTTAAAAAATATTTTCTTAAAAAAAATAAAAACAATCGAGGATACAGTGAGACACTTACAATGGAAGTCAATGTGGTCAATTTTTGGAGGGTTTAAATTCAGAAATGTGAAGCTTATAATTTTATAAAAGCACTCACATTATTATTATTATTATTATTTTTATTATTTTTATTGATTATGTACTATTGAGCTTTAAAGTTGTTTAAATCATTGTTTTTACCATCAATTAAGGGTTTACAGTGTTACATCATTATGACAATGAAGTAGTGTTGTCATGATACCAAAATTTCAGTAGTTGGTACTGATACCAGAGATATTTCATGGTTCTTGATATCAGTTTCAATACCACAGCAAAAATATGTGACTATGGTAATGTGCTATTGAACACACTCCTTTAGGATATTTTAAAAAGTTACACTTCAATGTAAATAATAAATTAAAAGAAATGCATGTGTTCATGTTTTTCTTTTTTTTTTTGTTTTTTATTAAGTATGCATTGCTTAAGTGTTCTTAAGTAAGGCCCTACTGAAATCTATTAGATTTTTTTCTCAAATCCCGTGTTTTCCATTTTATTTTTATTTTTTTTAAACTCCATGTTTAATTTAAGTTTAATTTAATTTAATCATTCAAATGAATTCCTAATTCCTAAAACTTTTTAACACATGCATATAGAAAAATTACTTTTCAACATACCATTGCATTTTTTTTCCAAACTTTTATTCAGTACAACAGCACTCTTGCATGTGATATGATGCCTAATTATTATTATTATCATTATTACTGCTAGTATACTTATTAATTATTGTTATTACTTAATATTATTGTTATTACTGCAGTGAATATTACATTTTACTATACAGTTGTAATATATTTATGTTGCAATTTCTTCAATTTCAGGCATCTTGCATTTATTTTACATTGAGCTTTTATTTTGACGTGTGTTTACAACAGAAGCTTCACTTGTCCAGATAAACAGTTTGCTACATGGCCCACTGTGATCACTGAAGTGCAAATGCTGTGATTTAATTATAAGAATATATAGTTTGTATGCGCTGTGCACTTCACAGTGGATGAGTGTTCTGCTCTGTCGTCTCATGTAATTGTATCGCACATGATTCAGTGGAGTTTGGAGTTATCAGCATCCTGCTTCACACATTCACTTTAAAGTAGGCAGCTCATACACACTAAGACTGTAGCCCTTCAATTTTAATTTGATTAATTGTCCACTTCAGTGTAAAGGGAGTAACAAAGCACACGCTCAAATAAGCATGTGTCGTGTGCCAGACAGACTGTGTGCCAGTACCGCAGAGGACTGAGCTATGCTCGAATCTACCAGTACTGCAGAAACACTGGTATCGTTAATTTTGTTTCAATTTAGTACCAACTTGGTACCGAAATACCGGTACTATTGACATTAAAACAACAAAGTAGTACAATTGGATTTAATTTAACCTAGAAAGAGGTAAGTACATGATTTGATCACATTACAATCATGTTTACACACATATAGTTTATGTCTTGTGGTTCTTCTTTTGAAAAAGTGAGTATTTTAATGTTTACGGATTGGCCACCATTCACTTCAGTTATAAGTACCTCAATGTAACCTTGATTTGTGCTTTTTTTTTTTTTAAAAAAGGAGGGACGAGTTGAAATACATTTTTGTGGAAATCAACATTATGCTGCAAATGCTGTAGATTGAGCTTAATTTGTATTGAACCCAGAATATTCCTTCATCAACACAGAGAACAAACAGAGTGTTGGGAAAAAAATGGATATTTGCACACAACCAATTGAAATAAAAGGCTATTTTTTGAGAGGTAACTTTGAAAAATTTCAGGTAGTGCTGTGTCATTGGAATAAAGGGCTGTTTGCACCCAATGTGTTTTTTTCCATTCACCTGTGCTGTTTTTCAATTGTTTTCCAATTTAAAAATGTGCTAGATGTCTTTATCTGTTGCACAGCATATCAATGTTTTTTTCAGCTTCTCGCAGAGGAGTGCCCTGTTTTCAAAAGATTGTAATTTTAAAAAGAACATCAACTGTTAATACAAAATGTTTGCTATATTTGTTCCGCTATGTCTTGCTTTTTTAGCCCAAGAGTGTGTTTGGTCCGAACAGCCTCTAAATATTATAGAAATGCTTTAGCCAATAGTTACATGTATGCTACATACACTCAAGAAGCAAGAAAAATGTAAAATGCTTCTGTCAGTGTTACCAGAATTGAATGCTTTGGTTTTGTTTTCACAAAAAGAAATCCTGCAAATGCCCCTGCCCTTCAGGACAAAATAAAAAATAGACTAAAAACATTGGCACATCTTGTTCACACAGGCAAAAAATAAATAAATAAATAAATAAATGTTTGTCCAATAAAATCCCCTCCAGTCATAGATGTACAAATATAGTAATTACTGGAAACACTTTAGATCAGGGCCATAACCACAATATACTCTGAGGGGGGCAAGTCACACCCAATAATCAGATATGGCCAGATTGTGTCCCCCAACCCCCCCCCCAAATAATTGATATCCTTGTTGCTGTACTCCTGCAGTTCATTATGCACCGCTGTTTAATTTTCATTAAGTTGTTGCAGGAATAACATAATGATTTTAAAAAAGTTACATTTTTAGCATGCTCAGTAGTCTAACACCGCTGGTCAATGTTATTTGAGATTAAATCGATGAAGGCGGGACTCAAGTTTAAGACGCTGAGCGGGAATCTCGTAGATTATCCCAGTGCCGCACATCAGCAAGCAGTTCAGATTAAGAGTGTTTGTGTCATGTGAGATGTAAGTATCTAACTAAACATACAATATTTGCCCACTGTTTTATGATTGAAATGTACCGACTGACATTCATTTCTAAGGGTGCAAACTATTCACCGTTTTGAATTTAAAATATGTCATGTACAGTACGTGATTTGTATGTCATTTATAATTGTGAATGTGAAAACATTAATGGAACAGTTTTAAGCATATCAGGCTTAAGACAAAGAGTAAATGTGTGTATAGTATAAAGGAATTGAATGAATGTGGTTATCTGGTAAATTTCTGAAGTACGTAGCTTTTTAGAAAATTCACTTGATATTGTCTTATGATCTATAACACAAAGTAGATCATTTTCACCCAGATCAGAACTAGAACATGGTAAGACCTGTGACTTGTGACTTCTGTTGTGCTTTTAGATTGTGGCAAGGACAGTGTCATACAGTAATGCAAATATTATTAGGTAATAATTTAAAATCACTGTAAGATTTTCTAAATAGTTTCTTTATGTCTTTAATTAATTCAGAATTTTGTACAGCATCTCCTAAGAGTCTTCTTTTAAAAGAGACCATTTTATTTTGAGCATGTCTTGTCAGGTCTGTGTAAAAACGAGCACAGTTACAGGAGTAGTTCATCTAAAAATGGAAAATGTACTTTTACACACTCATTTACTCACCCTTATGTTGTTCAAAACCCATATTCTGTTACTTTTTCTTGGAACATAAAAATAGATATTTTAAGCAGCTCTATTCCATAGAATATTATAGTGAGCAGAAGCTGTTCAAGCTTCATAAAGGACAAATACTATAAAGCACTATTAAAGGTTCAGTATAAAGTCATCATAACAGTAGTCCATATGACTCGTGAATTATATTCCAAGCTTTCTGGGGCCACACAACAGCTTTGTGCTGTATGGACTACTTTTACGATATTTTTATAATGATTATTATTTATTTTTGTATTTTTTTCTATTTGGACATTGACAGCAGTGGTCAATGTGAACTGTTTTTGTATGGAAAAGAGCAGCGTTAGATTCTGCTGGGGAAAAAACACAATGAGGGGCAACTTGAGGGCAGTAAATAATTTTGTGTATTTTCTTTTTGCTAGCCAGCTGATGTCATACCATTCTACAGATACATCAATAATGAAAATAAATTCAAATTATATTCGTCTTTTCTTTGAGACAGCACACAAAAGAAAGAATAGATGACTGCTAGCAATGCAGACACAGTGTTTGTCTTGTACTGTGAACTTTAAAAATACATATATCTTTTATAAAACCAAAAATTATACAATGTTGGGCCTTTATCACATTTCAAGCTTTTATTCAGAAAATTATTGCATTCAGAGCCTTTACTATATTAAAGAACCAAAGAAGACCATTATATTTGTGACCTCAACACCACCACCACCCCCCCCCCACCCCCCCATTTACAAATGCATTACACATCATTGATATCCAAACAGCATGCATAAATTGGGCACCTTTGCGGAAAAACACTTTTCAGCTCTTCATGCTTGATTCACAACAGATATCATCTAATAAAGCCTGATGACCATTAAACCACTCTTACCTTTATCTACAGGTTTCTAATGTTGGCAAATCCTTAATAAATGCTTCATATGTGTCCATTTTACATGTAGGTACATTTTCATATATGTATGTTATTATGCATGTATAACATGTTAGGTAAAATGGCTCACTATTTAGCAGGTATTGAATGAAAGTGTCCCTAGGTATACCTGTTGTTTTAACTGCATATACATGATGTGTTATAATGTATCTGTAAATAAATTATAAGTCTTTAATGAACCTCTTTAAACCTTTAATAAAGGGGACATTAATGTAAAGTGTTACCAAATTAATCAACACCCTTGTTGTGCATACATTTGCATAATACTTTGTTTTTAGCTCTATACATTGACATTTTTCTTTTATACTGTCTTTAGGTCAATATAGGCCACTTTATTTTTTTCCAGTGGATGATAAAACAGGTGAACAAAATCCTACAGACTTACATTGAAGGACTCTTTTGACTTGGGCCAATAAACAACAGCCTAGCAACCTCCCAGAACACCTTCGTAACTGTATAACATCCTGGCAAGCACCCAAAACAACTTAAAGGCCTTTGCACACCAAAGACAAATGGCCCTTTCACATAGAAAGCGATGTGTTAACACATTCACACATTTATAATAGGCGGTGCTAATCGACAAACATTTTTACCCCTGTACAGAGCACTTATCAGCTGGTCTGCTCTTCACCCATCACAGATGAGAAGAACAACAAGTTTACAACCAAATGAGTACTCTAGCAAGCAGATCAAAAAGAAGAAAACAGATTTCTCTACCAGCTGCAGCAGTGATGACAAGTTTGTTTTTAATTTGCTCAGAGAGGATTGAGGCACTTTCACAAACTATATAAGTTCATCTGCTGGACAAATTGACTGGCAGAATGGAGTGTAAAAATAATATTAACGGTTAAAACATGTTATCATTTGGAACAAGAGTGATTACATGCCATGGCCACGCATACTGTATATACTTGTGTTAAGTACATTTGTTTAAAATCACTGTGTAATGCAAAATGACTGATAAGCACGGTGATACTGATTTTGTGGAGACACCACCACGTTTTTAGTAAAGGCATTTTGATCCAAATCCAAACACACAGAGTACAGACAATCACAGCAATAGTATTAATATTATACATATTTTGTGAAGAAAAACACATAAAACCAAAGATGTTTATTAAAAAGCTGATAAGAAGACAAAGACATCTTAAAATATATATATTAAAGATAGAAGGGGACAAGACAATTCACATAAGATCAGAGAGTTTTTTTTAAAGGGTATGCAAGGCAGTGATGCAGCAATATCATTTACATGTTTTTTTTTTTGTTTTTTTTTAGGCGTTTGATGCTAATGAAATACCAGTGGCAAATTCTCAGGGCCAGCAAAGCCTTCTCTGCTGGCCTAACATGCCAAATAAATAAATATTTTTCATCCTTTCATTCTCAGTCACCTTTTTGCCTTTGTATTTTTAATCGCTTTCCACTCTTAATTAATCTACAAACAAATAGAGAAAAACTAAAAGTTTATCCAGTCAAAATGTATTCCTTGATGCTTACAAGCAAAGTGTGACAACTGTTTCACAAATCGCATGCCCGAAGCCAAAGCAGCGTGTGAGTCTGAGCTCCACCCCTTCAGGCCTTCAGAATTTCTACAGAATCCCACAACAGTGCAAATGAATGAGAAACTAAAGTCAGATTGTCAGATTCATCAGCCAATCAGATTGATTTATTTGTTCTTGGTGGGTGTGATCTTTAGGATATGTCCCGGTCGAGGCCTACTAGCTGGCCTTGAGTGACGCAATCATGCTTTAAGTGATGTACATAATTTGAAAGCGAAGAGCGTGAGATCAAGCTGTCTGACCAGTCGGCTGTCATCACTGCCGCTATTGCCACTGAGAAAGAGATCCTTATGGATTTAAAAACACAAGATGCTCTGCATGACCGTGTGATTGCTTAATTTATTAAACAGGAAAAGAGGACTGATTTTCACTTCAAGTAAATCGGTAAGTGCTTTTCGCATTGTTATATCAACGTCAGGAGTTTTCTAAGTGTAAATTAGGCTGCTTGAGCATTCAGTGTCGGATCAAGTTTTGAAAAGTAGTGCTGTGTTCCATTCAACTCGGAAAGTCGGACTTTACAACTTCCTACTAGGGAAAGTGCAATGGAATGCATCTGTAAGTCAGAATTACAACTTGTAGGCTTGTGCAAAAATTCTCAACTCCGATTTCGCCAAGATGCAGGGGCATGATGTCACACAAACATGTTGACACTCAGGGAGGTATACAAAGTAAGTGATAAACATTCACTTTATTAAGAAATAACTGATAAATGAGTTCGTTTCCACATTACATGATATTAAAGCTTGTTTAACAAACGCCTGCAGAAACAGGTGTATAAAACATTATAAGCTCTTTTGATAATTGTACACCTGAAGCACAAATGCTAGCGCTGCAGCACTGTTTATCAGTTGGGTTGCTAGGAGACATCTCTAATGAGCAGTAGTGGATTTAGGCATGGGCGACATGTGCAATTGCCCATGATGGCATCTTGCAGTGGGGCGGCACGAGGCACCCTCACATAACTCCCCCCCACCCCCCCACCCCCTTGGTCAACAACTTTGGGGGCGTGTTGAAGTGGGTTTCTCCCAAGGCACCATACAAGCTAGAACCGCCACTGCTAATGAGAGTCAAACCCCTGCTAAGCTAATGGGAGCATTGCAGTTCCGAATATCGGGGAATGGAATGCATTTATGGTCGGAGATATCAAGTAGGAATATCCCACATCCAACTTGAATGGAACGCAGCATAACCGTGTACCCTGACGAAACGAAATTTATTTCAAGCAACATTTAAATCGCAAATATTATTAGATAGATTTTTCCAGGTATTATAGACCTCCTTGGTAGATTCATAAGAAAAAAATATAATTTTTGACGTTCATTTCACAAACAGTCATGCTGCAGTTAAAATTAAGCTTGCTTGAGCATTAAGTGTCATTTCAAGTTCTGGCTTTCGTGCGTGGATGTGTTTTTAAAATGTCAGTTGGTATTATTAGTTGACTGCCACTTAATGAATGATAGGCATAGCGTCTTATTCATTGTGAAACTGTGTTTTCTTAATGGCATGAATTGCACTGAAGGCCTAGACTTAAAATGCATGGCCCGCAGCTGTGGAATACACATCCTCACTGCTGGCTCATGGTTTCTTCCTCTACTGTATACTGTACTGTATATACCTGCGTTAAAGGTGCTGTAGGTGATTTCAGCATTCTGAAGCTTTCACGTGACTGAGCCGGTGAATTAGCCACACCTCCTCATTCCAAAGCAGTCCGCGTTGTTTGCTGTTTACCAAATCTACAGCTGTCACAGAGACTGGTGAGATATCTCAGGACACTTATTTCATTAATATCTTTAAGTGAGTAGGAACATTTTTTTGCATACTTTTCCATGAACAAATCGCTTACAGCACCTTTAAGTATACAGTGCATCCAGAAAGTATTCACAGCGCTTCACTTTTTCCACATTTTGTTATGTTACAGCCTTATTCCAAAATTGATTAAATTCATTATTTTCCTCAGAATTCTACAAACAATACCCTATAATGACAACGTGAAAGAAGTTTGTTTGAAATCTTTGCAATTGTATAATTTTTTTTTTTTTTTTTTAAATCACATGTACATAAGTATTCACAGCCTTTGCTCAATACTTTGTTGAAGCACCTTTGGCACCAATTACAGCCTCAAGTCTTTTTGAGTATGATGCTACAAGCTTGGCACACCTATTTTTGGGCAGTTTCTCCCATTCTTCTTTGCAGGACCTCTCAAGCTCCATCAGGTTGTATGGGGAGCGTCGGTGCACAGCCATTTTCAGATCTCTCCAGAGATGTTCAATCGGGTTCAAGTCTGGGCTCTGGCTGGGCCACTCAAGGACATTCACAGAGTTGTCCCGGAGCCACTCTTTTGTTATCTTGGCTGTGTGCTTAGGGTTGTTGTCCTGTTGGAAGATGAACCTTCACCTCAGTCTGAGGTCCAGAGCGCTCTGGAGCAGGTTTTCATCATGGATGTCTCTGAGGTCCAGAGCACTCTGGAGCAGGTTTTCATCAAGGATGTCTCTGTACATTGCTGCATTCATCTTTCCCTCGATCCTGACTTGTCTCCCAGTTCCTGCTGCTGAAAAACATCCCCACAGCATGATGCTGCCACCACCATGCTTCACTGTAGGGATGGTATTGGCCAGGTGATGAGCGGTGCCTGGTTTCCTCCAGACATGACGTTTGCCATTCAGGCCAAAGAGTTCAATCTTTGTTTCTCATGGTCTGAGAGTCCTTCAGGTGCCTTTTGGCAAACTCCAGGCAGGCTGTCATGTGCCTTTTACTGAGGAGTGGCTTCCGTCTGGCCACTTTACCATACAGGCCTGATTGGTGGAGTGCTGCAGAGATGGTTGTTCTTCTGGAAGGTTCTCCTCTCTCCACAGAGAAATGCTGGAGCTCTGTCAGAGTGACCATCGGGTTCTTGGTCACCTCCCTGACTAAGGCCCTTCTCCCCCGATCACTCAGTTTGGCCAGGCGGCCAGCTCTAGGAAGAGTCCTGGTGGTTCCAAACTTCTTCCATTTACAGATAATGGAGGCCACTGTGCTCATTGGGACCTTCAATGCTGCAGAAATTTTTCTGTACCCTTCCCCAGATCTGTGCCTCGATACAATCCTGTCTCAGAGGTCTACAGACAATTCCTTGGACCTCATGGCTTGGTTTGTGCTCTGACATGCACTGTTAACTGTGGGACCTTATATAGACAGGTGTGTGCCTTTCCAAATCATGTCCAATCAACTGAATTTATCACAGGTGGACTCCAATCAAGTTGTAGAAACATCTCAAGGATGATCAGTGAAAACAGGATGCACCTGAGCTCAAATTTGAGTGTCATGGCAAAGGTTGTGAATACTTATGTACATGTGATTTTTTTTCGTTTTTTATTTTTAATAAATTTGCAAAGATTTCAAACAAACTTCTTTCACGTTGTCATTATGGGGTATTGTTTGTAGAATTTTGAGGAAAATAATGAATTTAATCCATTTTGGAATAAGGCTGTAACATAACAAAATGTGGAAAAAGTGAAGCGCTGTGAATATTTTCCGGATGCACTCTATTTGTTTAAAATCACTGCACACTGCACACACATAATGACTGTTAAAACAGTTGTTGTCAATTGGAACAATAACGAATGTATCTTATTTGATGTATTGCTACTTGTGTTATATATTTGCTCAAAACTTTGCATGTTACGAAATAAAGGTGTGAAAATTAAATGTTTCAAATGTCTATATAATGCAAGCAATAAAACACAGATCTCATCCAACAAAACACATCTTCAGTTTGACCCATTATTAGATACTTTAATACCGCCAATGGCAGCTGTTAACAACAATTGAAAATAGCACAACAATTAAGATTTTGTGGAGACACAACCACATTTTTGGTAAACAGAGGCATTTGGAATACAAAGACATAACTGTAGTGCACTGCAAATCAAAGCAATAGCACTGATTTTGGTGAAGAAAAACATTTAAGATTCATAATGTTGTTTCAGAAAAAAAGGTGATACAAAGACAAAGATGCAGCGATATATATTACATTAGAGATACAAGTAAGATTAAATGCAAAGGCAAAAAAAATAAATAAAAAAAAGCAACAATATGGAATAAATTATTAAGATGATCCATATAAGATCAGATCATTTTTAAGGCGGATGCAAGGCAGTAGTGCAGCAATATCATTTGATGCAAATAAAAATTTACATCCTCACTGCTGGTTCAGGATTTCTTCCTCGAGTTACTTCCACATTTAATGTTCAACAGCTGTCTGTGCTTTTGGTAACTGTAGCGACTGATCCAGAGCTCATTTCTTATTGGTCAGGGTATTTAATCGGCCGGTAAAGAAAAAAATTACACACTTGCCACACTTTGTCGGCAGCGATTTGCCGTGAATGTTCCCTCCAGGTGCAAATGGCACAGAATCAGTTGTTTCGATTCAAAATATTAATTGTCACGAGAAATTGCAGCGAAAATCTGCATTTGCCTTACAAAGGCCTTAGCACTGTGGTGGTGACTTTTGCATGGCCAAACATCTCTCACATTTTCTTCAGAAAATGTAGAACTGTCTTTGTTATAATTCTGATGCTAATTTCTTCAACACTGGTCAGACTATTTTAGTACTGCGTGGAGCATCAGAGCAGGTTCACTAGTCTGTAATTCACACCTGCATTTAACAGATAGAGTGTGTGTGTCCGTCTGTAGAGATTCGATTAATGCAAAGGCACGCGTAACAGAAATCCCTGCAGCTGCAGATGTAGTCCAGAACGCACAGTCAGGATGTGCGCTACATTATTCAAACCTTCTTCTGAACAAAACCATGATGAATGTTGTGTTTCCTCCCTGCTGCTAAAACACACACACACACACACACACACACACACACACGCACGCACACACAAACACACACACACACACACACACACACACACACACACACACACACACACACACACACACACACCTTTAAATCCATAACAATGCATTTACACATGGGTGTGTTCAATAGAGTCAATCGCCTGATCCACAGCACCAGACTCTTCTCTGAACACTGTGAGTTGCTGGTCTGCGGCTGATAGCAGTGTGTGTACGTGTCTGTGTGTGCAGGCATGTGTGTGTGCTCTTATACGTTTTTGATTTATTTCATCGTCCCTCATGGTCTATGGAGCACTCAGAAAGTGTTAATGCCGTGTCTCGTGGCAGCAGTGGTAAATCACTGGCTGAGCTGAAGAGGGCTTTACTCGGGCTTCTTGCTGGTGATGTGGACAGTGAACTCTGAACTCTGAGACCCGTGACAGCTTCCCTTTGTGGTCAGGATGAGAGAGAGAGAGAGATGTGATCTGACCTGTACATCTTACATGAGAGTGTAAATGAGATTGTGTGAATGAGAGTGTTGACAGAGATAGAATCACATCAGCAATTTAAGATTTTTGCAGTTCAATTTCATAACACAATTTCAATTAAATTGAATTGTGCATTTTTTTTACAGTTAAATTTATGTTTTTAAATAGTATTTTGTTAAATATTATTCAATTTGTTTAATGAAATTTAAATGCATATGAAATGCATAAATCTTAAAAATATAAATACAAAATAAATACAAAAATAATTAAAAAATAATAAAATAATTGAATGCTGTACAGTATAATTGTAGAAATTGAGAAAAAAAAAACAATATTTACTTGTCTTCCTGTCATCTGTAGCTATACTGAGTGCAGAGAATGTCACTTCTTGGGTGTCACAATTTCAGCCTAATGTCGTGAAAATTAAGTGAGTTGGGCGACATCTTTACAAACTGACATTATGAGGTTCCTTACACATATCTCGCAGGGAGCCGATTATATTATATTAATCCACCATGATTAATATAATAGTTTATATTTAACTCAGAATAATATTCTATGTATATAATATTCTAGATATATTCAGAATAATGTCTATCTGATCAGACATTAAATATTTAACATAAAAAAAAAGAATTCAACAGCAAGGAGCAGCATTTGTTTATTTAGAATTGCCCTCTTAAACTCCACCCCCACTTTTCTCGAGTATGCGCCTTACAGCATGCTACTTGAATCACAAGCACTGCTTGTGGAGTGCTGTGATCTTGACAACGACAAAACAAGCTCTTGGACAAAATAACCAAGTGAGCATTTATACAACAGTTTTCCCCAAATGCTTTCCCTTGTAAAAGTCTGTCCTCAAATGACTGTAGAGTCTATTTGCACACCGGTGTAAATAGCATCTGCCACACAGCGCAGCTATTTGCACCCCAATAGTCAGATGGAACCACAGAAATATATGACAAACCAAACAATAGGTGTTGCTGCAGTGGAATGAGGAGTAAAGATGGTGTGTGAATGTGTAGTTTTGTCCTAGCAACCACAGTTTAATCCATGTTTTATCACACTCTTTTTCCAATCCGATTTCCTGATTCCACTCTTAAGATTTCATTTAATACTACTTAAAATAATAGATAAAAATGAATATAAATGTTGTCATGGTGACTTGGTCACGGTGAATGTCGAGTACAGTAATATGGTGTAAATATAGTAACCATTGTTAATTTTGTGGTTACTGTAAATTGACATGAATAAATAAATACAAATACCATGCTGAAGCCATGGTTACTGTAGTAAAACCAATAAAAAAAATTCTAAGGTAAGGTTAAGGTTAGGATTAGGGGTAGGGGTTAATGTAGTGTGTCTGTGGGACTCTTAATAAACACAATAACACACTGCAGTGATACCCATACTGTATGTTAGTATTAAAATATAGGTGCAAATAATATCTGTCACTATTTGCACTGGGGTGTAAATAGCATATACCATTATTTGCACCAAGGTGCAAATAGCATCTAATCTACCTAATTTTAAATTGCGCAAGAACGCAGATTTCTTTGGCTGAATGAAGTGCGTGCATATACATTATAGCCACCAGATAGTGACTAAGGTAAATAGACATTAAGAAAGGTAGTGTATTCTTGAATGTTTTTATCATCTGTTCATTGTAATGCGTTAGGAATTGGTTCCAAAAAATTAACCAAACAAGAACCATATGTTAATGTTAGGGGAATGTTCTGTGTTTGCTGGGTCCTTGTCACAGACTATTTATCTCTGGCTTGCTCACTGGGGTTTTATAAGATGCTGTTTTACTCTCTCTATAGCTGCTCTTTGTTTGTGAAAAGCCTACTATACAAATAATTCATTGAAAATACAATTGTTGAATTATAAACATCTTGACTGCTAAGTTGTGACCAATAATCATGCCATGATCCAAATCACTCAGATCACATTTTTGCCCGTTCTGATGGTTGATGTGAACATTAACTGAAGCTCCTGACCCATATCTGCATGATTTTATGCACTGCTGCTACACAATTGGCTGATTAGATAATCGCATGGATGATTGTTGGTGCCAGATGGACTGGTTTGAGTATTTCTGTAACTGCTGATCTCCTGGGATTTTCACACACAACAGTCCTAGAATTTACTCTGAATGGTGCCAAAAACAAAAAAACATCTGGTGAGCGGCAGTTCTGTGGACGGAAATGCCTTGTTGATGAGAGAGGTCAACAGAGAATGGCCAGACTGGTTCAAACTGACAAAGTCTACAGTAACTCAGATAACTGCTCTGTACAATTGTGGTGAGAAGAATATCATCTCTGAATGCTATCCTGAGATGCGGGTTGGCGCTGTTTTGGTGGCATGAGGGGGACCTACACAATATTAGGCAGGTAGTTTTAATGTTGTGGCTGATCAGTGTGTGTGTGTGTGTGTGTGTGTATGTATATATATATATATATATATATATATATATATATATATATATATATATATATATATATATATACTGTATATATATGTATATATAAGCAATATCACACGAGCAAGAATGCAATATGGCCCTACCTCGAGGCCTCAGGCCGAGTGCTGTAGGCAAGCAAGAGTCATTCACTACAGAAACTGCAATCTTCTCTGAAATTTTGAAAATAATTTCCTCTCCAATGTGGAAAATCCGGTAAGAGGTAAGCGCATTGAGTTTGTGTAATTAATCAGTCTGTTGTGTCTTTCAGCTGTGATGAGCCTTAATGCTGAAGTTGTTAGTTTAAAGCTTTTTAAAGCTATTTCCTAGCTTTAGTAGTGTAGTAGTAATACGAGCGATCATGAAGTGCTGTTGAATGTAAACACTGACTGATGCTGACCCACTTCACGTTTACCAAGTGGCTCATATTACACACAAAATTGGTCTTTTGCCTCCACCTGCTGGCTAAAAAATGTAATGTCACAGAATTAAATGTAAAGAGACAGATGGCTCTTAACACATCTGCACTGCTCTTACACTTCAGTTTAGAATGGCACGAACAAAAGCGGAGTGATATACACAGTGAAGCATTTGAGTGTTGATGGCGGTATTTACATGCCACTCCCCCGGACATATGGGTATAAAAGGAGCTGGTATGCAACCACTCATTCAGGTTTTATGCTGAGGAGCCGAGACAAGGTCCGGCCATTTAGTTCAGCGTTGTGGCAGGAGGGACACAACATCTCGTTCCCTCCATCAGGGAACGGAGGTAATGCAAGTAACCATGACATTCCCTATCTGTCACTCACTCGATGTTGTGTCAATGTAGTGAAACTAGGGGTCCCTATAAAAAATGCCGCAACTGGCTGAACTGTGTTATGTGAACTGGCGGTGTGTGATGGGCAGACAACTGTGTGCCTCGTAGCCAGAGCATCAGGCCGACATGTAACCTCCTCCAACATAATTATGAGTGTCGAACGGCCCTTTGGGGACAAGTCAACTACCTAAAAGATAGAGACAGGCTAGCCCAGTCGTGGCCTCTTTTACCCTTCTTTTTTCACTCCCTAAAAAAAAGGGGGATTATTAGACTGGGCCGACCAGGTCTACATCGGGGGGTGTCCCTCCCATGGGGAGGACACTGCGGAGACCACACCTCGCCCAGAGAGAGGGGGGGATATTTAAGTGGAAAATACATCACATGGTCTTGCCGATCAGTTTCCAAACCTGCCAAATAGAGTGGTGGATGGTGGTCATGATGACAGTCGTGCACACCGGATACATGACCCAGGGAACAAGGAAACTGCTATTGCTGAACTCTTGGGTACTGCAGCCACTTGGGCATGCAGTGCAATTAAATGCAAAGGTAACAAAAAATTCTCCAGGCCCTCGACCGGGGGATGGAGTGGTCTGCTTACCAGCTCCAGAGCAGCGGGTTTCGTCATCCCCGGGTTGCCCATCGCAGGGGCGCTTCGAAGCCTTTTGAGACTTCGGCCACGAGACGGGTAGCATTTGCTTCCTGCGGTGGGCCGGGGGGACACCCTTGGTGATGAGCAGATGGGGTGCGGGATCTTGAGCCAGGCCGGGGCAGGATGTGCTGGATAACCTCCGTCTGCTACTTCACTGCTGAGAACTGCTGGGCAAAGTCCTTGGTGTCGCCATACTGGCCAACTTGGGAAATGGGGCAGCAAGGAACCGTGCCTTGTCAGCCTCTCCCATCTCGACCAGGTTGAGCCAAAGGTGGACCTTCGTTGCCCGGAGAGTGAGGTTGGTCGCCGAGTGCAGCTCCTGCATCAATCCTGGGGCGGAACTACCCTCGTGCAGTTCCTTTAGCGCCTTGGTGGACTTGCATGTCGTCATCTCCGCATCAGCCTGTGATTGGGTGACCGCACCTGAAGGGAGGAGCCCAGCTGAGGCTTCCGCGTCCGACTGGATGAGCCCACTCTCCGATGCTGCGCTCGAGAGCTCATCACTTTCGCGGGCTCCGAATTAGAGGTCGAACTCACCGTGAGACGAGCCGGCGGACACATCCGGAAGCCCGATCGGGGCAGACGAGCATGTTGGGGAATGGGAAGTCCGCGGGGGGTACCTGGCGTACGTGGTCCCATAGGGGTCCCCAAATTTCCCCCAATTCTAGCTGCGCTGGCCTCATATCCATGGGTAGATGGACTGAGGTGTGGAGCCTCTGTAGTGGCTTGCTTTTTTACGAAGGTAAGCCGCGACCGCATCGTTGCCATGGACATGTTCTCGCAATGAGAACCAATCCACGAACGCTGTCTCCACGTGAGCAGTGCTCAGATATGAAAGACAGTGATCGTGACCGTCAGAAGGCGAGAGATAACGAGTGCAACCAGGAATAACACACAAAGGAAAGGCATCTTTAAAAAGACGCGTCTTTAAAAAGACGTTCCGTGTGTGCCGTTCTTTTAGAGATATATACTCTTTTAGAGAAATATACTCTTTTAGAGAAATATACTCTTTTTATTTCTGCCGAAGTGCCCAGGGGCATTCTCTGCAGTGCACCAGTGCAGAGGAGGGAGTAGCCGCTGAAATGCGCCGTCAGATCCAGCAGAAGTGAATGAACAGTCATGGGAATTCAGCTCAGTGAGCATGACCGTTCGGCTCCGAAGAGAAAATCTGAATGAGTGGTTGCATACCAGCTCCTTTTATACCCATATGTCTGGGGGAGTGGCATGCAAATACCACTCACCAATTTTCATTGGCCTTTTATCAAAGACCAGAGGTGTCTCGGGCTCCCAAGAGTGACCCCTAGTGTCACTACATCGACACAACATCGAGTGAGTGACAGATTGGGAACTGCAGGTATCATATCGCTGTTCATGTGATGAACAAAGATGATCTCATGAGTATTCGTAGGTATTCCAATGTAAAGTGTGTTTTTAGCACAAGTACATTTGCTTATGTTTGCATAGCACTGAAACGTACAATATTGATGTATTGACAGCATTCGTAAATCTCTTTTTTTAGAGACACACCAATGTTTACAAATCCAATCCAAATTAAGTATTTTAACTAAGACTAAATGTTAAAATAAATAACAATTCTATACTTTTTATAACCATCACTTAAGCATTTGAGTTTTATTTTGTTTGCTGTGGGACATAAAAGTGGTTCTCAAAATCTGCTGTGGCTAAAAGAAGCGATATGATAGCTATGTGCATGGAACGACCCAAATTTAAGTCTTTATTCAATGATCTTCATCTCTGTCCACCTTATTTTACTCAGAGATCCAAAACTGGCATTATAAAATCCAGAGGAATCCCATAGCTCTAAAATGCTAATTCTCTAATGTGTTTTTAGACTACAACCTGAACATCTTTATATGGCCACTGACTGAACTGACTAGCTTTAAAGGGAGTTTGGACTCGACTTACAATTGATTCCAATAGATATTGATGTTAGCATGTTGCTAAGCTTCCAATAGCAACTTTCACTCATGAAACCTGGTAATTGATCTGTGTCAACTGTACGCTGAGTACACCCTTGCAAAACTTGTATTTCATACGCGACTAACCGGCAGTTAATTTATGGCAAGTTTTTGCCAATGAAACAATTTGCTACAAATGTTTGTCAGAAGTTTGCTGCAGTGGAGTGCTGTGGTGGGCCGTAACTACACTATTTCTCTTTTTCTTATTCTCTCTCCTGCAGACAAATGGCAACAAGCCACTCTCATATCAAAAACACGATCGCATTGATGATTTGAGGTAAGTCCAAGGTCTCCCTTACAAAAAATCTAAACTAGCCGCAAACTTGCTGCAAATTTGCAGCAAATTGCAGCTCTTTATTTTAACATGCAAATGAGCATTTAAATCACTGCAAATGTTTGCCAGAAGTTTGCAGCTCTTCGCCGGTGGTGGTGAACCTCCAACAAACTTTTGGCAACAATGCACAATTTGCCACAAGTTTGCCGCAAAGCTCATTTGCATGTGAAATTATCAGTGGCGAGTTTGTGGCAAGTTTCAGCAAATTTGCCATGAACTCTCAATTTTCGTAAGGGCCTGTCACCTTATTGTATGCCACTGCGTTGACTTGCAGTCAATATGTTACTTAAAACGGATTTATAACCCTGTGAGCGTGCTCTGCAAAGTGACTGATGCCATCAATATTGCCATTCATGAAGTCGCTGCTGGACAAACACTCGCTCATAATTGGTTGAGTGGAAAAGAGAGATGCTGCAGTCTGGACCGCCTGAGATACATTATCGTGACAGATTTCTCATGAAACACCAAGGTGTTGCTTTAGATACACTCAGCTGGAACTCAATGTTTTTCACTGGAATGGCATGTTTTGCAGTGTTTCCAGGATATGTGGGAGAGAAATACTGAAGAGTATGTTGAGTGTGAATTACTCTCTTATTCAGGGTGTTCACATACACACATATGCTGCTCTATGAAATATTGAGATGAAATAAACACTGTTTCTCAACTGAACTTGATAAAAAATGGATTACGGTCCTGTGAGCCTCCGGGCCACCAGCCCCTTTGGAGCCCTTCTTGTTTCAGCAGATGTCTAAATAGTGAGAAATTATGTAGCATATACAGTAGTGTACAATTGCGAGATGATGAAATTATGAGAATGAGCATGCCTTGTGTGTAATACATTGCAAAAGTACCTTCAAATTGTAAGCCTGAACCTGAAATCGCTCTTTGACCAGTGCGCCACGTGTCTATTTTTTAATATATATTAAAATTATTTTCCAAACATGTACATTTGTTGCATAGGTTGAATTTTATTTCAGCATCATAGGCAACATGTTAAAATTGTACAGTAACAGTAAGCATGCACAGTTTTAATGCCGCACTCAATGCAGTTCTTTTTAACTTGATGTGGTGTCTAAAAAAATTGCCATTTCTTTGCTGAGAAACAGTGAGGTGCGGTGCACCAGTCAAAGACATCCATCCAGCACATGTCACATAAACACCACAGACGCACTCTGTTCTCCAAACAGGAGAAACTAAATACAAACTGACAGGACCAGAGAACACAAGAGGAACTCGAGAAATGAACCAGCACAGGATATAGCACAAGAAGGGAATATAAAGAGGGAGAAATCAAGAGGCAAACGAGAAGGGCAGGTGAAGCAACTGAACAGATAATCAGGGAAATGAGGGGGCGGGGTCAGGGGACAAGACAGAGGACAGGAACAGGCAGGACAGGGAAAACCATGAGGCCTGTTGCACAAAGCGATTTCCGTAGCTACTCAGTTAAGTTTAAGTATAATTTGAGCAAACTCTGGTTTTCGGGCTCAAGAAGGTGGGTTGGTTGTACCGGTGTTCATCACCATAGCAACTTACGCTACATGGCTAACGTGCTCCATAGCTGGTTTTATTCTGGGTTACAGATCGCAAACAGATACTGAACTAATCAGCTGTGAGTAGAGCGATATCTCTGATGCCATGAAGTCACTCTCCCTGTATCCCTCGCTCCAAATTGAAGCACACTTCACATGGAAATGTTTATATTTCATGAATTTATGTTTATATATTAAGATTTTATATATTAGACCTGTAAATTAAGATTTATGTGAGAGATCGGGGAAACTTTTATCTTTTGAGCAGCACATTACAATGTATTATTGAGTTTCTTTGCATTTCTTGATGTAATGTACTTGTATACATTTAGTTATGCTGAGAACCTAAAAAAAATAAAATACTGTTTGCAGAAGTGTTCATAAGGTGATCCTCACACTTTAAAGACACATTTATTGTGTGATGAGTCTTTGCACATTAACAAATATACTGGTTAAAATTATATTGTTGATGATCACACAAAGTGACATTGCTTGCACTTCATTATATTATACTGGGCTGTTCATTTAAATTACTAAAAAAAGCTTTTATATTTTAGATAAATATATAGATTGTTATGATTTTAAAATGAATAAGCCTGTATGTTTTATTGTGAACCTATATAAATTAAATTACACATTAAATTACGTTTTTTTTATTTTATTCGCAGCAGCAGTGGTGTTTCTTCATGCTGCATAAATGTTAAAATTAGTCATATTTTTATAATGATCTCTTGATCTTGAACCAATGGTAGTCAAACACACAAAACAAAACCAAAAGCATAAACAAAAACAAAACAGAACCAAAACTGGGATAACAGAATCCTGCAGGTTCTTTTTTTTTTTTTTTTTTCTGGGTTACAGCTTGCAAACTGATACGCAACCAGCTGTGAGTAAAGTGACATCTCTGATGCAACAAAGTCAATCCCCCTGGATCTTTCGCTCCAAATTAAAGCGCCCTTCACAGGAAAATGTGTACATTTCTTTGAATTTAAATGTGTATATATTAAGATTTTGTATATTATTAGACCTGAGAATTAAAATATTATAAGATGGTTTATTTGAGAGATCGGGGATCCTTTTATCTTTTGAGCAGCACATTACAATTTATTATTGAGTGTCTTTGCATTTCTTTCCATACTGTACCTGTATGCAGTGTGTGATGCTGAGAAAAATACTGTTTGCAGAACTGTTTGCAAGGTGATTCAAATCAAATCAAATCACTTTATTGTCACACAGCCATATACACAAGTGCAATGGTGTGTGAAATTCTTGGGTGCAGTTCTGATCAACATAGCAGTCGTGACAGTGATGAGACAGTACCAATTTACAATAACATCAAATTAACACAACACAATTTAAACATTTGATATACACATAATTACACTCAACAATATACAAATAATAACATACACTGTACAGTATACAATACGCACTATATAGATACACATTATTCAATAAAAATAAAAAATAAAAATATATAAAAAAGTATATATAGTATATATAGAATGTACAGATTCTCACACTTTAAAGACACATTTATTGTGTGACGAGTCTTTAAACCTGAACAAATATAACTGTAAAATTAATAAGCCTTTATGTTCTTATTGTGAATATATTTACATAAATTCAATTACACATTATATACAGTAAAAAAAAAATCAAGCAGTCACCTCAGCTGGCAGCAGCAGTGTTTCTTCATGCTGTGTAATTGTTAAAATTCTTCATATTTTCATAATAATCTCTTGATCTTCAGCAGAGATGCTGAATTGAAGTAAATCACACTGAATTTCTTGCAAGAAGTAAATCGCACCGATTTGTTTCAAGCTTCACCCATTGACTGTCCAAGGCAAACGGCACTCATTCATGTGGACGCACTTCAGGGTTGCCATGGGGGTGGCTCAGAGGTGGGGGTGGGGTCGGATGATGGCTACAAGAAAGGAACAAGGTCATGTGGCCAGAGGACCAGCTCCAGGTAGAGAGCAGAGTCAGGAGGCTGGGGTTGCGGCTTTAGGAAAGGAGCTTGCTCAGGTGTCCAGGGAGACTCCAGGAAAGGGGCAGGGTCAGGCAGCCAGGGAGGTGGCTCCAGGAAGGGGGAGGGGTCAGGTGGCCAGGGAGGTGGCTCCAGGAAGGGGGTGGGTTCTGGCGGCCAGGAAGGAGGCTTCAGGAAGGGGGCAGGGTCCGGTAGCCAGGGAGGAGGCTTCAGGAACCTGGCAGGGTCAGGCAGGTCTGGAGAAGGGATGAGGTCAGGAGACCTCAGAGCGGGAAGAGGGCCAGGCAGTTAAAGAACAGCGACGAGGTCGTACAGCTCCAGCACAGAGATGAGGACAGGGTCAGCGGCGGCTGCTGGGGAGGGGGCAGGCACCTCCAGGGAATCGGCAGCGGCCAGGGTGTGCACCTCAAGGAGTTCGGTAGCTGCCAGGGCGGGCCCCTCCAGAGGTTTGGCAGTGGCCAAGGTGAGTGCCTCCAGGGGTCTGGCAGCGGGGGTTGCAGCAGAGAGGGTGGACACCTCCAAGGGGACAGCAGCAATGAGCTCAGCAATCTTGAGGGATGCTGCAACAGGCTCGGCCATCTCAGGGAAGGTAACCTGGGCCCACCTCCTCCTCTTCATCTTGACCTGCGAACTGCCAGGATGGAACCATTGGAAACCAAGGCATCGAGGACGGGCATCTCTGGACTGGACAATGACTGGGAGATGGAAAGGTCAGAAATGGTGCTCCATTCCCTGAGCAGGAGCTCTATTTATTTGTGATGGCAGACATGATCGACCACCTCCCAGTATGTCCAATTGTTCAGGTCACCCAGCTCCTCCAAATCAATGGACTCATCGAGCCCAGCGAGAGTAAAAATATTTAATCAATTACAATAATGACAACTGTGCATGTGCACAATTTTATTTTTTACTCTGTGCTGGTGCATTGTGGGATTTAAATGTATCCAAGTGGCTCGAGTGTTTTGACTAAGTTCACCAAAATTCGTTCAGATCCATTTAATGATTCAGTGACCATTTCTGGTAATGCCAGAAGGTGACAAATGAGTGACTTGTGTGAAATTAGTTAGTCACTGAATCAATGATAAAAAGATAATTGTAATCCTTTAAAATTTGTATGTCTACAGACCTACAAAGAGACTATAGTAGAGGTTATATGCATTATAAGAACAAAGCAAATCTATCATTTCCCTACAGTTTGTGAGCTACTGACTTTTATCAAAAGACAATAATAACAGTCTTATAATAATTATGAGTTTCAATAACGTCCATACATTTTCATGTATAAAAAAGTGTCTACATATCTATTGACTTCAGTAAAATGTGTTTTAAGAACACAGCAGATCTATCTTTTTTTCCTACAGTTTGTCGACTGCACACCAGCACAGATGTAAAAAAAAAAACAGGAGCTGATATTAAAAATAAGTAATCTGCTTAAATTAGCCAAAACAACTGATCAAACTATTACCTCACAAACATAATGTAAAAAGCATAACTGAATGAAGACTCATACACTGATATAAACTCCACTTACAATGTGTGCTTAAAAGAAGGATTGCCCTGCCAATCAAGAATGATATGCCATTAAATAACTCTCATTTGTGTGTTCCTCATTTTCAGATTATTAATTTAAATCAATATCAATGCCGATAAAAAAACATTGACATTTTGATTATTATTGAAAAACAACATGAGTATTGTTGAAAGCTACTTTGTAGAAATGAATGGAGCCACGTTGATTAGGCTGTCTGACTGACGGCCTATTATGTAAGGGTTGTTTCAGCTCATGAAACTCACCTGTGATTGGCTGGATGGTCGATCAATCAGCCCAAAGTAGCAAAACGCAAAGAATACTGTATACAAATCCAGCATTTGGACTCTGTATGGGTTTAGCTTGGAAATGTGTGGAGGACAAAAATCTCCTTTTTAAAGAGCGGCTACGCCGTTGCTTAAACCGTCTGCTGGGTTAACTCTGGCTAGTTCGTTCTGTATTGTAATAAAAATCTTCACCCCACTACTGTCTGCGCTTGGGTTCAGTTCCAATACCTGACATAAATACTGAAAACCCTTAATGCTGAAATACTTTGATTCATCAAAAAATAAGGAGGTACCATGTTAACACGTTTGTTAAAAATTGTGTTTATTGTACAATGATTTTAGAGAATAAAACAACCTGAAAATATGAACCCACTTATGAGATAAAATGAATCCAGCATTCCTGTAAAAACGAAACAACATTTGGGTTGAACTAACAACCCATTATTCTGGGTTAAATGAACAACCCAACTTGCTGGGTTAGATTAGCCCAACTTGTGTTCTGTCCTATATTTAAACAGCAGTTTAACCCAAATTGAGTTTTTAACCCAGCATTTTTAGAGTGTATTATTTAAAACTATTTAACCCAATTTTTGTGCACACAGTGTATTTTTATGCTTATTATTGTAGTGCATCATTAGCCTAACAACACAGTTTTGTAGACAGCAGACAGCAAGGCAGCTCACAAGGTTTCACTAGGAACAGAGCTAATATTCTCTCTCTCTCCCATTATCTCCCTCGACCCCTCTTTCTTTTTCCATCTCTTCATCCCCTCCACCCCCCTCAGTTTTCCCGGCAGTATTCCGCATGGGCTGAGATCCAGAAAGTGCAGGAAAGGCTGTGATGTTCAGTGACTGTAATTGAGCAGAGAGACAAATTTATACTCAACCATCTGCCTCTTTATATCCATTGTTTTAAAAAGTTCCTCAACAAGGTAATTGATTGATTACACTAGTTTATGCAAGAACAAATACCATGCTGTTTATGCAACACTTATATTTTGCAATTGTTTATTTTTATATTTATTTTTTATTTTTTTATTTTTTTTGCATGGGCATATTGTTTGAGATTTTTAGCTAAATGCATTCAGTAGCAGACACTACAAGGTTGAATGCAGAAGTTATTGCACGGCCCATGAGACTTTGCTCTTGCAGCGTTTGTTCTTGTGCTGATTTGCATTTGTTTATCGTAAAGCTTTATCAATTTCAGTTTTAAGTGTGGCTCTTTTGAAAAGCACATTCATCATTGAAGCACCCAGATAAATTCTAATATTCTCCCAGCAACAGCAGCAGCTACAAAATATTAACAGATATTTGAAGACAAGGGGCTCTAGTGAAGACGCAATCCCTTCAGCCGTGGTGTCCGGAGAGAAACAGAATGTTTGCATGGGTATCAAAAAGGATTTGTCACAAAGCTCAATTGGACCTAGAAAGCTGTTTTTGGAACAGTGACACAATTCACAATAGTACAGTTGTGAATCGTAAAGCAAAATCGTAAAGCAAAATAACGAAAACATGGACAGCAAATCAATCAAGTGCTAAATCAATCAAATAAGTATGGAATAACAAAATGAAAATGAATGCACAGTGAAGTTGTAATGCAGCGCCAGCACAGAGCGGAGAGAAAAATCACAAATGTGATCTCTTTCATATCTCAGTTGTTTCTCCCAGACACCAATGAAAATAAATGGAGACCGTCATGTGTCAACAAATCTGGAACTTCATTGCATGTGTGGGTTTATTTTGTGCTAATGACCGGCTGATTGTACATGATCATGTTTATAACACAGCTAATAACCAAATAATAAATACATTTAAAAAAAATTGATTTGAGTGTAAATGATTTTATTATGTGAGAAGAAAGAGAGCATGGAGTGATACGAGACACATGGAACTAGCACAGCTATGTAGGAAATCACTTGCCTGGGACTATGGTTATTATACATTATACAGTATTGACTGCAGCCTGGTGTCAGAATCTATGTTTCCATCCAAGTGGAGAATTTAATTGATGCAAAAAATCTGAATATCGCATAAGTAATTTATAAAAAAAAAAGCAGCTTTTCCATCCCATTGTTCAGCAGAACAAAATCTGCACTTCGGGGGAAATTGGCACAAAACAGAAATGAAAATAGAAGATGAAGCCACTGTGGCTCTTTTATTAAGTGTAATAAATTGCGTGGGTTTAGAGCACACAGACAAAATGCTCTGATGAACTTCATGTTGTTAGCGTTCAGCGGCAGATACCTTACGTCTGGGAGCGAAAGCGAGTTGCATAGTTCTGGGAGGCAATAGCAGACAATCATTTTGATTTCACATCAACCAGAGCAACATTTGTGTTATGATGATATTATGTGATGGTTGTGGTTGACCAATATACTGTATATTGCCAAGGCCAATAAATCGGCCGATATTTTGGAATTTTAATCAATTTCATAAAAATTCGGATTTCGATAAATTTTCCAATTTTGCTGATTAGGTTCTCAAGCCACGAGGGCACTGAAAATCACCTGCTTGCATGTGAAGGAGCCGTTTGAGACATGTAAATGACCAATCACAGTTTGTTTTGTTGTTACATGCCACAATGTTACTACAATAATAGACCGTCATGCAACAACGTCTCATTTAAATGGTCCCGTGGACAGACACATTTGAGCTTATAGTACCTGTGCGTTTCACTCTCTCTTACTTTCCTCAAAAGTTCCCAGATACTTTTAAGTGTCTTTTCTAAAGACATAATGGCACATATGAACAAAACTTCTATCATACAGTGTCTGCAAATATACCTAGTTTAAACAGATATAATCCACAAACCTCACAAAACTTGCACAAATCCAGCATTTTCTTCCTGTGGAGCGCTCATCAATCTTCATCTGAAGCACATATTTTTTTCAGCCTGGATCAAAACTCTGTTCCTAACACATTTAATCATGCCCCCTGCCCTGTTGGCACATTCTATTCAGGGGCTTTTCTCTGTAAATATTGATATATGTGATTAATTGTGATTTATTAGCATATCATGTAATTACATTGTTTACACTTCATATTTAATACATTGCAGTGGTGACAACAATGTAGACTATTCAACATTAAAGTTGCAACAATGCGTTCAGACTTTTAGTGCTGATTGAGAAAATGCATGGGACAACATTTAGCATTTCTTTGTTTATTTCACATTGTGCTCACAGTCAGCTTGTTTTTGTGTATTGAGCCACTGTGGGCTTCTCAGCTCGAGGCCCCTGGCACTGGCTCCATTAACCTAGCCCTTAATCCATTCTTGCATACACCTCACACAGAAGTCTTCATGAGCTACATTGGCCACTGGCTCTTTCCTGGACCTCCTGGTCACACATTAATTGGTTGATCAGGCAGAACTCGCCCCTCTGAAGCACAAATAAATGGAAAGAACTCCGTCTGTGGCTCTTAGGTGGATTCTGTGCTTGTTAGTGGTGCAAATTGTCTGGCAGAGCCTCCAGGGAGTTTTGTAGGAAACAGGTGTTTGCTTAACCCAAGTCTGCAAATTGGCTTAGAGGGGAAATTTCAATGCAGAGAGAGAGAGAGATGGTAGTGAGGAGGAATATTTGCTTTGACAGGCGAGTCGATTAAGCAAATGTCCTTATCAAACGGGTTTGGGGAAATGCCACTATGCCACAGTTCACAGCGTTTCGACGCTGCCATGAAAGTAGATTTAAATCACATTTAGCCCACATGGGTTGGGTGAGTTACCCAAACCATAATCACTTACAAATCATGGACATGCTTATTGCTCCATTGCTATTGGTTGACATGTTAATGCATTAAGCCCTTTTCACAAAATAACTGCAATGTGGGTTATCATGAAAGTCTCTGCTCGACATAAGGGTCTATGCTCCTGAAGAGCTTCTCTCTAATGTTTATATATATATATATATATATATATATATATATATATATATATATATATATATATATAGTTTTCTAGAAGTACAGTACTTTAAATATAGGTGTTTCTTTGGGCACTTTTAACATTTCTGAAATAAAATGACTCCTTTGTGTTGTTAAGGCTGATTTCAGATCATTTAATATGTATCTCATAACATTTTATGTTTCCTAACTACACATTTTATTATTATTATTATTATTATTATTATTATTATAATTATTTTGCGTAGTTTGGCAAAAAATACAGCTTGACTGGAAATGATGCCTGTATTCTGCTCACAACTGATATTTCCCTTGATTTCTTTCTTTGTTTTCTTCTTATCATTTCAGATTTCATCTCAAGCATGTTCTTCACTAACACTTTTGTTACCTTGGTTAACAAGTACACTAAATGTAGAAGAAAAAAAAATTTATTAGCGTCAAAAGTTATGGTAGTGGCAAAAAAAGATGGTGCAGCAGTCTTTTTGTTTGTTTGTTTGTTATTAACAATTTTATTGATTCCATATAACAAATAGTAATAATATTTGGAATCAAATTATATAAATTTACAGCCCTTCCTCCCGAACATTACCCCTGGGTAATGGGGTGTAGCTTAACTTCACCGGTTAATTTAATAGAAAGGCTTTGCAATGGCAAAATACGGGCAAGAACTTCCTGTTCAATACAAAACCAAGGAGGGGCTCTCTCAGGAGGAAGCGACCAATGAGCCAAATGTCTGAGACCGAATGCATAATAATAAAAAATAAAAAAAACTTCTAGTCTAGTCCACCCTTGTCAATCGGCCTATGTAATTTACTGAAATGCAATCTGGGACATTTACCATTCCAAATGAAGGACTTCGCTATGCTATCAAATTGCTTGAAATAAGAGAGGGGGACATCTACAGGGACAGATTGTAGCAGGTAGTTGAGTTTTGGAATACAATTCATTTTAATAACATTAACCTTCCCAATCATAGATAAATGTAATGAAGCCCACCTGCCCACATCGCTCAAAAACATTTTTATTAAGGGGTCAAAATTAACTCTAACTAAATCATACAAATTTGCAGGGGCCTGGGTAGCTCAGTCAAGTCAAGTCAAGTCATTTGTATTTGTATAGCGCCTTTCACAACATACATCGTTTCAAAGCAGCTTTACAAAAGATCAGACATTAACAGAAGATAAAACTGTAATATCTATAATGTCTTAGAGTCATTATTGTGTAGTTTGATAAAATACGATTGTGTATTGTTTAAAAATAAGTAATTAAATAATAATTGTATTTATAACCCCAGTGAGCAAGCCGAAAGTGACTGTGGCAAGGAACACAAAACTCCATAAGATGTTGGTTAATGGAGAAAAATAACCTTGGAATAAACCAGACTCACTGTTGGGGCCAGTTCCCCTCTGGCTAACATCATGAACATAATGCCAATATTACTTATGTATAGTGCAAGTCATGGTTTAAAATTATTAAACTAAGTAAGTGTTAAGGGTCAGTGTTTAAAACAAAGATTTTGTAAGAACTGTAAGATTAATGACTAATGTTTTTGAAGTTCATCCTGGATTAACTGCAGAAGTTCATATAGATGCAATTGTCATTGTTAGTTGGCTGATGAAGGGTTTTGTTGGCAGTTAAATGATAGTCTATGTATTCCATTTCAAGAGTGTAGTCCATCATTAGACCGAGGTGATGTAAGCAGAAAGACACTGGCTACCACCCCTGGAGTTCGCTAGTTCGAATCCCAGGGTGTGCTGAATGACTTCAGCCAGGTCTCCTAAGCAACCAAATTTGCCCGGTTGCTAGGGAGGGTAGAGTCACATGTGGCAACCTCCTTGTGGTCGCTATAATGTGGTTTGTTCTCAGTGGGGCGCGTGATGAGTTGAGCATGGATGCTGCGGTGGATGTACTGGGTGTGTATAAAGTAAATTAATCCATCCAATAAAAGTATTCCCAAACCCGTATATTTCCAAAATCTTAAAAAGATTAACCCATTCTACCATATCAAACACCTTTTCAGCATCAAGTGAGATGACAGCAACCAGAGTCTGATCATTCACCACTGACCACATAATATTGATGAAACGCCTAATGTTATCAGAAGAGCTGCGGCCCCGAATGAACCCCACCTGATCTATATGTATAAGAGATGTCATAACTTTACTTAATCGGTTAGCCCAAATTTTTGACAGTATTTTTACATCTAGCTGGATCAGGGAAATTGGATGGTAGCTCCTACACTCGCTTGGATCTTTGTCCTTTTTAAGAATCAGACTGATCCGGGCTTGTGTCATGGTTGGCGGAAGCTTTCCATTCCTTAATGATTCCATATAAACTTCTAACTAAAGTGGAGCCAGTTCTGTAGCATAAGATCTAAAATATAAACTGGCAAAGCCATGTGGCCCCGGAACCTTGCCTGTAGGCATGGCCTTAATTACCTCGTCAAGCTCCTCCAAGGTTATCTCAGAATCAAGAGAATTTTTTTGCTCAGTCATCAGTTTAGAGAGTTCTAATGGTTCCACAAAATGTCTAATATCTTCATCAGCAGACAAAGACGTGGAGCTATAGAGATCAAGATAGAATTCTTTAAGCATTATTAATATCAATGGCCAAGGTAAAAATTTCACCACCAGCAGATTTCACTGAGGGAATGGTAGAAAAAGACTCTCTCTTCTTTATATATCTAGCCAGAAGTTTGCCTGCTTTGTCCCCCGACTCAAAGTATGACGGTCTTGCCCTGAAAAGCTAAAACTCTACCTTCTGCAACAAAATAGTGTTATATCTGTATTTCAATCGGGTCAATTCTGAGGCCATCAGATGACATTTGGTGCTTCAGCTCTGCCTCGGCACTTTTAATATTCCCTTCCAACTCCACAAGTACTCATGCTTTGGATTTTTTGATGAATGAGGCATACTGTATAATCCGACCCCTAAGAACTGCCTTAAGTGCCTCCCAAGCCACGCCCACAGAGGATACTGAGGACCAGTTGGTCTCCATATAAACACTGATTTCAGCCTTTAACATTTGTTGAAATTCAGGATTTTGCAAAAGGGATACATTATAGCGGCAACTATATGATTTTTTTTTTTCTCCGTATGTGGCAACACCTCTAAACTCACCAGGGTGTGTTCTGAGACTAAGATGTTTCCAATTAAGCAATCAACAACAGATGAAATGAAGGACTCTGTTCTAGAATAAATATTATGGACTGATGAAAAAAAAATATAGTCCCTACCAGATGGGATCAAAAGTCTCCAAATATCTGTAAGACCAAGATTTTTACACATCCTGTGAAACGTCACTGTTGCTCTAGGGGGCTTACACATTTTTGCTTCACTATGATCAAGGACTGAGCCCATCAAAAGATTAAAGTCTCCTCCCAAAATTATATCATGAGCGGTGCCAGCGGCTTGCAACATCCCTTCAAGATCTATAAAAAAGCCCTGATCATCAGTGTTAGGTGTGTAAATATTAGCCAAAATCAACCTTTACACCTGAATTTCTGCTAAAACAATAATGACTCTTCCTAATTTATCTTTAATCTGTTTGAGACATTTGAATTGTTGATGTTTACTTATCAATGTAATGACTCCCCTGCTCTTACTTGAGCCAGCACAAAAGAAAACATGTCCACCCCATATCTTCCCAGATTCAGATTCCTGCAGGGAAAGATGCTTTTCTTGAAGAAACACTATATCATATTTCTTACGTTTAAGAAAAGAAATAACCTTCCTTCTTTTTATGGGGTGCCCCAGCCCATTCATATTCCACGTGGAGAGAGACAATCCACTCATATTAACATTTGACATTTTGACATATTAGAAAAAATAGATTGTGTGTCAAAAATAAAATTATAACGACCACATTCCAACATTAGTGGAACAATCAAACCCCGAAAAAAAATAAAAATAAAAAAAAACAGAAAAAAGAAAAAAGTGTGCATTAACCCTGCGCATGACAGCGCCAATTGGCGTCCATCCCTCTAAACTCAAACAGTCCATGTATGCCTACGAGAGCCCCGTGACAACTCTGGTGCTTCTATACAAATTTTGTGAAACAGAATTACACAACAGAAAATAATCTATAAAACAAACTCCAGCCAATAGGAGGCATAAGCACAAAGAGCATGTAGATTCATCCACATAACTGTCCCAAAGGTTTGTTCCTCAACAAAACTAGCTCCAGCCACTAGCGGAACCAGCACAAAAAAATGTTTTCTCGGGTAGTCAAACGAATGTTCAGTGAGCTGGCTCATTTTGACCTAATCACTCCAATGTCCTGCAAGAAATATTCCACAAAACAAACTCCAGCCAAAAGGAGGCATAAGCACAAAGAACGTGCAGATTCATCCATAAACTGTCCCGAAGGAGTGTTATTCCACAAAACAAACTCCAGCCACTAGGCGAGATCAGCACAAAAAGAAACAAAAAAGGTGCTCAGTTTCCTCGGACAGTCAAGTGAATGTTCAGTGAGTCAGGCCCACTCGGCTGCAATGTGATTATCACACAATGACTTACTCACTCCATTGACTTTATGAAGAACAATGCTTGCAGTGGGCATGTAAATATTTTGCGGCCATCCTTAGTATCTATTCTCAATTTGGCCAGGAACATCAGTACAAAAGCTACCTTCTGTTGATGTAAGAGTTTCTTGCTGTAAGGGGGTTCAGTGGAAAGGAGGAGGCAAGAACCGGCTTAATAATATAAATAATAATTTAATAAACAATTTAAACAAAACACACAACCAAAACCACACAGTACAGCTGCCTGAAATTCTCTCTCCCTCTCGAACTGTCCTCCCCGGCCACCTTTATCCCTCGCGCGCCCCATCAGGCTGATTGGGGACCGGGTGTGTCTCATTCCAGCCCGGCCCCGCCCTCCTCGGCTCTACACTTGCATTCCTTGAATTGATCACATTTCTCTCTTGTTGAATTCGCAAAGTCTGGGAACAAGAAAATGCAGTGGTTCTTCCAAGAAAGCCTTCCTTTACGCCTCGCCTTGCGTAACACGAGATCTTTACCGGATGATCTCAGAAATTTGGCCAGAATTGATCGGGGCCTGTCTCCCTCCATGCATCTCTGAGCTGGAACTCTGTGAGCTCACTCGATTTCCAGCTTATGGCCTGTTATGTCGAGCAGATTCGGGAAGAGCCCGTCTAGGAATTTCACCATATCTCGGCCTTCTTCGTCCTCAGAATTCCAACAATTCGGACGTTTCACCAGTTACGATTCTCAAAGTCTTCCAACTTTTCCCAAGCGCGCTCCAAGTCTGCCTTGGTCACTAGCGGGTTAGCAGCTAATTCCCTCTCTGATGACTCCAGATAATCTATCTGTTTCTCAGCATCCGCCACTCTTGTAACCATCTCAGTGAATTTCGTCTCCATGGCAGTGATTGATCAACGTATTATAGTAGATCCTCCAAGTCAGCAATGACCTTCATCAGCATTGCCAACATGTTCATCAATTGATGCCAAATTTCCTTCACTTCACCGTCCAAATTGACTCCCGGGCTTTCGGCCTGCTGCTCTGGGGCTTCAGCTTGAGCATGTAAGTGTCTTTTTATATCTCCAGAGCCCGAGGATTTTGAATTCTTTGACATATTGTCAAGAACAGTTAAGAAACAGGGCATATTGAATCTCACTGGTTTATGACACAAAAAGTATTAAAACTAGCAAAGTGCGCAGAGCTCGCCGTTCACACATCCGAACCTCACATGACGACACCGGTGCAGCACTCTTTACAATCACTTATATAAACACAGTAAATCTGTGGACAATGTGTGTAGACTTGTGATCAGATTTTTGTCTAACCAAAATTATAGTTTGGGTGTTACACACACACACACACACACACACACACACACACACACACACAAACACACACACACACACACACACACACACACACACACTCACAATGTTGGTGTGGCTATCCTTATGTGGACTCTCCATAGATATAATGATTTTTATACTGTACGAACTATGATTTGAATTATGGGGTCACTAGAAATGTCCTCATAAACCACACTTATAGCATAATACCTTGTAATTACCAGTTTGTAACCTAAACAAATGTCCTCCTAAACCACCCAAACCTGCCCACACTCAGTCACACACACACACACACACACACACACACACACACACACACACACACACACACATGTTGGTGCAGCTATCCTTATGCAGACTATCCATAGACATAATGATTTTTATACTGTACAAACTATAGATTCTATCCCCTAACCCTAACCCTACCCCTAAACCTAACACTCACAAAAAACTTTCTGCATTTTTACATTTTCAAAAAAACACCATTTAGTATGTTTTAAGTGATCTGAATTATGGGGACAATAGAAATGTCCTCATAAACCACATTTATAGCATAATACCCTTATAAGTACCAGTTTGTAACCTAAAAAAAATTTCCTTGTAAACCACCCACACACACTGAACATACATACTGTAGAATGTACAATGACAAACAAAACTCTGAATGTGTTTCAAAGATTTGATGCTACTAACCTCACAAACTGGCTCCCAGAAGTTGCATAAAGCCAGCGAATCAGATTAGAGCTTGACAGAAGTGCTTTCTAGTTTTGTGTGGAACATGGATCAGACGGTCAATGAAAGGAATGTGGGCAGTCTGTGTGCATGTGTCATTGCAGTTAACCAATATGTTTTCTTGTTCCATTGAGATGTTTTTACAGTGATGGAAACTCTGTGCTGTTTAACAAACCTGGTTAAAAAAAGAGAAAATAAGTACACCTAATTTATTCTTCACCACACAATTAGGCTGCTTTAGTTAGGTCTGCCGGAACCTGAAACATTGATCATGATCTATAACTCTGCAAATAATTGAATGGCATCTATGCGAATATTATTCTATTTGTTTCCATGTCTCAAACTCGGCACTCCACTCGGTCATCAGAACCGGCCGGATCCAGCTCCATTCCTGCTTGGTATCGGACTCCACTTCTATGTGTCTCTGAGCGATGACGACTAAATGCAGCCGGTGCCAACCAGACATCACTTCAGTCTATTATGATGGACCTCAGAGGATGAACTGATGCCAACTCCAACCATAAAACATGGGAGACTTCATATGGCACTGCCTGAACCTTGGACTTAGGACGGACCCCACCGAACCTCATCGAAATTACCGGCTGGTTGAACTGCGATGCATCTCACTGATCTCAGCCTGCATCACCTTGGTCTAATGATGGACTACACTCTTGAAATGGAATGTATAAACTATCAATACATTGCCAGCAAAAGCCTTCATCATCCAACTAACAAAGGACGAGTCTATGAGAACTTCTGCAGTTAATACAGGATGAACTTCAAAGACATTAGTTATTAATCTTACAGTTCTTACAAAATCTTTGTTTAAACACTGGCCCTTAACACTTACTTAGTTTAATAATTTTAAACCATGACCTGCACTGCACATAAATAACTAATATTGGCATTATATTCATGATGTTAGCCAGAGGGGAACTGGCCCCCACAGTGAGCCTGGTTTCTCCCAAGGCTATTTTTCTCCATTAACCCTCTGGGGTCTGAGGGTGTTTTGGGCCCTGGAGAAGTTTTGACATGCCTTGACATTTGTGCTTTTTTCAGTTGCTTAAAAACATATTAATGGCTAAAGTCTGATAACACTGTATTCAGCACAAACTGGGCTACAATAATATGTGAACAACATGTATGTACATGTTTGTATTTTTGAGAAAATAAAATGTATGCGTGGTTTCTGAAAAAACTAAAATTTTAAGTCACTGAAATAAGGCCATATAACACATACTAAACATTTGTTCACAAGACTTTTGAGAACTGGATCTTGTAGCCTAGAGTTTTTGCTACAAAAATGATGTGAAAACCATCCTGATCACTAATTCATACAAAACAATATAGTCATTTAACTTTTGTAAGACACTTTAAGTGTTAGAAAGGCCATATGCGAGGAGGCGTGGATGATCATGAATACTGATGTGATTCACACCTGAGGAGACAAAGACCCCTCCCCTGAGAGAGAATGCATGTGAGGAGACTTAATGATTGAATGTATTGTTTGTAGCTTATTCACAAAATCAAGTTTAAGTTAAAGGAAGTAATCTGACTATACATTTTCTTTACATAAAGACTTTACTTAAAAACTTTAGACCCACACAACAGTTTAAAAGTTTTTAGATCTGAAAGTTTTTAGAAGTTTTTTTAGTCTCTTCTGCTCACCAAGTCTGCATTTATTTGATCCAAAATACAGCAAAAACAGTGATATTGTGAAATATTTTTACAATTTAAAATAACTTTTCTATTTGAATATATTGTAAAATGCAGTTTATTGCTGTGATGTAAAGCTGAATTTTCAGCATCATTACTGCAGTCTTCAGTGTCACATGATCCTTCAGAAATCATTCTAATATGCTGATTTTCTAATATGGGCATATTTACAGCACATTTTACACATTTACACCTGAACCGATATTTGCAAGCACAAGCTTCATTGATGATAATGAGGCAGCATAAACACTAGTTAAAATATAATCTAAACATTCATATTATTTTTATATCATATTACATATCATATTTATATCATACAGCATACAATTTAAATACCAAAACCATAATTAAATGTAACTAAAACTTGCCTATTAGGACATATTTCAAATTTCAGTACTCTGAATATTGGATGGCAAGTCTAGAAATAGTCCAGCTAGTAAAATATGTCCATATTTATATAAAATAGCATGTCAACTAATATGTAAGTAAAACTAAATGACTTACTCATCCGAAATTGTATCCTCGGCTGGATCAAGTCGCTCTTCAAAATCCAAATGTTCATCCTCAGAGTCCCGCTCTTCTTCTGAGGAAAATGTGAACTCTTCATCACTATCCAGGAGCTTCCTCACCTGTGTAGCATGCCATCTTCTAAGCGCGCAGAAAAGTGAATGAACTTGATGTTTTTTAACGGCACTGTTGGGGGCATTTACCATTTGCATTGATCGCCTCAGCACATTACTGTATGAATAGCACGCTCTGCTGGTGGGTGTGATCTCATAGGGGATAATTAGCTGAGCCAGGAGAAACTGTACATCGCTTTAGTTTCATACAGAGTACATTGCAGGAGAATATTTGTTTTAAATTTGATTTTTTTTATTATTTAAAAGTAGACATTTTAAGCTTTCTTTAGACATATGTTTGATGTTTGTCTGATAAGTATTCGCGGAGTTTCAGTTATTTTTTTTGACATGTTTCAGAAAGATGCTTGCGGAGACAGAGACGGCTGAAAGCGCGCCCTGTTTATTTTCTTTATTTTACAAAAGCACAAGGTTTTGTTGTTATTGTGAGTGTACACAAATAAAAGTAGACCCTTTATAGTCTCTAATGATGTCTTACACTTATCTGTATGCCCAAAAATGACAGAGTATTTTAAGTTGTTTCTACTGTTATGAGGAAAAAATCCAGCAGGACGCGCTGGTGCGTCCATCGACCCCAGAGGGTTAACCAACATCTTCTGGAGTTTTGTGTTCCTTGCCACAGTTGCCTTCGGCTTGCTCACTGGGGTTTCTAAATACAATTATTATTTAATTACTTAATTTTATACAAACTTCATAATCGTATTTAATCAAACTACACAATGATCACTCTAAGACTTTATTATGGATTCATTTTCTGTTAATGCATGATTATCTGTAAAGCTGCTTTGAAACGATGTGTGTTGTGAAAGGCGCTATACAAATAAAAATGACTTGACTTAAATAAAAGTGTAATATTTCCATGCAAATCATGACAGCTCTTGTAGTGTGTGACCTTCGGCTGCGGCAGAGAGTTTGTAACACATTGTTTTCTAATGGGAATAAACATTGTTTTGGCCTTATTGTATTTATTGCACTACAATAACTTTTTGTTTTGTATCATAAACTAATGCAAAATCCGGAGACGGCTGTTATTCAGAAGGTCAGCATCTGTTTCTATTTGCAGACTGAAAATAAGAGGACAAAGTGGAACTGTGCAGATAAAGACAACAGCATTATAATAAAGACAAAGAAATTGGCTATTATCAAGCCCTTATCCTTTTGAATAATTCAGAGAATTCCTTTGTTGACAAATCTGTGAGGAAGCGAAACATACACAACAAGTTTCAAAAAGCATGATTTAATGTTTCCACAATTGAACGGTAGAAATAGTCATAAGTCACAATGGGCCATTTTTGGAAAAAACATGAAATTTGGTCAAAAGCATAATTTATTTATTTATTTATTTATTTGTATAAAATGGGAGCGCTTATGCATATAGTGTCTCTCCTATGATCAGCGCTCCTCATTTACAGTAGGCTACCTCAGGAAAGTTATCCAATGTCTGTAGTTAATTAGCTGTAAAAAATTAACTACAGAGAAGATAATATACACAGGGTTGGGAGGGTTACTTTTGAAATGTATTCCACTACAGATTACAGAATACATGCTGTAAAATGTAATTTGTAACATATTCTCGCTAGATTACTCAAGGTCAGTAACGTATTCTAAATACTTTGGCTTACTTCTTCAGCACTGGTAGATTTTTTCACTTGTTTTGACTATAAAAACTCTGCCAGTACAGTATGACAAAATACACATGTTAAAAATACATTCTCTGAAAAACCTAAATATCTTATGCAGTGTTGTTTCTAAAAGAAGATCAATCAAATTGATCTTGTTTTAAGGATTTGTACATATTTTCACAGGAAAACGTACTGGTTACTTGCGTAACCTCCATTCCCTGATGGAGGGAACGAGACGTTGTGTCAATGTAGTGACACTAGGGGTCACTCTTGGGAGCCCGAAACACCTCTGGTCTTTGATAAAAGGCCAATGAAAATTGGCGAGTGGTATTTGCATACCACTCCCCCAGACGTACGGATGTAAAAGGAGCTGGTATGCAACCACTCATTCAGGTTTTGTGCTGAGGACCCGAGACCAGGTCCTGGCCATTTCAGCGGGTAGTTCAGCATTGTGGCACGAGGGACACAACGTCTCATTCCCTCCATCAGGGAACAGATGTTACGCAAGTAACCAGGACATTCCCTGTCTGTCACTCACTCGATGTTGTGTCGATGTAGTGATACTAGGGGTCCCTATACGAAACGCCGTGAACATGCGCATGTAAAATGGCTAGAAATAGCATTTTAGCTTAGTGTAAAGCTGACAGTTTACACAAGGT